>NW_017728914.1:2031910-2067917 GCF_001723895.1 Crocodylus porosus | reverse complement strand
TGCATGATCAGAGGTCAGGAAAACAGACCTTACGACTATAGGCTGAGAGCCATGGGGGTCTTTAGCCTGGAAAAGTGCAGGCTCAGGGGTGATCCAATGGCCACCTATAAGTTTATCAGCGGTGACCACCAGGATCTGGGGGAATGTTTGTTCACCAGAGCATCCCAAGGGATGACGAGGTCGAATGGTTATAAACTACTGCAAGATTGTTTCAGGCTGGATATAAGGAAGAATTTCTTTACTGTCCAACCCCCC
Organism: Crocodylus porosus; assembly: GCF_001723895.1. Lineage (NCBI taxonomy): Eukaryota > Metazoa > Chordata > Crocodylia > Crocodylidae > Crocodylus > Crocodylus porosus. The sequence goes on along the minus strand of NW_017728914.1, from coordinate 2,067,662 downwards.
AAGGTCTGGAACAGTCTGCCATCGGAGGTGGTTCAAGCACCTACACTGAACACCTTCAAGAGTAAATTGGATGCTTATCTTGCTGGGATCATATGACCCCAGCTGACTTCCTGCCCTTTGGGCGGGGGGCTGGATGATCTTCCGAGGTCCCTTCCAGCCCTAATGCCTATGAAATCTATGAAACACTGTGCAGTAAAACCTGTGCTAATACACTACTTCACAATAGTATTAGGCTACTGTGCAGTTAGCATCTATAAAAATCCATGTGCCAGTGCTACTGCACAGTAGTGCCAGTTACTGCACATTGATTTAGTACTCAGTTATCCAAATATTAAACTTAATGCCCAGTAACTATGGTACATTAATGAATGTGTAGACACACCCAGTGATGCCAAAAGGAGCATTAAAATAAACCTGATTGATTAGAGACCTGTGAATTCCAGGCCGCAGACCTGCAATTGGGAGTAACTGCCACAGAAATCTCCTGCCCCAGGACCTCTGGCCACAGAGGTCCTAATTTCTGGGTTTATGTTGCTGTCATTTTGTGCTTCCTCTGTGCCTCTTTTTGCCTGCAACAAAGGAGCTATAGCTGTGTGCAGGAGGTACGTTCCTTTTCCAGGTCACTTTGCCACCTGGGCCAAGAGACGTTTCTTCCAAAGCTTCCATGCTTCTCTCCAGAGTTGGCTCTGAATCAGAATGTCTTTCCTGCAGAAAATCTAAGACTTTTGTAACCCTGCTTATGTTACAAGTTCTGTGGTTATGTCCCGTATGGTAACTTTGCATATTTCTCCTCTATTGTGTGCATGTTCAGAGGTTTGAGGGTTACATGTGCCTGTTTTTATGGTTTGTAGATCAAGTGTGCAAATGCGAAGGGCCAGTGTGATCAGCTCTGTAAAGTGACCATAGGCCCTCCTTTCCAAACCTGCAGTTTGTTGACATGCAAATATTGCAAATGGAAGGTTGCACAAAGATCCCTGAGGTGTCAGCACTCGCTGAAGGGTAACCTTCAATTCCATCATGAAAAATGTGTATGGAAAGCAGGGGAGAATCTGGATGGGAATTACTCCCTGGATAGCTGTGTATTTGGCCATGAGATCTTTAAGGGAAAGTTTGTGAGTAAAACTCACTGTGGTGGGTTCAGGTACACACTTATTTTCTTCTATTTGTAAAAAAGCTGAAAGTCCTGAGCCTGTTGTTCAGCAGGCCAGGGTTTCAAATGGCTGGGGTTGCATAGGTGACGTGAAGAGGAATAAGGGCAACCCCTGCTGTGGAGGAACACTATCAACCCCTGGTGGTGGCAGAGTGGCAGCAACTCTTTGCAGTGGTGAGAAGCAATAGACCCATGTAGCCACATCCCGTGATGGAGGAGAAACTCACACTATGGGTCAGATACTGATGGGGCTATTATAGCCCCAGGTTAATTCTGGGTAGCACAACGTGTTGATATGGAAAAGGGGCTCCTGTACAGAGGTTAGCAAATTGCTCTGGTGTCCTGGGAGAATAGAAGCCAATACCCTCTCTTTCTCTTGGGTATCAGAGAAACTTCCCATAGCACAGGCTGATTCTTCTTAATGGAGCCCATCATCCTTCAAGAAGTAAGTCACTAGAAACTGCACTACTAAAATATTGCAGGGAATAGGGGTATTTTAGGATTAATTCCACAGCCTGTGGGTTATTAAAGTTCCACTGCATGCCATTTTAAATCCCAGGATTCTGGGATTGCACCATTCTCAGAATAGCCAGCATGAGTACTATCATCTAATCCCAATTTGCTATCTGGATTCATTAAAGCACAGGTTAACATTTACCCTTTTACATTAGAAATAGCCCCAAACCTAATCACTAGGGCTAAATGCCCTTGAACTCTGAGGAAGTTTGGATTGGGATCCATCTAGACCCAGATCTGCAATTGATTTCCACCAGCTCCATGGGTCTAGTCTATATACCAGAGCCAATTGCTCCACACTTGTTTGGGAAGTTCAGATCCAGGTCTGAACTCTGGCCCAGCCTTTCTCTTACTAAGGTAGAGAGCAGGGGAAATGGCTCCTTCCTGTCTTCCTTCTAATGAGAAGATTTCTGAGGAGGCTGGTGTAACCTAGAGGTCATACAGTGTATTCTTTGTGTAATCACAGTACAGTCCTTGGTAAGGATTAAAACCCTCCTATTTTACCTGACTCTATCCACATGATTTTTTTGAGACTTGTCCAGAGTTCATGCTCCTGTGATGCCATGTATCCTGGGGCTCCTGAATGCTGCAGGCTTGAAAAAACACACAAGAAACACACAGACACAGGCACATGCACAAATACACCTAGCCCTTTTGGTTCACTTTGGCAGCTCAGTCACCCAGGAGATGTGTGGTGACTTGGTGAAGTGTTCTGTGTAATGGGATGCAAATGAACAACCATCAGCTTCCTCTTATGGGCTGGAATTCCCAGTTCCTGAACTGCTCTCACAAACAATGCCTGCTCATGGGAAGTGCTGAGTATCTGATACTACTAAGCACCTGTCAGAATCAGGCCCAGAGCTTTAAAACTGGATCAGAAATTACTCAATAGTAAATTGCTGAAGAACAATCATAGAGACTCAAGCTCTGCTTATAAAGTGCTGAGTTTGCTTTATGTACTCTGTTAGCCAGGATTGTGTGTGGCTACCCCCCAGTTTTGCTTATCAGGTTTACAAGAGGTTTGAAGGTAGTTTGGAGTAGCAAAGACTAGGAAAGGGGTAAATGAAGTAGGAAAGGTCCAGAAATGAGGAACAGAGCTGCTTTAGGATTTCAGATTAGATAAATACCATGCAGCTGTGTGGTAAGTGACAAGGCTTGAAAATAAGATAGCACAAACCTAAGCCCATAGAGTGGAGAGCACTGGGCTTTCTGAGAACTCAGCAGCTGTTTAGGATGCAGAGGGTAATACATCTGTGGAATGAGCTCTAAAGGCAGCAACAGAAGCTTCACTTGCAGATAATGAAGGCTGAACTGGACTCAAGCAGCTGCCCTTTGTTTTTAGTGATGGCTACCCTGCACTCCAAAATCCTATCTTGAATAAAAAGTTAAGTTTTTAGCCCTATGGGCTGGAAGGAAAACCTTCATCTTGTGAATATTTGATACAGTGATGTCTGTCTGGGTCTACAAACAGCTTGAGTGAAAATCTCTGAGAACTATGAACTGCCTTGTAATAGGTTACTGTGCCACGGAGGTGTGAACCATACAGAGGGTGGCTGAAGCACCAGAGCAGGCTGGGGAAGCCAGGGTTAATTAGCTGCTAGTGCACATGAGCCTCCTGGAAAAAATCTAAACTGTTTTAAGGGAGTGGGGGACAGCTGCTTGGACCAAGTCTTGGTACCTTGTACTGATACATTCAAATGCTTCATTTGCCTGACAGATGCTATCACTCATTCAGTGGATAATCAACAAAACATCAGGGGCCCAAGTTTTCACAGACCCATGGACATAGGAGTTAGAAGAGAAGTATTTGATCATCAAGGGCATCCTCTGGGGCTGGTGCATTGTTCCCTACTGTGCCTTCTTTACTCTTTTGTCCAGTCAGTTATAAATTGTTTATGATTCAACCAATGGGACTTCTACTACTTCCCTTGGGAGGCTATGCCACAATATTATAGAATTTGTTTCCAGGACTTTTTTCCCTGTTATTAAGCCCAAGTTTTCCTTTCCTTCTCAGAAAGAACTATACTAGAAGCCACCAGGATCAGATAAATGCAGCAGTGGGACAGACAGCTGGGAAAATGGAGGATAGGCACTCAAGATCTGGGTTGGTGTGTATCTTGGATGGAGGGGTAGCTCTGAGATCACTGCAGTTTACAGTGAATAAGTTCATATGCTTACAGTGTGTGATAAAACTGAGTGTGTGCTATTAATTCTTCCACATTTTTGGGCCTGTTTGGAGCCTTCTCCATATTGTTCATCCTCCCATCTGTGCTGTCTCTATCTCTTGATCTCTGTTTCTTGGTCATTCATGGTCAGGACAAAACAAATCAGGTACACCAATTCCTGAACTGCTTTACACACTGCTTCTCTGCTATTACCTCTGTAAACATGTTCCAGCCCTGTCATGTTCCTGATACTAAATCATGACCTAACTCCATTGCATATTTTACCTCCAATACAGTATTTTAAAGCATATACAGGTATGCTGGTCTTTACTGCAGTACTATATCAACTGTAGGAGAGCTGGGATAGACTGGCAGCTGGCATGAATTTTGGAGCAAGTCCAAGTGACACAGTGAAAGGAACATCTGCACCATGCCTACACTGGAATCCAGTCCTTACTAGCACTACAGGAGCTACACAAATGGTAGTGATAGGGTGGTAAATTCCCTCTCAAACTGTAGTGTAGATAGTTGAAATGTATCCATCAGGCCATGGCTATGTAACAAAAATAACATGTGCAAACATGGCCAATAGAACAGGTAGTGGCACAAACTGGTCATAATATGGTTTGTCCTTGAGCACATGAACAGACAGAAAACATGAAAAACCATGTTTTAGGCTAGGTATTTGTCAGGGTCCTAGCATCTAGTGCTCTTCCTTGTGTAGACAAAAAAAACCCATGTTATAACATAGCTGAATTGTGTCCGTGTTTAAACCTGGTTACTTTGGCAGTTTAGCCTGGACTACACTTTTTATACAGCCAGTTTTCCTCTAACTCTTCTCTGAACTGTAATTATTCTTACACCAAGCACAGCATGAAGCCTGATCTTTTTTTGTAAATCTTATTGACAGATTCTAAGCAATTCATACCTGGGATATGCTTAGTTCATGATCAGTGACTCCAGTATTGGGGAATTGTTTTGAAGGTCTGTCTTCTAAGATCTTTCTTTTATCTCTTTTTAAATAGAGATGTCCCAATTGTTCTCTCTAACCACTAGTCACCACTGGTTCAAGTTACAAATCAGAACTAGGCGTATTTTAATTTTAGCTTCTTTGTCTCAAAGTCTGTGACAGCCTTATTATGATCACATCAGGTCTAACAAGTTAAGTATTTGGTTAATACTTTGATGGGAGAGCACCAAGGAAAACTCTGGTACTATAGGAAATGATGTGATTCATTACCAGGCACTTTTTCCTCTGAGTCAGTGTTAAATCAATAACTCATTATAGTGCTAGGGGTTACCATGCAGTTGGAAACAACCATCTTTCAGATAAGGCATTAACCTGAAACCCTAACCACTGGTAATTAAAAATCTCTTTTCCCTTTTTACAATTCTGGGAGTAATAACACCATCTTCCTCACTGAAATACAACATATGCAGTTAGACAATGCCTCTTAAGAGTCCTTCTGGAATTTCAGTTGGACCATAAATTGCTGCTGTGCAATGTTAATAGCTCCAACTTTTCTCTGCAAAAATGGCTTCATTTCAGTAAAGGGTGAAATACTTCTGTCCTCCTTTTTAAAGCACTTCTGTGTCTGGATGACAGGTCTTGTATAACTGCAAAGTATTATTAATAATCATCAGTCTGGCTCTGTTTTTAGCTCTTGTTACTACTTTTTGAACTGTTCCTTTTTGAACTGCATTCTATTGGTCTTAGGGATCTTCTCTGTGGGTCTGGCTGGTTGCCCTCACTTTCCTGGTGAGTAATCAGACAAACAGCCCACATTCACATGCCATTCTGCCCTGTGTCTGTTACACAGCTACAGATCAGCAGATACAAATATTAAGTCCTTTGAAATGTTGATTTGCTTATAAACTACGAGCATTCCCACTAGGAGCAGCCTTGTTGGCATTTGTCAGCTATAACTCACTTCCTCACTCTGCATATTTTTGGGGGTATTTTACCTGGTTACCATCCTGCATGAAAAAGCAATTTTGTAGTTCACAGCATTGAAACAAAGCAGCTCTGTTCCTCAGAACAAAGGAGCTGTTTTATAGGATTCTTTGTGTTGCATTATCACCTTTTGTCAGTTTCCAGTGGCTGACTTGGGGTCAATTTCAGGACACTGTCACTCACCTTGCCATGCGAGGCCTTAAATTTGCTTCCTTAGCTTAGTTCCCCACTGAGCTCGAGGTTACAGAGGGTAAACCTAAGCATACTCCAGTAACCTCTAGTAAGCACCATACATACTGCAGTTCTACTGTTTTATAAGATTCATTTTGGCTCATCACTGCAGAATTCTGTAGTGTACTGGTGCCAAGGGAAGGCTATGAAGGAAATGGCTGTTCTTCACTGACAGGTTTTTAAAATCCCTAGTTTTTGCAGCTTTACTGAAGGGAGAAAAGTGCTAAACCAGTGGTGTCCAATCTTTTCATGCCACAGGCCAGATGGGCAGTGCCAGGTCCTTCCATGGGCTGGATCTGGCAGGTGGGCCTGAACTGACTGTAGGGGTTGTGGATCCTGACCCTGATCCATCCACCCAGGGCAAGGGCAGTGCAGAGCAGCCCCTATCTGGATATGCCGGGCGGGGGGGTAGAGCAGCTGATCCTGAAGGTAGGGAAGTAGTCTGGGCTTGCAGGGAGGTGGGGGCTGGGCTGGGGTGGCGAGCAGCTTGGTCCCCATCCAGATGCTAGTGGGAGAGAGTGGAGGAGAGAAACCTGGCTCTGATTTGGACACGCTGTGGGGCAGAGCCTAGCAGTCCCAATCTGGATATGTGGGCGGGTAGGAGGGAGCAGCCTGGGTCAGTTTGGATGTACAGGGGGGCATCTCAGTCCTGTTCCCGCTTTGCTGCAATGGCTAAGCAAGGCTGGAGCCTGGTGTGCGAAGTTTCCACTGCTCCCCGCTGCCAAGTTTTCTAACCCATGAGAGCTCCCATGGGTTGGATGTCATGGCCCCATGGGCCAGATTTGCCCCACGGGCTGGAGGTTGAGGACCCCTGTGCTAGGTTAAGAACAAAGCAGGCTGCTTACACACAAAAAAAGGGTGAGTAAAGCAGCACAGGGCAGACTCTTCCACTCAATGGTGCCAATGTATCTCAGCTCTGAACTGGAGAGACTGCACAGTGTGTAATCCCTGTGATTTATTCAGTTGCTGGCTCTGTTCAGTTTGCCAGTGAAATTAACAGTTTTTATGTAGGGTAGTGATAGCTTCTTTGAGATGGACACCTGTCCACAGGGAACTGGACCAAGACTGCCCTGCTTTTTAAAAACAGGAAACATTTGCTGGCAACCAGCAGCAGTCAGAGCTCTTTTCAATGAAGACAAATAGCAACAAATTCTAAGTTAAGGCTAATACTTTTTAATGAAATATCACCTTAACCTATGGAACTCATTGGTACAAGTAGCTCAGTAAATTTCCCATGTAAAAAGGAATACCCTATGCAAATAATATTTGCAATTATGTTATGTTAAAATTACAGCAACTGCTAGTGCTCATGTTTCAGGGTGTGACAATCACTGCCTGGTCAGGATTACATTTTTCCCAGTAGTGTAGTACTACACAAATGGAAAGTACACTAAGTGGGCTTCATGCCTTCCCTTGTTTGACATATGAGAACTTAGGTACACGGATGTATCAGTACTAACCACTGCTTCCACTAAATTCAAGGAAAGTCACTAGAGCTCAGAACCATTCCAGTTTAGCCTACATACCCAAAGCACTGCACCACTTCCCTCACAAATGTGAAACAAACTGTACTAAACTGACCCCTATTTCTCACCTGCTCTCTGCGATTACAAGTCCTCTGTGACCACACGATCCCTCACTTGTTTCATTCTATGGGACACAGAACCATATTCAAACTCCCAAAGAGAATTAAAACACAAACCCCCTGCAAATTGGTCACTAGCGAGTAGATCTGAATTTCTTATCAAATACATTTCCCTCAACAACAGCTTTTTTGTTCCTTTTGATTTACCCACTCTGTCATTTAAGACATTTCTGGTTTGTCTAAGGCAGAACATGGTCCCTTTGACGTCAACTGTAAAACTCACGCTGACTTCAATAGGAGCAGAAATAATAACCCCTTGGACTTTCTGCTCCTCAGGCAGCAATCTAATCTTCACGTTGGCCGATACAAGCCTGCACACACATATGGCATAATATTCATTAATCATTACATGTACAATCATATGATACCACTTCTGGGCCCTGCTTGGTTGATGAATGTGATGCATACTCAGAAAGAGATACCATTTTTGTTACTTGCCAGTCTCAAGGGTATAACAGCATGTCAATAAGCAATTGCATATTTTCTAAGTCCACAGTCCAGAGTACAGAAACATCCTCTGTGTTTTATTGTCTGCTCACTTACTACACTATACAATTTGTTCATTTGTCAGGAATCCCACTGCTGTTAGCAGCACCAAGCCAGGGTTGGGTTTACCACACAAACAATCCTGCAGTGGCCTGGCCAGCGAGCACAGGCTTGGCCCCTTGGGGACATGCAGCGCTGCCCCACTGGGCTTCAGGGGCTCTGGACTGATGGTCACCGGGGAAGGCTGCTTCAGTGCATAGGGCAGGACGTGAGCTGTAGCCAGGTCAGGATGTGGCCTTAACCCCTGCGGCTGCGGCTGCGGAGAAAGCTGCAGGCCCAGGTCACTGCTAGGTCGCCTGTAGCCAAGATACACCGCAGGGAGCAGGGGCGGGACGATCACGCCGCTCCCGCACCTGGCGAGTGAGTAGTGGGACGAGGCGAAGGGAAGGAGCCGGGGCCGGGGCCGGGGCCGGGGCCGGCGCTCGCGGCCGCGCTGACGAGCAACGATGTCGACGTCCCGCCCGCGCTGCGCCGACAGCCCCTGGGCCCCACCCGCGGCTCCACCCAACTCCGAACGCGGGCAAAGCCCGACCTCGATCCTCTTCCGACTGGGGGGAGGGCATAGTAGGTTCCAGCCCAGCGCCCTTCACTGCGCAGGCGTGCGGGCCCTAGACATGCGGCTGCACCGCGCAGGCGCAGGCAACATGGCGGCGCCCGTGGACCTGGAGCTGAAGAAGGTAGCGGCGCCGCGGTCGGGTCCGTCTTGCTCCTCCCGGGCAGCCCAGGGTGAGGGCGGCTGTCTGCGAGGGGGCGCTCGCTCTGGCGGGAGCCGTCCGTCCCCTCCCCTCCCCTGGCTCAGCCCGTGCGAGGCTGCCCGGACCGCTGCAGGCGGGTGGGGGTGGCCTGGGCTCGTGGGCCGGTGTCGGAGCAGCGCTGGGTCCTTGTCTGCGGGCTCGCGGCTGCTGCTGCGGTTTCCGAGGGGAAAGGAAACAGCTGCGGTGCACGGCCTGGCCCCGCTCTCCCCCTTCCCGGCCCGGCCCGGCCCTGACCTGACCTGACCTGACCTGACCTGACCGCTTCTCCCGCGCTTCTCCTTTAGGCTTTTACTGAGCTGCAGGCCAAGGTCATTGACACTCAGCAGAAGGTGAAGCTGGCAGATATGCAGATAGAACAGTTGAACAGGACAAAAAAGCACGCGCACCTCACGGACACTGAGATTATGACCCTGGTGGACGAGACACGCATGTATGAAGGTGTAGGAAGAATGTGAGTAACTTCTTTTGCAGCTGAAGAAGTTAGGCATGAATTAAAGGTTCTTGTCCTCTGAACTTGCTGGAACCTATTGTTCTTTTGATTTGGATTGCTTTTAGGCTTGTTTTTTTCCATAGGTGACAGTGAGCAATCAGGAATATGTATATGGTAGTTGCTCTCTGTCAGATCTTATCTGCTTTATTTAGCCACATCCAAGACAACTTTGAATTTAAGATGACCCCTCCCCACAGTACTTCGATTCTGTACATGAAAAATTATAAATCTGTTGTAGTTTCCCCCCATGTAGAATCTATTTATGGGAGGATCACCTTAATCCCCCTGCCTGCCCACCTGTCATCCCCTACACATGTACACGTCCATTTTTGTGGTAGGGAAAAGCAGCAGTCAGGAGTCATATGGTGGTAGGGAAAGTAATTGGGGGGGGAGGGATAACAGGCTTCCTACCCACCTGAACTTGCCTCCTTGCTACTTCCCCTATGCAGTGATTCTGGCCTGGGGCATGGAGCACACTGGCTCTGGCCCTTGGCTGGCCCAGTGGTGGCAGTGGCAACTCTGGCCCCTTGTCTGAGTCAGGGCTGGAGCCACCAGCACCCCTGGTGCTGAGTGTTCTCCCCTGCATAACCCCCCAGGTTGTACACCTTGAGGTGTGCCATGCACCTACTCAAGTGATGCATAAGCTACCCTAGCCTGATAGCAGGGCAGTAGCAGCTCAAGCTTTGGCCCAGCTCCATACTGAAATCCAAGAAAAAAGCAGTTTTTCCCTTTCTGAAGTCTGTGTGCATGTATGATTGTGTGGAGATGGCAATAAAGCTATGGGAGCACAGCAAAGGAAGAGTTTTTCTTTGCTTGTCTATAAGGGTTGTAAAAACCGTGCTCTTCTTGGTATTGGACTAATGTTTACTGAACCATGATTTCCTTGGATCAGTCCACATCTTTTAAAAAAATAGATACCATTTTTGTTACTCGCCTGTCTCAGGTGTATAATAGCATATTTCAATAAGCAATTGCATATTATTGTTTGCCAACTTTACTCATGCAATTTCACAGTTGCATTGAAATTTATAAACTCTACCAGCACAGCTGATAAATACCTCGTGAACACTAACTGCAAAATTCAAATTTGTGAGAAGTTTATATAAGCCTGTCCAACTCTAGTGAAGTTAGTTATGTCGATGCTATATGAAGGAAATCACAATTGTTAATCTCATCCTTGCATTCAGGGCCTATACTTTTGTAAAAACTATAAAATCACATCCTGCTCATTAGCATGATAATTAATTTATATGAAAGATTTATTTTTCTAGAATTGTTTTTAAAGAACATATGGAGCGCGGTTTGTGCCAGAATGTACAATTTGCCCAGGTGTGCTGGGTTGGAAAGAAGGAAAGTATAATCTCTATATATTGTAATGACTTCAAAACCAACAAAGCTTAACTTAAACTAGTACATGTTTTGATGAAACTCTAACAATGTACTTCTTTTGTAATCACACCACCTTCATAAAAGATTCCTCAATTGATCTGAGATGATAATGCAGCTGGGTATGTATTGCATTCACAGAAGTTTAGTGCTGTAAGGTACCTCATCAGGTCCAGCCCCCACAGCTCTGCGTAGGAAAGACTGCTAATATCAAATAACCCCAGCAAGGCATGCGTCCAGTTTCCTTTTAAGGATCTCCAGGGTAGGTGCCTGCACTCAAGTCAGTGAAAAGAAAAGATAGATAAAAGTTTAAAAGATTTAAAGCTCTTTTCTCATGTTATTTTTCTGATTCAGTAATATCACCAGCTACTCTAGACTCAGTTGAAGGGATGATATGGATGTCCTTTCTGCATAATGTACGTACTTCTTTTTAATCTGTATTCTGTGAACTGCCAACTTGGGAATTTGAAGTTAACATATGAGGATGTTTCTAATGGTCAAAAACTGGAATCGGTTTCCTTCAAAGAGACTAATGATAAAGCTGGCAGGTAGAAATTGGGCACAGAAATGGATGAAGGTGCTCCAGAACAGTACTGCAAAGTGACTCATGGGCTTTATGGGCACAACTGATGCCGCGCTGTGCCGGCAGCTCCTGGGCCCGAGACGTGGCCCTCCCCAACTCCGAGCGAGGGCAGAGCCTGACCTCGCTTCTCTCCCAGCTGGGGGGTGGGCGTAGTAGGTTCGGGCCCAGCGCCCTTCACTGCTCAGGCATGCAGGCTGCAGACATGGGGCTGCGCTGCGCAGGCAACATGGTGGCGCTCATGAACCTGGAGCTGAAGAAGGTAGCAGCGCCATGGCAGGGTCCGTCTCGCTCCTCCCAGGCAGCCCGGGGTGGGGGCGGCTGCCTGCGAGGGGGTCCCAGAACCCGTGCACCTATCTCCTTGACAGCTGGCAGGCTTCGTGGTCGCAGCAGGGGCTACCATCCCTGCAGCTTTCACTCTGCTGCGCCTTAACACGGTGTCACCCATGTCATGAGTTTTGCTTGCTTGCAGCTTGAGGTGCAGTTTCCCCCAAACCCCTGCAGTTACCTCCTTGAAACTTGGCAGGCTTTGTGGCCTCACCAGGGGCCACCACCCCTGCAGCTTTCACCCCCCTGTGGTGTAACTCATACATGTAACATGAGTTTTACTTTCAAGAATTTGGGGTGCAGTTCCCCCCGAACCTCTAAACAGATCTTCTTGAAACTTGGCAGGCTTCATGCTCTCAGCAGAGGCTACCACCCCTGCAAGTTTCATCCAAATCAAACAAAAACCAACGAAGTTTATAGATATTTCATTGATTTCCCCATTATATTCTATGGCCTGATCTCCTTTGGAGCCGCTTCGGCCAGATGGAAACCAGAAACCAATCCGGAGCTCTGGATCAGGTCTCTGGCATCTGAAGCGGCTGAATCCAAAGCTGGATTGAATAGCTGGGTACTCGCACAGGCCTAATGCACAATATAACCTCATAACCAAGGCATTTACTATTTAAATTCACATACTCAGTACAGATTTCCATACCTTATGACAGTTGTTGACCTATAGATCTTGACAGAGAAAGGGGAGAATATAAAGTTTAGTTAAGCCTGTTGTTGATAAATCATGCTTGAGATTCCAATAGTCTGTTAAAGGTAACCTGGAGGTTTGTTTATACTGAATAGTCATTTCAAGAGTTGTGAACCTATTTCGTTTAATAATTCAGATGTCAACATCTGAATGCCGTCTTACTCCTTTACTCTTGTCAATCTGGCTTTCTTTTTGAATATAGCACTAAGACTGCACCTGTGGCCTTCGTTGTTGATCTTAGCCTGGAGATTGACACAAGAAATTGTGCCCTGCTTTTCTTACTAGATATTTCAGCAGCATTTGATATGATTATCCAAGAGATGCCAATAAAGCATTTATGTGACCTGGTGGGTATTTGCAGGATAGCTTTGTTCAGCTCTTTCCTGGCAGGGAGGCTCCAGATGGTAGTAATGGACAAGTGCTCACTTTCCCTTTTGGACCTTTTCTAGGAGGTCCCCAAGGCACCATCTTTTCACTCCCCTTCAATATGTATGTGAGGCTGCTAAGTGACATGTGTGGAGATTTGGAGTGAGGTGCCATCAGTTTTCTGATGAGGCTCAGCTCTACTTCTCTTTCTCATCTGACCCAGGCTCCGCAGTCTCTCTTCTTTTCAGTGCCTGCTGCAGCTGGGGACTGAATGTGGGTAAACCAACTGAAACTGAATCCATACAAGACAGATGTGATGGTGGGCAGACTGCTTGATACGCAGGGGATTGGAACACTTACCATTGCTTGGATTCAGCCTCCTCTTGTCACTCAGGTTTGCAGCCTTGAAGGTGCTCTTGGATCCTCTGCTCCACTTGGATTTACCAGTGGCAGAGGTAGCTAGGAGACGCTTTCATCAGTTCCTATCTGGTAAGAAGGCTACAACCCTTTCTTTCAGATTTAAATGTGGACATTATTCATGCCTTCATAACTTTGAAGCTAGACTACATGGGGTTGTGCTTGACCTTCTGGAAGCTCCAGCTAATGTAGAATATGGCAGCACCTTTTGATAGGGAAGAGTTGCCAGAGGGGCACAGCTCCAGTGTTTTAGAGTTTACACTGGCTCCAAGTATCTTTTGGGATGAAGTTCAAGATGTTGGTTTTGACCTGTGAGGCCCTAAACTGTCTAGGCCTGAGGTACTTAAGGGACTGCCTTCCCTCTTATGCCCTATCATGAGCTCTTAAGTTTAGCCAAGAGTAACCTCCTGCAAGTACCATTCATGCGCTGAGTTGATTTGACAAAAATATGCGGGAGAGCATTCTTAGCAGCTGCTGTTAGCTCTGGAACTCCTTTCCTCTTGAAGCCTGCCAGAATCTGAGACTGGGCATCTTTCGAAAGTGCTGTAAACCATTCCTGTTTGTACAGGCATTTAGCATACTGGGTTAGGCTGGTATTCTGTTGAGCAGGTTTTTGTTTTATGTTGCTACTCTACTTTTTATTATAAATTATTTTGTTCTTTTATTTTAAGCTGCTCTGAGCCTTTGTTGGGAAGGGCAGCCCATAAATTGAACAAATAAGTAAATATGTTTATTCTAAATGACAATGAAGTAGAAGATCTTGGTTGTGATAGTGACATGTTTTATCTTCAGTCAGCCGGTTTAATGCTGTACTGTTTCATGAGCCTCATATGAATGAGTTAACATGGTCCCTATTTTCCCCTCCGTGAGCTTGAATGCATTTTCTCTGAGAGATCTTTTCTGTACTGTATGAAGCATTATAGCCCATTTGTCATTCCTAACCTTGGATTTTCTTCGTTGCATTTTGTATAGTATGCAAAGCCAGCAGGTCAGTCCTGCCTCCCTTCAGTGTTGAGAGCTTAGCAGTGTTCATTTTTCTTCTACTAGATCTATTTTTGGTTTGGTGCAAGAGAAGCTTGCACCGCATACTAGGAGATGATGAATTGCTCTATACTGTTAGTATCTACTGCTCAGATGAGACCCCAGGCTTCTGACATCTTGCCAAGTACATTTTAGTTCTGTTACTTCATATTCTTTTGAAAGGTTTGTTACATAGTCTGATATGACTAACATCAACTTCTAGTTTTGCTACTTTAGCTGGTTGTGAGCTGACATCATTTTGTTACTTTAAGAACCACGATGAGAGTTTAAACTGCAGAATTCTGTCTGAATATTTGAAAGTGTTCTCTTTACGTCCTCCTAGCATACAGATAATTAATAGCTCTAGTCTGTTGTACAGAGAAAGTAATTTACACCAGATGCAGTGTAGGGTTCCTGGTAGATCTTGTTGCCATGGGATGCCAAAGCTGAGATAACGATTTTCCTGCTTGTTTTGATATTAAATTATTTAGTCTTCTATTCCTTTCTTAGCAGCTGTAGGTTTTAGGAGTAATGTGATCAAATGGATACAAAAGCTGAGCCCAACATAACTTTCTTGACGTTCGCAAGGACAGAAAAGTACTTGAGGACAGCCATTAATAATCCGATTTATTTATTTATTTTTGGAAGTGTGGGTTAGTTTTCTTGTTTTTGGAGGGGGGGGGGTGTGTGCATGTGTGTATCTTTGAGTCACAGAAATGAAATCTAGCAGTAGAATTTGGAGATGTGAAAAAGCTGTCTTAAAAGCTGTCATCTAGTCCTATTCCTTAGAGAGAGAATTGTTTTCTTGCTTTCAGCACTGTCTTTTGGTTTTGTCTGGTAATTAGATTTAATAAAGCATCCTGAAATTCTACTTTCAAAAATTTTGCAGAAACAGAGATGACTTATCATCTCATATAGAGATTAGGGCTGTATGAAATTTTGCTGCCAGTTTTGTTTCGACTTGTTTTGAGGTCGAAACAGCAAAATCAAAATAAAACGGATATTGTTGAAACAGGCTCAAAATAAAACGAGGCAAGTCGAAATGTTTTGCTGCTGTTTCAACATTTTGCCCGTAGCTATAATGGGCAAAACAAAACCAATATCGTTGAAACAGCTCAAAACAAAATGAGGCAAGTCAAAATGTTTTGCTGCTGTTTCAACGTTTTTCCCATAGCTATAATGGGGAAGGCCGAAACAGCCTATAACTGTCATTTCCAGCCTGATTTGGATGAAATATGCAGAAATGGTAGCCCCTTCTGCGGACATGAGGCC
The DNA here is from genome assembly GCF_001723895.1 of Crocodylus porosus. Taxonomy (NCBI): domain Eukaryota; kingdom Metazoa; phylum Chordata; order Crocodylia; family Crocodylidae; genus Crocodylus; species Crocodylus porosus. The sequence continues at coordinate 2,052,142 of NW_017728914.1, read as the reverse complement.
TGCCAAGTTTCAAGGACATAGGTGCAGGGGTTGGGGGAAACTGTACCTCAAGCTGGGGACAAGCAAAACGTGTGTGTGTGTGTGAAGATGCAGCAGGGTGAAAGCTGCAGACCTGCAGGCCCCTGCTGAAGCCATGAAGCCTGCCAGCTGTCAAGGAGATAGGTGCAGAGGTTCTGGGTTCTAGGGCCCTGCACCTGTAGCTGCTGACAGGCAAAACTCATGTCATAGATGCCTGTGCAATTGTATCTGTTGTGGGGTAGAAACTGCAGGCCTGCTAGGCCTGCTGCAACTGTGAAGCCTGCTATAATACCTCACAGTTGTTTAATGAATTTATTCTCACAGCACTCCTGTGAATTGGGAAGTGTAATTATTCCATTTTACAGGTGATTAGCTGAGGCTCAGGGAAGCTAAGGAACCTGACCAAGTTTGCTCTGGAAGAACTGCTTCAAAGCTATATCTCCTAAGACTTAGGCTCCAGCCACTCATAGATTCATAGATTGTAAGGCTGGAAGGGACCTTGGAAGATCATTGGGTTCAGCCCCCTGCATCAAGCAGGAAAGACAACTGGGGGTCAGGTGACCCTAGCAAGGTGACTGTCTAGTCTCCTATTGAAGATTTCTAGGGTAGGTGATCGCACCACCATTGGAGGGAGCTTATACCACAGTCTGGACACCCTAGTTGTGACACAGTTTTTCATGATTTGAGCCTGCAATGATCTTCTAGGTGTCTGTGACTGTTACTCCTAGTTTTCCCCAAGGGTGCCCTGGTGAACAGTTGTTCACCAAACCCTAGATGTATGCTTCTGATGTAGTGGTAAGCTGCTACCAAGTCCCCACTCAGCCTTCTCTTCTTTTTTAGGCTGAAGAGTCCCAGGTCCCTCAGCCTTTCCTCATATAGCTTGCTGTGCAAGTCTCTGATGATATGGGTAGCCCTTCTCTGGACTCTCTCAAGTTTTACCGCTTCTTTGTTAAAGTCCGGAGCCCAGAACTGGACGTAGTACGCCAGCTGCAGTTTCACCAATGCCAAGTAGAGCAGGAGAATCGCCTCTTTTTCAATGGTTTTGCTGGTGACGTATCAGTTGATGCATGCTAGGGTATTGTTGGCACTGCTGGCTACAGCATTGTACTGCTGGCTCATGTTCATACTGTGATCACTTATTACCCTCAAGTCTGTGTTGGCAAGTGATGGGGGATCTTCAGTCCTGCTGCCTGATGAAAGGCAGCAGTTGCACAAGCACCCGTGTCATGAGTTTTGCCTGTCAGCAGCTAGAGGTCCAGGGCCCCAGAACCTCTGCACCTATCTCCTTGACAGCTGGCAGGCTTCATGGCCTTAGCAGTGGCTAGCAGGCCTGCAGCTTTCACCCTGCTGCACCTTAACACATGCAGTGTCACCCATGTCATGAGTTTGCTTCTCTGCAGCTTGAGGTGCAGTTTCCTCCAAACACTTGCACCTATCTCCTTGAAGCTTGGCAGGCTTTGTGGCCTCAGCAGGGGCTAGCATGCCTGCAGTTTTGACCCCACTGTGGCTTAACACATACACATGACGTGAATTTTGCTTTCAAGACTTTGGGGTGTAGTTTCCCCAACCCCCCTGCACCTATCTCCTTAACACTTGGCAGGCCTCTTGCCCTCAGAAGGGGCTACTATTCCTGCAAGTTTAATCCAAATCAGGCCAGAAATTACAAAGTTATAGGCTGTTTCGACCTTCCCCATAATAGCCTATGGTCAAAACAGCGAAACTGTTTCGAAGGAATGGGACAGCTGTTTCAAATTGAAACAAAATTTGAAATGGAATGCTGTTTCCTCGGAACGCTGGTTGAAATGGAACGGTGCCATTTCACACAGCCCTAATAGAGATACTTCTTCATGTAGCTACATTTGTTGTACAGGTGCTCCTCTCTTAACATTGTCCTGGTTAATGTTGTTTTGTTATTATGTTGCTGATCTATTAGAAAACATACTCATTTAAAGTCATGCAGTGTTCGATTGTAATATTTGGCCACCACCTGCTAGTAGGGAACTACTGTGACATAATTGGATTAGCTTAACATTGTTTCACTTAAAGTTGCATTTTTCAAGAATGTAACTATGAGGTTAAGCCACCAGTGACTGTACATGTTTCTTTCAATGCAGTCAGCTGCAGAATATGACAGTTCACATTGTCTTTTGTATTTACCTTTCATAATCTTGGAGAGAGGTGAGGGGAGTACAGGACTTAAGATATTTCGCTGTTCACCTTACTAACTGGAGGTCACTATATTAAATTTGTTTACCCTATCAGCAAGCTCCAGTGGTAGTGTGCTGTTGAGAAGCTTGATAATGAATCCTAACTGCTAGACCACTTGAGAAAAAATGGGTGAGCGCCAGTCTCTGGTCATTAGGGTGCTATTTAATTAAAATTCCCTCATCCTGCCACTGAAAACATAATGATCCTTCTGTCTCCACCCCCATTGCATGCAGTGAATATGTTCCAAAACTACATACTGAAAACTTGAGGATAAAATAAAATATTACCTGACTTTGGGGCCCTCTATGTATTAAATGCAGCATGGGTCCTGTGGTAGAAAAATTGTGACTTGTGGAATTAAAGGCTGTGTTCACACAGGGGGTGGAATTAAGATTGCAGTCAAGCCTATTTTTGGCATTTCCTAACTTTCTGATAGCTTGATTTTTGCAGCCTTCATAATGTTCTTTAAATTTAGTTTGTTTGTAACTGTAATTTCCTGGGATTTAAGAACAAATTAACTAAAAACCCCAAAAATTTCATTGTGTGACATTGAATTAACCCATAGGTCACTGGCAGATCCACCATAGACATACCTTCTATTTGAGTCAGCAGAGTAACTACTAGCAATATTGGGTGGCATCCTCTGTGTCAGTGGGGGCCAACCTCTTTGCCTGGTGTGCTACAACTTAGCCCTGCACCTTCTCTGGTTGCCATCCAATCCCCTTTGCCTACCCAATCTGCTGCTCTGCTTTCTGCTTCCTGCCCTATTTGCCACTGTGTTGCTTGTCCCCTCCATGATCTGCTCGTGCCATACACAGGCTGCTTTGTGTCATTTGTGGCATGTGCGCTGCTGGTTGACTGCCCCTGCTTTATGTGGACAAGCATTTTAGTGAGAGCAGTGGTGGGGCTTATGAATCCTGGGTTCCGTTCCGGAAAGGCTGTGGTCTACTTTGCCCTGATCCTCCCTGTGCTTCCTTAACCTGTTTATCCCAGTCTGTCTTTTTCCTCAGCCCTGGCACCTTGTCACAGTTCCAGTCTGTTTGGCAGGTTCCAGTCTTACTGCTTCAGCTCCCTATCTCAGTCCAGCACGAAAGCAACGTATTCTTTGCCATTTGGGTGTGCAACTGGAGTGCTGGTTCAATCCTAGGCTCTGGAAAGGAGTGTGCTCAGTTGGAAACAGCCTTTTCTGTTCATTTCTCCAAAACTTGGTCCCTTCTTTCTAGTCCCAGTCCTTCCCTTTTCTAGTCCTATTCTTGTCTTTCCTGTTGCTGTCTTTACTCCTCAGACATATTCACTTTGCAGTCTCCTTGCCTGGTCAGTTCTAGTCACTTATTTGATCTCCTTTACCCTTTTCTCCCTCCTCTCTCCCTGCAGTTTCTTTTTCTCATCTAAATTTTCCTTCCCTCCCCCATTGCTTGCTTGTGGTCATTCTCCCTTTACTTCCTCCCTGGCTGCTTGTCCTTCTTTTTCATCTCCTTTATCTCCTGTTTTGTCCCTCTCCCCAACTAGTTCCTGTCTCTTTGGTCCAGTGAGTCAGTCTTTCTTGCTAGCTATTTATTTAGTCTGTGGTCCTCCTTGTTAACCAGCTGGCTTGCAGTCTTCCCCCATTTCATTCACCAGTTTCCAGACTTCACCTCTACAAATCCCAGTAACAACTCTGTGCTTTTCTTCCACCATCCTGGTCATATCAAATACCCTACCCCAGTCTCGTCCTTTTCTTAACTGTGGTCTCTTTTGCCCTCTCTTCATTCAGATCAGGTGGCTGGGTACATGCCAGCAGAGGGGTTATGGAGCTTATAGGTGAGGAAGATTCCCTTTTAAGCTCTGGTGCCTGACTTGGAGCAGTTTTATTGATTTACATGCCACCCTTCCCAATATATAGGGAACATCCTTCTGAACCCTTCAAGCCCTGTGCTGGAGCCATGGTTGGCTCTTTGGGGATGGCACGTGGACAGTCTAGTCAGCAGTAGGAGCTGTGATAGTGTGGTGAATGGAGAAGGAATCTTCAGAGATTTTAGCTGGTCAGCTATAGCAAGTTTCTACCAACACTTATGGTTTTTCAGAGGCTTATTTCCTGATCAAATTTGGGCAGACTTTGTACAGCTAGCAAAGAGACATCTCTTTTATACAGAGGCTAATTCTGAATTGGCCTCAGATTCCTGCTGTGGGGCATGCAGACTTAAAGAAGAAAAGATCACAACAATTTATTAATACTTGTAAAATACTGTTGATTTCCTTAGATTTGTTCTTGGACTAGCTGGTTTATTTTAGTTGAAAAGATAATGGGCAAATCAGCTTGAGAACAGGCTTAGGATAGAGGATTTCAGCACAGTCCTCTAAAGTTTAGCAAAATTATGAACACCTGCATAAAGGGTTGTAATGAAAAATTGTCTTACTAAAAGATCTTGTCTTACTAGGTGGAGCTACCAGCCCCACTTAAAATAAATTTGTCCCGCGTTTTGCAATCCATGCTTGCTGTGATTAAAACTGTGGTTCACAAATTGTTTAGACTTGAGGCACCCCTTTGAAAATGATGACTCTTAGTTTTCACTTGTTTTGGACTACAGGAAAATGAGTCATTCTTCTGTTGCCAAGAACACAGAAAGACAAGTTAGAATGTTTTTAACACTATGGATTTCTATTTGAAATCTCTGGGGTTATTGCATGAATCATGTTTGCACACCTAACAGTGCTAAATGTGTGTTGTCCCATGCTCCTTTGAAATGATCTCAAGTCACCCTGCTTGAGAATCAGTAGGTTAAAATGGGCAGTAAGCTAACTGACGTTATTTCTGTGCTGTGCTTGTGTAGCTTACTCTTGAGATTAATATATTGGCACTATGAATCTACTATGGTTGAAACTGGATGCCTGACATGCATGCAGCCTATCAATTCACTCATTTAAATTGTACCTAGTAGACAGAGAGTAAACATCTTGGTAGGCTGTGATCCAGTGACAGTATTATCATTTTAAATGCTTGAACTCTAAAGATGTTGTGCCTTGTGCTTTGAAGATCAACAGTCTAAGGCCCTTCTAGATCCCTTAAAGGAACAGTTTCTCTACAACTTCTCTATCAAAGCTTTCCCTTCATTTTGCCTCCAGTTCCTAAATGTGTATATTGGGGTCCAGAGGGGTCCCATGTTGCGTTCCAACAAGTACAAAATATTTGAGGGATTTCTGTGATATTCTAACTTTGAAGTGTTCATCCTGCTATATGGGGTCTAAGATTTTTGAGGGTTTTAAAACAGGATAATGGGACATACTCAATCTTGTACCTGAAGTCCTGGAGACATCTACAATCACTTTGTTCTTTTAAATAAATAAACAATAAAAGTTGCTCAATTTTTCCCATAACTCTTAGCTGCACAAGTGGCAAGGAACTGAGGGAAACTTTTTATATTTTTGGAACCAAATGTCATGCACTCTTTCCCCTGCCCACCCCCACCCACTCCCCCCCAGCCCCAGCTCTGCTTTAGGAACTGTAGACTTGATTCCCTTCTGACTGGCAACGTTCAGCTCTGTTACGGGAAATACACCTGGATCTCTAATAGTGTCTGTGCATAAATACATCTCTCAAGTAAGTGGGCATTGAAGTCCATTTTTGGCCATTTGGCAACCTTGACAACATGCAACAGGATCAACATGTCTGTCTGTTCATGATTGGATCTTTATTTTCAGTTCAGAAGCATCACGTTTGTTGGAACAAGTGCATACCAGTCGATGCCCAGACTTGAGTAGTTTTTAATGTGCATCTTAGTTTTCTGGGGGTTGCAGAATTGTTGTCGACTCAATGCATATTCTCTTGTCAAAAGTAGACTTTACAAATCTTTGCTTGTGAATAAATATGTATATCATCTGTTGTCCTTTGCATATTCCTTCTTGGTGGTATGTCTTGATTGCTGGTAGTGGAGAGAAATGCTCAGTCTTGTTTCTTAGATGTTCATGATCAGAGTTGTATGAATAACTAATATTTGGTTTGCTATTAGTTCCAAAACTAAAAAATGCTTTAGAAAACCATTTCCCTCCTTCTTTTTTTAAAGTTTTCATAGATGTTAGGGGCTAGAAGGGATGATCATCAGGTTCCATCCCCCCTGCACTTGAGCAGGAAAGACTGCTTGGGTCAGATGACCTCAGCAAGGTGTGTGTCCACTGTGCACTGAACAGTTTTGTTTGGGACCTTTTCAGTAAAAGGAAAAGGAATGTGTGAACTGATGGTCATATTCAGAAGGAGCCTTAACTGCCAGCCTCAAAATGGGAGGAAGTAATAATTTCCTTGTACTCTGTAGCCCACAAGTGTTGGGCTTGCACTTTGGCACATTGAGCACCAGGTTAAAATCTCTTCTTTGCCTGATGTTATAGCAGGCACTTAACCCTAGTTCTTCTAGATTGGTGGTGAAAAATACTGAGCTATAGAGAACACTTTTTGTAAATTAATATTTACTTGAGACAGAGTGAGTGACTCCAAAGTGTTGGTTAGGACACTACTGTGAGGAAAAAAACCGGAGTTCCAGTTCCTACTCAAAAAATACTTTGTATAGTTAATATAATATTGGGGTGGAAGAATTTTAACAACATAGATGAACAGATACCTAGCCCACATTATTCCAAAGCCCATTAGTTAGAGATCTCATGTAAGAGGTTGAGGCCTGGATTTAAGTCCTTGTTCCAATTCTGACAGAATTATATCTTCTGCATTCTTGGAGAGTGGTCTAACTACTGGGATATATCTCATACAATGGAACCACTGTTTTCTCTTTACTTGGGTGACACTCATAAAACTAATGTCATAAATCTAAGCCAAAAATCATAACATTTCGTTCTGAAAATGCCAAAATCAGCTCTCTGGGGAATTTTTATTTTGTTTTGTCCAGAACTATTTAAAGTCGATCTGAATTCAAGTTTCAGTTGCCCCTAAACTGCATTTTTGGTAAATAAATTATTCCTTTTAAAGAGTTTCGCCCAGTCAGATTCATGAACAAATTCCAGCCCTGGGTAATTTGTTTTCAGTTGCTAGGTAACAAGCATTACTTTCGGTACTCCTTAGTTTTCTCTTGTAATTAAACATTCCTTTCATATCGATATTATGTCACATCATTCCAGGGTCAAAAGAGTACATAATTATATCTATATTTATGATAAGTTTGTTTTATCACTTTCTCTGATGCTTTACTTGACTTTGCTTCTCTTCCTATCACCAGAGCAATGTGCATAAAAGCAAAAGTTATGTGACCTGGAGCATTCTAGTATTCACAAACAAACTGTCAGTTTTACTTGACTTGGTCTTCTGAAGAGTTGTACCTCACTTTTTCACTTTCATCTTTGTGCAGCTCTTGAGAAGATATATAGCCCCAAAAAATTCTAGTCACTTTTTGCATTGGTGTAAGGGACAGCCTTTCTCTTTAAAATTGGGTATATTGTCTTTCTTAGAAGGCCTGGACAGATGTTAGTAACAGATTAATACTAGAGAAGTGTAAATATGGATTTACAAGCCATAGCACTGAAGTATATATGCACCCCTGATACAGCCTGTGGGTTGGATCAGGCCTGCGTATTCATTTCATCCAGCACACAGGGCTCCTAGAAAGGCTGGGAATTTGGGGGCAGGGTGAATGGCAATGGAACCCACTGCCAAATTCCCAGCTGTAGAACGATGTTGGGGGATACCTGTTGGGGGGTAGAAGCAGATGATGGCTTCAGTAATCACTTGATCCACCACCCCTCCCATATCCAGCCTGTGAAGCTCCTCACATTCTGGAACCAGCCTAAGTGACTGCATGAATTTGAAGCCCCATCTTAAGGTTTGTCTACTTAAACATATTGGCACATGGTAAGCTACAGCGTGAGCTTCCAGCATGTTAGCTATGCTATGGTTGTTATCCATACACATACTCTCCTGTTGTGGTAAGTGGAATATAACTTGCTCCATTTCCACTGAGGGGCCAACCCATTAATGAGCATGTATCTTGGTTGTGTTAGGGAATAGCTAATGTGCTCTAAGTTGACACCCTATCTTAACTTATGATATCGTTTTTGTGTACCTGTACTGTTAGCATTAATAATAATCCCAGTCACCATTCCATCCCCCTGCACTCATCTAGCCAGCACTGGTTGATAATGTCCCTTGTTGATTTGACCAAACAAAAAAGGAATTAAATCTGCTTTGTAAGGGAGTTTTCCAACTCCGCAGCCTACATTTGGAAACCTACCTAAAATGTCTCTTGCAGTCTCTTGCATTTTTTTGGCTTAAAAATCTGTGGATAGCCTATGTCTGCATATTTCAAACAGAAATTAAAAGAGGAAATAGGAGAATATCGTGGTGCGGTGAGGAAATATGTGCAATTCTTTTTAAAAGAAGAATGTTGTTTTATGTTAATTCTACTTTTCTACCAAAGAGAGATCCTTGAACATTTACTCAAACTCTTATTATTATAAGGAAAATGCAAACTAATTATTTTTTCAATGCAAACTGAGATTCTACCGCTGTCTTGATCTAATCTCCAGAAAGAGTGGACAATGCCCTTTAAAAGCCGACTAACTACTATATCATTATTTTTGCTCATACTATATTTATCACAAACTCGGAGGTGTACCACTACTTGCTTTTTTTAAAGAACTAAGTATGAACAATGGTATAAATCTACCATCTAGTTAAGTGTCTAGCAATGCAGAAACTGCTGTTTGGAAGCTGTGTTACTATTTCTGTTTATTGAAGTAATGTAATATGCTAGAGCTGTTGACAGATCCAAAAAAAGTAAAAGCTAATGTAAACATGTTACAGGTGTAGGGCAAATACTGTTTTTTCCCTATCAAATGGGACAGGTGTGTGTTTCTGGCATACCACAGATAATTTTGAAGAAGTAAAGAACACCGTGTTTCGTTCTTTACTTTTAGCCCCTCAAGGGTAAGTAAATTTTATCAGTAGCACATATTTAATCTAGGTAACCTCTTGGGCATGTTAACCTCTTGTAGTTGCCCACACAAAATTAAAAATGGAACACTTAAAATATAGTTAATCCCTTTCTCTGTTAGTGCCGTGAAGCTTTCAGACTTAGATGACACAGATATTATTGAATTATACACATGTTATTACACCTATCTTATAAAAATTTTTAAAGGTTTATTAAACCCAGTGCAAGGACCTGTCCACCTGTGTAATAGTGGAACACTGGATTAGATTTTTAAACTGTTGTTTGTTAGTAAATCATCATCCTGTTATAGACAAAAATAATATTTTCCAGCATAATTTTTCCCCAAGCAGCAAATAAGTGAAGTCTAGCTGTACTGAGAATTTTCTGATTCTTATCTGCTGTCCCTGTGACATAATCATAGGAGTAACTCCCATCCATTCTACGTCATGTGAGGTTATGTAAATGCGTCAATCAAAGGACATAATCTGCTTAATGAGATACAAAACCACACTAGAAAAGTAGCAAGATCTAGATACAAGAGCGGCAGTGGAAACTGTTTTTATTTAAAGCATGCGCAATAGTTGTTTACTATATTGTTTGTTAATCATTCATTGGAATTTATGGGTAATAGATAACTAGATGCAGTAAATAGGTTAAACTAAAGCTTAATTGGTGCGTAATAGTGTTATGTTGTAAACTACGTAGGCAAATTATTTTTAGAATTTTTAAATGGAAGGGGAAAGGGCCTGTTTTAAGTGACAGTGATCTTGGACAGTACAGTTCTGTTCCAGTCGAGATGGATTGCTTTGGGATCAAGGTCAGATCATTGGAAGCCACACTTCCATTGGTTTCGGCCAGTGCTTAAAATGTGCTAATCCCATACTGAATTATTCTGAAAGCTTGAATGGCAGCACAAGTTCAGCATTAAAAAACATCTTTAAATAGATAAGGGCATGACTGGACTTAGCCCAACCTTTTCATGTTACTGAAAAACCTTGGTCTACAACATTGTGTGTGTGTGTGTGTGTGTGTGTGTGTGTGAGACGCTGAGCATTTGAACTAGAACATTGCATTTGTTTATAAATATGCTAGGGTATAGTACATTGCATGCCAAATCATATGTTTACAAAACTGTATTAAAAGAATATTAAGGTACTCGAAAAAGAACTGAATTAAGGTTAATTGTGGCAGTCCTCAGTTTTTCATATGCAGTCATAATATAATTTTAATGTGACATTTTGCTTGTAATTTTTTAATTTAAAAATTAATATCAGATTGGAACCCCAAAGCTGTCATAAAGTGGAACCACTCAATCCCTTGGTCAATTTGGAATCCAGAATCCTTTAATTCCATAACAACATCCTTTCCTACTTGAAATAAAAAGGTCATAGTACTAGTCTGTTATCCTCTCCAGGGGTCAACTACCAAAAGGGATGGGAGAACATTTTGCCAGGGACTTGCACAACTTTGCTAGACAGCAGAGGAATATTTAGAGCCAGGAATCTTGAGTTCTAAACTTGTCTTTGGAGTGTGACATGTGACCTAGTGATTACATAGCAGAACAAAGCACAAATTTGGCACATTCCTTGTGAAGGCAATGAAGCTAATAAGCACATGAATCTTGGGTCCACCATATTAGAGAACTGGGACTGTGTTCTTGTCCTTGCTCTGGCCCATTATGCTATACAACAGTGCTCTGCATTATGCTGCTCCCGTTGCAGTCTGTGGTTTACAGTACTAGAAACAGGAAGGGAATACTGTTGATTTGTATAGTGCCAGGAAGTTCTGAGTTTGGCAGCAGCATGTAGGCAGGGTGTGCAGCTGCAGTAAGTTAAAGTCTTAATTTTCTCTGCTTTACCTATAGCAAGTCAGGGTAGGTATGATGTTTTGGGCATTATGTTTGGTAGTTGAGACAAGGTTTTTGTGAAGCTTTTTAAGAATACATTAGATGAACACTTTTTTAGGATGGCTTAGATGAGGATGTTCTGTTTTAAGCAAGTGGTTGGACTAGATGACCATCTCAGGGTCCCTTCCAGCCCTACTTTTTATGATTCTAAGCTGTCTGCTTCTATACACAGCTCCAGCAGATGATGCTCTATTCAGCTACCTCATCTGTAAAATGGGGTCGTGAATTTTTTTCCTATGGCCAAAGGTGGGAAACATGTCACACCTAATGATCAGGGGTGAGGTGTACAGAATTATTAATGCCAATTTAGAACCCTGTGTCGCTTCGGCACCCATAGCTTCCCCCCAAGTTATTTAAGTAGAGGAGCTTTCCCACGCAGTAGGAGTTTTCACAAGCCTGCCCCCTGTCTCCTTATTTTTAATGTCTGCCTTCCCCTCACCCAGTGAGAGTAGAAATTGTTGCATTGACCCAAATCCCTAATGTTATGCTGGACTGCAGCATGCTCAGTGCAGATGAAATATTCAGATCTTAGCCACAAATATGTTTTACTGAGCATGTACAAATGGCAGTTTTTACAAGTTTAGAACCTGGCCAAATTCTCCCTCGCTGGAAAAAAGAATGTGAAATTGGTGCAATCCATTGCTAAATTCAAGTGTAAACCTTGGAGGCATTAGAGCTTATCAAAGAAATGGTAGCAAGGATTGTTAACACTTGTTGAACAACATGTTTCTTTCTTCATAAGAAATACCTTGAACTAATTTTACTTCATTATATATACTATAATGAAGTGTATATATATATATATATATATATTATAATGAAGTAAAATTAGTTCAAGGTATTTCATATACAGAGATAGAGCTATAGATATCTATACAGAGATAGAGATTTTTACATTATTGTTTATAATATTTTTATTTTATTTTTGATGCATTTTACATTGATATATCTTTTGCATTCAAAATTTGCTACCTGAGCTTTATGGACCATTCTTTTAAATGAATAAAACATCAGGAATTGATTAATCTGTTCAACTATTTCAGCTGAACACTACTTGTACTCATACCAGTAAAAAGAAAAAAAAAAAAAGTGTATTGTACTGAAAGTGTATATGTGTGTGTGTGTATCTCACACACATGCGCGCACACACACTTTCAGTACTGTATGTATGTGTAATATGACATTTTCCTGCCATGGAAAATGTCAGCCTGAATGGTTAATTTGACAAAATTTTAAGTAACAGAAAACAGGGGCTCATAATGGAAAATGTTAAAAAAAACCCCATTTACTAGATGCATCACTAGAGCTCCTCCTTTAATAACTTATATGTCATAATATACTGCTTCATTAAGTTGTGGTGAACAAGTATCTCCATAACCTCATCCAGCAACCGATCAAATATTTTTAAATGAATACCGTGTTTTTAAGTCAAATATAGTACATGTATTTGGTATAAACAAGTTGTGAGTTAATGGAATTGGTTACCCTGTGTAAACATGACTGGGTGTGTTGTGTGACACCAAAGAAGCTGACAGGTGATGGAGCTGACAAAGTTGCTGACCAGTAGTAGGAGTCTGAAGACTCCTTTGGAAGGAGAGGATATTGTAGTGCTCTCTACAGGAGTACAAGTATCTGGACTCTTAAGGGAAAGTAAATTGCTTGCTGCACCTTGAATAAAGTCTGTAGTTGGGGACCAGCAGAGGGTTATTATGAGGAAAATAAAAATCACTCAAAAAATGTTAAAGCATTTTTTGGGAAGAGAGAGGTTATCTTTCTTCTGCTGCTTGGTACTTTGCTTTTTTCCACCCCCCATAAACTTCAGAGCCTGCAATCATTAGGAGATTGGAGCACATTAAAGAGGCTTAGTCAGAACCTTTTGGAAGAGCTGTCTTTTTTTTCTGGCAGCTTCAATTCTGGTTAATTCTCAACAGAATCTCACAAATTGTAACAGAAGAGCCTGATTTGTCTTGGTAGACTATAACTTGTTTTTTACCCCAGTTTTTAAGGACATTAGGGAGCACTTAATGTATCTAAAACATCTCCTGTCAACATTGATCAACTTTTCACTGGTACCACCAGCACAGGTAGTATTCATCTGTTATAGTTGGGCAGATTCAACAATTCTTGACATCCTGTTCTTTTGAAAGAATGGTCCATAAAACTAAAGTTATATAAATAATATAATATTTGATATTTGACTGTTCTTACATTCAAAACTTGCAACCTTAGTTTTATGGACCATTCTTTCAAAAGAATAGGATGTCAGGAATTGTTGAATCTGTCCAACTATATCAGATAAATACTACTTGCGCTGGTGGTATCAGTGAAAAGTTGATCAATGCTGACAAGATCATGATTAAGCTTTACAGTTAACAGCACATTAAGCTGAAAGAGGCAATTCATATTTTTTCCTGGGAGGTGGTTTCATGCTATTTGGTTACAACATTCAGAAGGCATCAGTTCAAAAGACAGTTTCTGTTGCTCTGCTTGTTGGGGGTGAACAGTTTTTTGCCTTGGAAGAAAGAAGTGAAATGAGTTTGGCTTCATTCCAGTTCCCAGTTAATCCATGTCAAAATTTAAAAAAAACTCTGTGGAGCAGAGGTTGGCATTGATCTGGGATTTATACAGCTTTCTACATTGTTGGGCACTTAAAAAGCCTCACAGTTTAAATTAATAACTCTTGGGCTCTGTATGTAGGGGAAGCTTATTAATTGCCTCCTTTTATCCAGTTCATGTCAGTTCAGTTAGTTTTGCTCATTCAACTTCATAGCTGAAGGAACAAACCAATTGCTGTTATAGCGGCTCCATCCCACGCCTGTCCTACCCTGGCTGGGCAGCCCCAACCTCAGCCCCACTCCCTCACCGCGGGGGTCTTGATCTGCCCCCCCACTCCCTCCCTTTCTCTTTCCCTTTCCCATCTCTCCTCTTCCCTTCCACCACATCAGATTTACCAGCTTCACACAGCTCTCCAGGCTGCTGGGTTGTGCTGCTTGCTGCCTACGTGCTGCACTGTGGCTACGTACGAGCCATTTTTTGACCAAATTATCAGCCACATTAAGCTGATTTCTGATGCAGACAATTTTCTTTATATCTTTCTGATATCAGATTGACATATCAATGCACCTCTAGGGGCAGTGGACTTCAGTTGAATGGAAGTTGACAGATTATGTGAGCTGTAGATCTTTTCCTCCCTTTTAAATGTCCCAGAGTAGTCCTTTGTATGCTAGGTAGAAATGGATGCCCTAAGGCAGTAGTTCTCAACCTTTTTTTGTATTGGGACCCATTTGTAAACATTGATGGCCAGTCCTGATCCATTGCTCCTCACTCCCATACCCAGCGTCTGGGGTAGAGGGGGTTGTGTGGGGCATTGGGGTCCCAAACAGCCCCTTGCAGACTGGAACTCTGCCAGCCTGCAAGGGAAAAGCAACAATATCCTATGTTTTTTATTTCCTTTAAAGGAGAATCCATTTTAAAAGTTTGTTTGCTACCTTTTCTTGCAGCCCATGGGTTGAGAAACACTGCTTTAAGGGTTCAAGTCTCTGCAGTATCAGCTGGTAGTCGGTAACTTCATACACTCTGTGCCACATTCAAAATACTTTATTTTATTTGGATGTATGCCAAAGAAAGCACCTATCCCAGACCTTCCAGGTTCTTTTGACAAACTCAGATTCAATGGATTTAATACTGACATGTAACAGAAATAAAATTGTGTGTAATCTACTATAGTATGTACCACAGGAAAACATAAGTGTCTAATTTCTCCCATACTCAACAATGAACTACCATTCTAGTTGGGGCAGGGGTTGGCAACCTGCAGTCTGTGGACCCAGTCTTGCCCATGAAGAGGTCAGATCTAGCTCCCAGGAGTGGTGGCATGGAGCTGTACTGTGCCACCTGTCCCATCTGCAGTGTTATCCTCTTGCAGAGCCTGATACTCTGCCATGTCTTGATTTACCTGCACTGCAAATGGGCCAAGAATCTGCAGTGAGAAGGCAGCTGGCCATTTGGGAGAGGCAGAGACTTGGGGCCTTGTAATAGGTGGTTGGTTTGCTGCAGCAGTTGGGTCACGAGCTCTGGCTTGCACCAGCAAAAGGTTTCTGACCCCTGAGCTAAGGTATTGGCTACATTCAGTAATATTTCTAAAGTTGGGCTAACATTGCTGAATTGTGTTTATTAAAAATATCCTGCTTTTGTGGTATACTACCTGTTTTTTGACTGCACAAAGTAGGCCTCCCTGCCTTTTCCAATGACTGGCAGAAACATCCTGTTTCCATAGCTGGGTGAAAATTCCATAGCTAGTTGTGGGGGGTGCTAAATAAATTAGTAAAACTGAAACTCTGGCACTTCTGAAAATGAAGCCAGTGATTTAGGTGGCTAAAAGTCAATGTAGTTTCTAGCTTTAAAGTCTCATTGCTTTCATTAGTTACACTGCATTTGAGAGTGGCCAGTCTAGCCTTGGGCTCTGGCTCATGGAAGGGCGTGCAAAGGGAAGATATTTTTTTTTCCAACTGACTGCTGTTGATGT
The DNA here is from genome assembly GCF_001723895.1 of Crocodylus porosus. Classification (NCBI taxonomy): domain Eukaryota; kingdom Metazoa; phylum Chordata; order Crocodylia; family Crocodylidae; genus Crocodylus; species Crocodylus porosus. The sequence goes on along the minus strand of NW_017728914.1, from coordinate 2,036,577 downwards.
ATGCAGAAGATAAGCTTTTATTCAAGAAGGAAAATGTCCCATCTGGAAGATCTTTTTAAAATAAAGGTAATGTTCTGTAGTCTTCTGAAGTCTGCATGAACAGCTTCAGTGGTGCTGGCACTGATTGCAGATTTTGTCAAGTTGCTGCACAGTAAAACTTAACCAGAATCATGTCAGTTTATTTTGCTGTTCAGAACAGTGGGCAGTAGGGGTGTGTACAGCGAGCCCTGTTTGATTTGGATTTGGCCTGAACCAGGGACAGTGATTTAGTTCATTGATTTGGATTTCACTTTTTCTACATACTTTGAGGTACCAGTGCGACTCGTGATCTCTGCGAAGCTGGGGCGGATAGAATGTCCCACAGGAGTGGGGGGGGGGCCGCCTCTGTGTGCTCGGTGGCGAACCTGGAAGCGGACCAGAAATACTTGCGGTCTACTTCTGGGTGTGCTGGGGAGTGCACTTGGTGATTGGGTGCAGGGGGACCTCAGGTTCCCACCCCCCAGACCCAGGAGGCACCAGTCACTGAGCTGGGGGGGGGGCCACGGGATCCAGAAGTGGACTGGAACTGCTTCTGGTCCATTTCTGGATCTGCTGCTGAGCGCGTTGGGGAGCCCCCTGCACTTCTGTGGGACGCTTCAAGCACCCCAGCATCACAACATTCGTGAGCCCCTGCTACCTAGAGGTATGTAGAAAAAACTTTTAAAGCTGTGTCAGTGTTCACATTGGAGAGTTCTGATTCAATTCAGAGAGATTATAGGGTCCTCTGATTCTATTCGGATTCAGAGATTTGGCCACTGGGCAACAGTGAAACCAGATGAAGATCGGGGTCCCTTTAACTTGGGAAAGCAGTTTACAGCAGTGGTGTCAAATATATGGCTTGTGGTCAGATTTGTCCTGCCCAGCACCTTTATCTAGGCTACTTGAGGGCACTAGAAGTTGGGCCCTTTGACCCTTCTGGGTATGGCTGTCAGCAGTAAGCTTAGCTTGCTGCTGTTGGACCCTGAACTCCTGCCAGACCCTGTACTATGGCTCCTGCTGGATCCTGCATCATCCCCGCCATCACAGGACCATATGTCACTGCTGCAGTGGCTGTAGCAGCAGACCTCAGGCCCTGGGTTGCATCTGGCCCACAGGAACTCCAATCTGGGGCCCTTGGTAAGTTTGATACCCCAGCTTTTCAGCAGATGTGACAGGTACTGAAGCTTTCCTTTTAGAAAATCCAACTCCACTGTTCCCTAACCCATGCATATCGCACAATAGGCAAGGAAGTGGAGATGTACCCATAACGAGAGAGGAAGTCAGAAACCAACTGCATGCAGGAGAAATCATTTATGTTGTAGCAACACTGAAATGCCCCTAGTTGTGTACCGGGACCTCATTTTGCTAGATCAGGGGTCAGCAACCCCTGGCATGCATTCCAAGCATGGCACGCAGGGCCATTTTGCTTGGCATGCCATAGCCAGCCCTGGTTCTGGGTAGTTGCTGCCAGCGACGCAGCCTGGGCTGCTCCTATCAGGGCTTGCAGCATCCCAGCTGTCTGCTGGGAGGAGCCTGGGTTCCCGGCTGGCAGCAGCTACCCAGAGTTGGGGCTGGCTGCAGCCAGGAGGGTCAAACAGCTGTGCCGGGCTCTGGAGCCCTGGCATCAGCTTCATACTGGTGTGTGCAGGTGTGCCTTGGAGCTGGCAGTGGGGGAGGGGCCTGAGGCAGTGGAACCCCAGTCTCTCCCACACTCCTGGCACAGAGCTGGTGACTGGGCTCTGGAGTCTGCGCAACTGTTTGTAGCCAGCCTGGGCCCTGGGCAGCTGCAACACAAGCAGTGGGCAGGCTACAAATAGCTGTGCTGAGCTCCAGAGCCCTGGCATCAGCTCCATGCTGGTGGCAACTGTTCATGTGCCATGGGCACTTTGGGGCAGGCTTTGCTGCCCTGCTGTCTGCCCCGAGATGCCTGTGCAGTCACCACCAGCATGGAGCTGATGCCAGGGCTCTAGAGCCCGGCACAGCTGTTTTCAGTCTGTCTGCTGCTTGCTGCAGCTGCCCAGAGCCCAGGCTAGCTACAAACAGCTGCACTGGGCTCCAGGGTGGGGGGCAAGGGGCACAAGCAAGGCATCCTGCCATGTACCCCTTGCCCTCATTTAGTTTTTCTGGCATGCCGGCACTTCAGCACTGTCCAAAGTAGGCATTGTGGTATTTTTCGGCACTGGCCAAAAAACGTTGCCTACCCCTGTGCTAGATGCTTTATGAGCACAGAACAGCACGACTGTCTGTGCCCCAAAAAGCCTACTGAGGTGGTGGAGGAGGAGGAATACTATCTTCCTGCAATCAGGGGTTGTGAGAGAACATAAAATATATCAATTCCCGGTAGCTGGAGAGTATTAAAGGTAGAAGAGTGGACAAGATGGAAGAGTATGCCTGATAGGAATGCCAGCAACATACCCTTCCTTCTTGGAGGTTGTGGGGTTGGGCTTAGCTTTTTACAGTGGCTTTGCTCCTGGCTGACATGACCCTCATTTTCATCTTAGTTGTCTGACTGTTAAACAATTTTTATCTGCAAATGATACCAGTGGACTGTGGGAGGGTGCAGGGAAAAGGCAGAAGGTGAAGGAATGCATTTTGTGGGTTTTTTGGTTTTTGGTTTTTTTAAAGGTATACAAGGAAGAGAGATTTGGGAGGAAGAAAGATATTGGGAAGATTCAGAGTATTGTATATAGGGAAGAAAGGAGCAGAGCTTCTGAAAACTACACGAAGTAGAACTAAATTCTAGAAGATGTAGACTACAAGCTGGTTAACTTTAGGTGGAAAATTAAATGTTAATGATAATGGACAAAGGAGAAGAAGTTTAAAGCCTAGAAAAAAATCACCAGTGAGGAGTTGAAAGAAAATACAGACAACCACGTAGTGCAGAATTACATAGGGAAAGGTAATGTAAGAGACGGCCAAGACAGTTGGACTCAAAAACACGAAATACACAGTAGCAGTGAGAGAGTGGAGTAAAACAGTGAAGGGGAAGTAAGTGTAAGAAAATCAGGAAAAGCGTTGCAAAATACAATTGAATATAAAATTCTCTTTACTGTTAATTGGCAACATACTAAGAATAAGCATAATATTCAGCTCTTCTGTTCCTGTACATTTCAGGACTGATGGTACTACGCAGCTTTCATCTTGCCTTAATCCTGAGGCTGTTAGGTTTGAATTCATTTTCCAAGCTGTACATAGGGATGCCCATTTTTGTTCAAAGAGCATCTTTCAGCCCCTGCGTAAACATGTTAATAATATACATTTGTCATGGGACACAAGTTGAAGTCAAACTTTTGTGCAGGAGACGAGGAATGTCATCTGGCTCTGCCTAGTCTAAAGCTGTTTGTTTTAGTTGTTCAGTATGAGCACTTGTTACCTGGCATGAAGACATGGACCCAAATGCCAGTTGGCACTGCAGGGAGACCTTGAATACATTGATATGACCTGTGGGGGCTACTTTTAAATCCTTTTGGGTGACTTTGTAAGTAGTGAAGTGGCTAATCTATTGCTTGGACGTTTTTTGATGAGGGGTGGAAGGGTTGAAGGAAGTTATGTAAGGTTCCTAAAATGTATTTGAACTCAGTTATCCGTTACCTCTTTGCAAGCCGTCAGTAACCTATTCTGAGAGCTGTTTCCAATTCTGTTTCCTCAGAATGCTACTGAGAGTAATTTGGGAAGAGACTGCTTATGATAGCTGCATTGGATTGCTGTGACTAAACTGGAGTAATTGATAAGAAATTTATTGTCATGACTTATTTGCAAATTTGTCAAAAGGAAGAATAAGAAAATTGTGACTACAGTTTTAAAATAAGAAAAGGAGAAGAAACTGAACATTTTTAAAAAAGTGTAGTGGTTCAAAGTTCACTTAAAGCCTACTTGCTGGGAAAACTATAAAAGATCAGTAAAGGTACATGAACAATCAGAATTTTGTCTGTTATGACAGCAGTCATGAACCCTTTGGAACAGACTTATCTCAGCCATCAGACTGGTTTATAAAAACATTAGTACCCAACTCATTATCATTGAAACTGAACTGAGTTCAGCCTTTTTGAACATATGCTGCCCATGGATGAAGTCTTCTTTTAATGATTCTTAATTATACACATTGCATTTTTAAAGTAATCATTTTCCCTTTTTCCAAACTCCTGCTGTGAGATAAAAGAATGATGGGACCAACACCAAATACTAGTGGTAACAAAGTATCGTTTTTGTAGGGGTGTACCGATAGGGATTTTTGAGGCCGATACCGATAACCAATATTTAAGAAGGCATATTGGCCGATACCACTCTGATATGTAATGCACTGACTGCAGCAGGTAAGTCTGGTGTGGTAGGAGGAGGGAAGAGAAGGGGCAGGGGGAGAGGGAAGGGGTGTGGGGGGGCAAATTAAGGCCCTGCTGTGAGGGAGGGGGGCAGGAGCAGGTGCTGCCCAGTCAGGGAGGGTGGGCTGGGGACAAAGTCGCAGCTCGTCTAGGGGGCATGGGATGGAGCAGGGCTCACCTGGGGGGGTGCAGAGAGAGGAGGAGACAGCTGGTCCGTTGGCTTGTCTGCCAGCTCCCGCCACTGCTGCTGTCACTCATCCAGCGGGGTGGGGCGGGGCATGTGCTCCCAGATCTGACCTGGGCAGGGCAGGCTGGGGCTGGGGCTGTTGC
>NW_017728914.1:2030821-2031899 GCF_001723895.1 Crocodylus porosus | reverse complement strand
CACAAAGCTGGGGTTACCTGGGTGGGGCATGGGGTGGGTGGTGGTGCTGCTGGGGGCTATGAGGGGGTTATGGCAAATTTTGGGGTGACTGTAGCCCCCACCATAGCCCCTTCCCTGTGACGCCAACCACCGCCCAGTCCAGGCTTTGGTGGGAACTGCCTTGGCCCCAGTCTGCCCCATGCAGATCTGGGGCCTGTTCCCTGCGGAGCCTTGGCTGGCTGGGCTGGGGGCCAGTGCTGCTGAGAGGGAGCTACAGCAGGGGCTGCAGCCACCCTGAAATTCTCTGTAGCCCCCACTTATAGCACCCCACGCCCTGCCCGTCCAGGCTCTGCTGGGAGCAGCCCCAGCCTGCCCCATGCAGATCTGAGTGCAGGCCCCCTGGTGCCCTCCTGGACAAGTGACAGCAGCAGTGGTGGGAGCTGGCAGATGAGCCACGCACAGCAGTGGGAGTCGCCTCTGCCTCCCCCTCTCCCGTGCCCCCTGGACAAGCCCTGCTCCATTCTGCACCTCTGCATGAGCTGAGGCTTTGTTGCCTTCCTGCCCACCCCGAGTGGGCAGCACTTGCCCCTGCCTCCTTCCTTCCCTCATGGCAGGGCATTGATCTGCTCCCTCCCCTCCCCCCCAAAACCAAAAAACCCCCGCAAAAACAAACCAAAACACTTACCAGCTGGAGATAGCTCACCACACTACGAGCTGTGTCTTCACTGCTTACATGCTGCGCTGTGGTTGTGCACAGCACAGGCATTTATTGGCCCAAATATTGGCCACTTAAGGCTGATATACAATATAGATAATTTTCTTTGTATCAGTACCAATCCAATATCGGACTGATGTATTGGTGCACCCCTACACTTTTGGCATATTTTAATAGTTATACAATGTATGCCTAAAGTTCATCTGCAAAATTGTGATTTCTCAAAATTAAGGCCATCCAGAAAAACAGGAGGTTGGCAACTGTGTTGCAAGGGGGGGTGAAAAGGATTAGAGCCACCTTGGGAGGAAAAACCTGCAGCACCCTTATAGGCTCGGCAGTGCTACGTTGGTTAGCACTACAGAAGAAAAAGACTTGGGGGTCATC
>NW_017728914.1:2026578-2030810 GCF_001723895.1 Crocodylus porosus | reverse complement strand
TACTGGGATCCTATGACCCCAGCTGACTTCTTGCCCTTTGGGCAGGGGGCTGGACTCAATGATCTCCCGCGGTCCCTTCCAGCCCTAATGTCTATGAAATCTATGAAAGTAGAGTGTTTTTTCGTCTGTCATTGAGTACAGTCCATGCAGTCTTAAGTAGATGATGACCTCTATTACATAGCTGGGTTTTCTTAGCCTGTTGACTGAGTACTTGGAATTGCTTTTGTTATACTGAAAGCAGATGTCTCAAATATTTCTCATAGAGGATGAGAGTGAATAACTTCTGAATGTGAATGTACTGTATTTATTTGAATATGACTACCCCAATAATTAAGTTCTATATATGAAAAAATTATAAATTTGATATAATTTTCCAGGTATAGAATCTAATTACTGGAGGTTTGTCTTGAATTTGTCCCCTACCCACTGATACTGCATGGAAAATAAATTTGGGGAGGAGGCCCCTCTGTCCCCTGCAGCCTTTCATAAGACTGAAATAAACAGAGATGTAGTAATTTGCATGTAAAGCCCATAGACTTAGTTCTTCCAGAACTGGTGCAATTTATCTTTTCTGGAGCTGCTGCAAGTTTTAGCACAGGTACTCCATAAACACACTTTTAAGTCGGACTTTGGCATCTACTTATACATAATATAAACTATGCAAAATATTAGTCTAAAGCCAAAAGGCTCAGGATTTACCATGTTGTTCATTGGGTGGGCCTCACCAGAGTCGTCAACACTTCAAGCCATGGTGACGCCACTACTTGGTACAGCTTAACGCTACTCCAGATACCACCCAGAAAGGATCCATGTGCTAACTAGCACCCACTCATGACTGGGACTGGGTGTTCTTGCCATGAGTCTTGGGATCCTCTGAAAATTTATGTGCAGATGAGGCACAGGGAAACCTGGTCTGGCTTCATGTCACGGAAGGTGGGGCCACAGTAACTATATGCAACAGGCTGAGAGAGGCTGACGGGGATTCTTAGTGAACTGTTTGAGGCTCAATTTGGTGATGTTTGCCAGACATATAATGCTGGTGAAGAAACAGCTATTATTGGAAATGGGAAAGAAAGATGCAACTCAACTGTAGGAGTGAAGAGGAAGTTGAAGTATATGCAGTGTGGTGGCTCACCATGACCTGAAAAGAGTTGGTGTTCAGGAGAACTGTGCTCAATGGATGCTACCATAAATTTTATCCAGGTGGGCTGTGCTAATTTCTTTATGGTAGGTTCCCATCAGCATCTTGATCTTTTTTTGGCTAAGATCAAATGTAGATCAAAGGCCTTGACTCTGTGGCTATGATGCAGAGACCTTCCCCCATGCCAGAGCATGGCAGCTGTGCCACAGTGCTGTCCAGGACTGACTAGCCAAGGCCATCCTGGTCTCAGCAGGGTCTGTATCCATCAACTGCATCATCCTAGGCTGCGAAAGTCAGCTACTCCTGGACATCATTGTGACCAATGAGGACAGCAAATGTTGTGATGGTAGATGTCACCATCCTCTTTGAGACCCAGCACCAAGCCTTTGTTAAAGCCTGTGAAAGGAAGCATGAGAAGTACCAGTTGCTGGCAGACATCCTGTGGAGCTGGGGCTGTGAAGTGATGGTTGAGGCGCTGGTTGTCAGGGCACTTGGAGCATGGGACCCCAGCGACGAGAGCGTTCTCCATGCCTGCTGCGTATCCCACTGCTACAGCAAACTGATGTGGCATCTCACAATGTTCAACACTGTTCGCTGGTCCAGGGATGTCTATGTAGAGCACATCACAGGACAGTGCCAGTACTTACTTGCTTCCAGTTAGGTGGGTCCAAGAGGGGACTGCCTGACCGAATCCCACTACTACATCTAAAGGATTGCCAGGACTTTCTAAATCCTGGACTCTTCCCTACCCCCATAACTGTATCCAACATCTTTCTTATAACTGTGTGTGTGCCTACAAAACATCTCCCTACTCAAGTGTGGTATTGTGGTGTTGTGGGAGGGTGTCAGAGCTGGCTCTGGCCCTCCTGGCGCTGAACTGGTATTGTAATATCTTCCAGTGCCAGTTCCCTGTGGAGGGAACACTCACCTGTTGTTTTTTGTTGTTGTTGTTTTTTTGCGGGGGGGGGGGAGGTTTGAGATACTGAAGGGAACCGTGTGTATTTTTGGCACCAGGAGGAGGGTGTTGGAGTGTTCTCTGGCTTTTCTGAGTACCAGCCTGGTATTGCACTACCTGTAGACCCTGTGTTCATTCCCTTCAGGGGGAGCAACTGCAACTGCCTGGTTTTTTGGGGGTTTTTTTCAATTTGCCTGAGATGAGCCATGCGCTTTATAATTATGTTCAGTTTTAGCTGCATTTAATCAGCTTCATAGTTGTTTTCCATTTCTGAGTACATGCTTTTAGCAGCAGTTCAAAGATAGACAATGTACTCAGTGAGGTTTCCTCGTGTGTGAATGTAAGCTTGAGAGCTTCCCCCCCGCCATGCTGACTAGAGGGAAAAACTCGTCTTTTATTTAAGTAAATATGGTAGTTTAAGCGGGTGAGGGTTAAATCTTGGAGACTGTGGTAAATGTCTGACTTTCTTTTTTTACTCTAGGTTTATCCTTCAGTCAAAGGGAATGATTCACAGTCAGCTCTTAGAAAAACAGAGAACAGCAGAAGAGAAAATTAAGGAATTAGAGGTAAGCTTTAAATGAATGAAGGTGATGGCAGTGGAACCTTCAGAAAAAATCTCAATGAGTTAGTCTTTGTCTTTTGTGCAATTTTATTTAATACTTTTTATCTTAAAGGATAATAATATATTAGAACTTTTATTCGCCTGAAATGCAGTGAGGTAGAATGGACCAAGTCTCTTAGGAACACCCTGGATGTAATTAATGATTTAGTCATTTTATATTGTTTGAGTGATACGATAAATATATGGGAAATATGCAGTAGTTTCATTTGATTAACATCCTTTGCCAGTGCAAATTTGCTGAAACAAGAACTTTTATCCACTGCATCTTGACAAACATCTAGTGGTTACAAACAAGTGTCACTGTATCTGCTCTTGGCCTTGCTTACACTTGTTAATTCCACTGTTTCAGAAAGATTAATGCTATAAATGTGGTGGTGTTTCTTGTTTTATTAATGCTTGTAACATCTAAATAATTATTAGCATTTTGACTGAAGATTTTTTTTTAAACTAGGAATGTGTTTGACCAATCTGATGCATTAGTACAGGCTTTGGAGAGGCAAAGCTATTGAAGAAAGTGGAGGACTTGGTTGTATATATAAAAGCATTGTGTTTTCAAATACTTTACATAGTTTTACTCTGATAAGAAGCACTATGGGGTTCCCAGTGTATTGATTCTCAGTGACACCAGATTAATTCTACCCTGGGGTGATTTAAAAAAAAAATGTTTTGTTTTTACTTTTTTAATATTTATTTTTTACAGTTGCTAACCCTGAAAAGTCAATTCAGTTTGTTCTGATTCCAGGCTAAATGTTATCTTTTGGATCACTCTCTTTAAAGAATCCATGATCAAAGCTTAATTAATGATTCTCTTGAAGTAGAAGGCAGAATAGAATCAAATTCATTTTATTGAACATCTGTCTTGGTTGTTGGGCCAGATTTTTTTTTCAGTGATAAGCCACACTAAGTCCCAGCATGCCCTGGAGTAGAAATGGTCCTTCAGTCTTGGAAATCAGGTTCTCAGATAGCATGCAGTAAAATGTTTGACCAGGATTCTGAATGGGAACTGATCTGAGGTGTAATAATATGCTGGTTGGGGATATTTTTTTGGAGTATCCATTGTAGAGTCTGAGCATTGTAGAGTCTGAGCACTTAATGGTGTGAAAGTCTTTTTTGGCATTTCAAAAAGAAGTTTAGAGAAAAACAGAGAGAGAGTGTGAGTAGAAGAACTTTCATTCTGCATTTCCTTTCTTCCTAATCAGGATTTTTTCAAGTTAGACACTTGAAAGTAGTATATTCTTTAAGCTGGTGAGGTGTTTCTTAACCTTAACTTCACCATGACAAGACCCTGGTGTGGGGGAATATGTTCTTCCTAGATTAGCGTCTTAATAATAGTAGAGCCTGAGGAAAATTCACTTAACTTCTGACATTTATTTCTAATTGTGTTAATTTTAAAGGAGAGGAACAAATACCTATATCTAGGGGCAGACGTTTCATAGATTTCATAGACATTAGGGCTGGAAGGGACCTCGGGAGATCATCGAGTCCAGCCCCCTGCCCAAAGGGCAAGAAGTCAG
>NW_017728914.1:1997573-2026478 GCF_001723895.1 Crocodylus porosus | reverse complement strand
CAGTCTTTGGTTCACTGCGTGGATCCTCCTCTCCCTCCTCAGCCCATAGCCCGAGACTGGGAGGATTGACGAAAACACCACCTGAGCTCCCAGAGCCCTAAGCCCTGCTCCCAACTCCCTCTAGCGCCTCATGACCTGTCTGGGGGTGCTCCGTGTTAATGATGTGATGAGGCAAGCTAACATTTTATTTTACCCTTTTGGAACTTAGCAAATAGTGCATGTTGGATTTGATCAAGCTGAAACTGAGCAGATGTATTGCCAGTCGATCCAGAGAAGTGTTCCTCCCCCTCTATTTGGCATTAGTGAGGCCATAGTTGGAGTACTGTGTCCAGTTCTAGGCACCACACTTCAAGAAGGATGTGGACAAACTTGGAAGGGTGCAGAGAAGGGCCACCTGCATGATCAAGGGTCTGGGGGATAAGCCTTATAAGAAGAGACTTTGGGACCCAAGTTAGTTCAGTCTGAGTAAAAGAAGGCTGAGGGGTGACTTGATAGCTGCCTACAAATATGTTAAGGGAGAGCACCAGGATCTGGGTGCAACATTTCAGAAAAGCGCCCCCTGGGAGGAAGAGGACCAATGGGCACAAGTTAGCTGGGGAAAAGTTTAGGCTAGACATAGGGGTAACCAAAATCTGGAACACATTCCGGCAGAGGTGGTGCAGTCACCATCTCTGGCGGTGTTCAAGAGGAGGCTGGACAAGTGCTTCATTGAGCTTGTTTGAGCCCATTACCCCTTGCCCATGGCAGGGGACTGAACTTGATGGATCTTACAGGTCCCTTCTGGTCCTTCTTTCTATGATTCTATATATTTACAGTTTTAAAGCAATTTGGAAGCCTACCAGTGCCTTAATCATTATAATAAAATAAATTCTAAATGCCTATATATTTTGGCTCTTGTTTTGTTTTGTTTTTTTTAAATTGTGGAAAATCAGAGCCCCCCTGCTCTCTTCACTCATTGGACTGTGGGTCCAGCTGTGGCTGTGTCGTGTTTCCCCCCCCCCGGCTACTTTGTGGTGCTGAACAGCCCTGATATGCTGGTACCCTGCCCCTGCCATTGCCTGTCACTCCCAAGCCACAGCCCCAGTCAGCCCTTCTCATGCCTCTCATTCCTAGCCCACAGTCTCCCGGCCCTGGTGGCATCCCTGACTCCCAACCCACTGCTCTCCACCAGGCCTTAGCCCTCCAGTTCATGAAGAAGTGGGGTGGGTGTGTGGGGAACGGGGTATGAGCACAAGCAATGTGGGGGGACTCCCCCAACCTGTTGGAGAGAGAGACACATGCCTTCCCCACCCCACCTCCAGGTTTCTGCACCTACAAGATGTACGGGGCATGGGGCTGCAGCCTGGCTGGACCAGCTCTGGGCAGGAGCTGCCACGATGGCCCAGCGGGTAGGACCCAGTGTAGGTTGCAGTGCTGTACCCCCATGGCCACCAAGGTGAGGCATGGTGGCCGCACCATGGAATTGTGCCCCGTGCTGCTGCTGCTGGGCAAGCAGGGGATGTCTCACCTTGGTGGCCATGGCGGCAATGCACTTCCTCCTGCACCAGGTCCCACCTGATGAGCCATGGAGGTGACTCCTGCCTGAAGCTGTTCTGGTCCGGCTGCAGCCTGGGCACAGGAATTTGGAGGGGCACATAATCTCTCCCCACCCCCCCGACACATCACTTGTGCCCTGCCGCCCTCCCCACGCATTGTCTATGTTGTCCTGCGAACAGCAGAAAACTCAGATCTGTGCACATTATATTGGTGTTGGTAGCAACACTTTAATATGGGGAAACTTGGGAGTAGCCAAACTACAGACATTTCATAGATTTCATAGACGTTTGGGCTGGAAGGGACCCCGGAGGATCATTGAGTCCAGCCCCCTGCCCCAGGGGCAGGAAGTCAGCAGGGATCATAGGATCCCAGCAAGATAAGAATCCAAATGTGTCTTGAAGGCGTTCAGAGTGGGTGCTTGAACCGCCTCTGGCAGCAGTCTATTCCAAACCTTGGGGGCTCGGATAGTGAAGAATTTCTTTTTTTATGTCCAGCCTGAATCGGTCACAGTGGAGTTTGTGACCATTCGATCTTGTCATCCCTTGGGGCGCTCTGGTGAACAGATGTTCCCCCAGATCCTGATGAGCACCCCTGATAAACTTATAGGTGGCCACCAGATCACCCCTGAGCCCATTGACAATTCCACCATTGGTGGCACTTAGTATAGTTGCATTCAGACCTGCAGCTATAGAATTTTCTGGCTGGCTTCTTCTCTAATGTTAACTTAATGGAATGTGGTTGAGATCCTGACTGAACGCCTGACTTCCATGCTGCCCCTGTTGCCAGGCTGTCATCAGTTTCCAGTTATTATATAATCTCCAGCTGTATGTCTCTGTCTCTTGCTGTGTCTGGTGGGAAACAGCAGTTCTTAACCTCCTGAACTTTCAGATTGCTGGGTTCAGCAGAACGGGTGGAGTTCCCCTTAAATTATAACCTTCACAATTCTGACGCAGAGCTTCAGAGCTGGTCACTTGATGGATGTTTTTTCTCTTTGAAGCTCACCAGAAGTGGTAACTGATGTCAGAAAGTGGTAGAGTGGGAATATGGCTGCCAGTTGGATTGCTCTCTTTATTTTTAGCTAAAGATATCAGTGTGTAGATTATGTGAAGCTTTTATACTTTTGTGTTAAATGAAGATTCATCTTGAATTTGTGGTTTGAGCTGCCTGGCTGTCTTGTGAGAGCCAGGCTTCCTAAGCCGCAGTTTCTTCTGAAAAAGGCCAAAGCCTTATATTGATGTTGCCTTGGAGCTGAAAATGTAAGGGGTAACACCTGAATCCAAGTTAGAAGGTTGTTTATCATGGAAATGATGGATTTCCCTGGTCATGAAACCAACTTGTACCACAAACAGAAAAGAATATATGAAGCATGTGTGACCTTAGTGTTTGCACTATGCCATTCTAGACAAAATACCAACTCAGATGATCAAGTTAAAAATACCCCAGTCTGGATTACTCAGATGGGATAGATTTTAAAGGTTGGATTTACCTTTTGCTGTGTTAGCTACTTTACTTGTAATTCCTTTAATTCATCTTCCACAATTAACCCAGAGAGCTGATTTCTCTAGTATCCCATAACAAAATTATCCCAAGGGTAGGCTGCAGACAGAACCATTAGAAGTAAATAAAGCTTTTGCCTGAAATTGAAACAAATATTCTGGATATATTTTCTTGCATAAAATTCAAGAAAGCTGTTATGCCCAGAGCTTACCTACCCAGTAGTGTCCATTTTAAGCAGATCTCGAACAAAGTAATTGAGGGGGTATAATCTCTGCTCAGAATTCTTACTCGCTAGTCAGTGGTCTCTTACACAAGTTGAGCAGTTTGAAATGTCAAATTAAGGTTTTGTGTGCCTACATTATCATAACATCTTTAACGCTTTAATCTCGTGCGATTTCCCCCCCAAGGACGCTTGCCTCATCCAGTTCATAGGAGATGTAGTCATGTCAAACTAATGAAATAGCTTATGCTTTTTCATCAGTGTGAGGCGCTATATAATTTATTTCCTGCATATTGTTGAAACTCTGCTCTGACAGCCAAGTTGTTACCCTTCTTTTCAATTTCTGTGGCAATCATCACTACAGTATTCATTCTTCACGGATATTGGTTTTTAAGAAGTTTGTGGAAGGGATGGTGGTATTCCCATTTTACACATTAGGGACAGATGCACATATGTTAAGGCCAAAATCATCCATTTGTTTTGGCTACCTGTTTGAAATAGCTGGGACTTGAATAATTACTTTTGTCAGAGTGATCAGCATTGTAGATACCAATATATAGTGCTATGTTGTAACTGCGAGTACTCAGAAGATCAGATGCTAGCATCTCAAGTCATGGACCCAAAAATTAGGGAATGTGCAATAATGATAATCTCTGTAACGTGTTATTTTAAGTGACTTGCCGGGTCTCACATAGGAACTGTATGGCAGAGGCAGGGATAGAATCTAGTTCTCTAGGTCAGCATTTAATTACTTTAACCATTTTTCTTCTTGCAGGCCTCATTCACTACACATCTTACAAGCTGTGCAATAAAAGACAGCACATGTGGTCTGCCTCGTGAGTTAAAGGACTAAGTGGTAACAACAATAGGTTGTCATCCTATGTAAATAAGCAATATAGTGAGCTGAGACTGGTACTTTGCTGGTATATGATGGCAAAAGAATGGTTGGGGTTTACTTATCCTGGGTTCCATTCTAGCTTCTGAAGGGGCTGTACTCTGTTAAGCCATGGTTCTTTAGTTTTGTTTTCAATTATAATTTTCTGGGATTTAAGAACAAACTCTAAAATAAAAATTCCATTGTGTGATACTGAATTGACCCATAGGTCATTGGCAGATTCACCATAGAAATATCTTTTATTTGAGATATAGCAGAGTAACTAATAGCAATATTGGAAGTCATCTTCTATGTCAGTGGGAGTCGACCTTTTTGGCAGGTGTGCCACAACTTAGCCCTGCACCGTCCCTGATTGCCACGCAGTTCCCTTTACCTGGCCTATCTGCCACTGTTACTTGTTCCACGCCCCCCATCTGCTGCATGTCACATGCAAAGACTGCTTCTGTCACTTGTGGCATGTGTGCCACAGTTTGACTTCCCCTGCTTTATGTGGACAAGCAGTACAGTATGATGAGATATCTTCTGCTGTCTAATTGGCAAAGAAAAATGGGGGGGACTTGTGAATCCTGGGCTTCATTTCAGCTTCTGGGAAAGCTGTGCTCTACTTTGCCCTGAACTTTACTTTACCTGTTTGTCCCAGTCCTGTTTCTTTCTTCAACCCTGGCTCCTTGTCAGAGTTTATCTCCTTTCTCCATTTCTTATCTCCTTGTTCTGCCATTCTTAGTCATGCTTTCCTTCCTGCCCTCACAGCTCCTTGTGTTCCCTTCTCCTTGCCAAGTCAGTCGGTTTCCCTGTTCTGGTTCAATCTCTCATATCCTCATTCCTCTGGCTTTCCATCTCTTGTGTTCTTTCCCCCTGCTCCAGCTCATTCCCCAGTTTCTTTGCTTAACAAGTCCCAGCCCCCCTTCCTACCACAGGTCTTCATCAGATCGCCCACTCAACTGGCACCCAGTCTTTTTACCCAGTCAGTCCTAATCTCCCCTTCATCTCTTTATCTAGTGTCAACTTCCTCCTTCACTCGTTATCCAGTGTCAGCCTCTTTCCACCCACTGGCTCCCAGTAATCCTCTGTTTCCCCTGCTAGTTCCCATTCTTAATCTTGCTCTGCCAGTCTCTATATACCACTTACTTTTTTATGCCTTTTGCCCACCCTCCTTCTGCTAACTTCTGGTCTCTATCTCCCTTGTCCCCTTATTTTTTTTTGTTCCAATCTCCTCCCCTTTATGTCATGTACCCCATACTCCAGGTGTGTAACTCTTGCCCCCTCTCCACTTAAATCTCTACTTCCTTCCCTATTCTGTCTGGGCCAGCCTAGTAGAGACATTGAAATCACAGGAGAGGGAGTCTCCCTGCCATCAGTTCTAATGCCTGGATCCAGCCTGTCCTGTATCATCTCAAAGATGCAGTTGCTAGAAAGTCCTTCTTGCCCTGGTTGCTATGTTGGAGCCTGATCGGTGCAGATGAAAATTCTGAAGAATTGATTTGTGAAGCTCCAGCTATATATGGGGAAAAATCACAGTTCACACAAAGGCTTCTGTGCTTGGCCACTTTTGCGTGGCAGCAAGAGCTAGATTTTTAGCTCACTGGCTCAACAACAACACATACCCATTTTGAAAGGTCTGACCACATGGGTTATGGTGAGAGCTGCTAGGTATTGAGTATTTGTGAAAGCATAACTCTGAATTTACTTTGAGACACAGCTGCACTGGAATTCTTGGTGAGCTTCTTGAATTAATTTCTGAAGAGAAATGAAATGTGCTATGTAAGTCTTAATGCTGCAGTAGTACCAGAGTTTGGAAAGATTAAAAACCACACATACAAGAATTGAGGTGCTGTGTCAGTGGGGTCAGGGAGCAATATACTCATGGTCTAGCTCCCGTCCCATACAATCTCAGCTTCAGGAAAAAGGGAGAGGCTGGGATTTAGATTAATATACTAGTCTTCATATTTTGGTGCTCTGTCTTCCACATCTTCCTTTTGCTAGTAACCTGACTGAACTTGAGGGAGGTTTGATTTCAACCTGTTGGACTACTGGAAAAGAGAGAGAAAACTGTCGTTCCTCACCTTCCAGGACTTGTTTCAGCCATATGGACTGGGGGAAGGGAAGGAACAAGGCGGTCTCTGCTGTTTTATTCTTATTCTTCTGACTTCCTGGATCCTGTTTCCCATATAACTTTCCTCAAGGCAGTATTGTGAAATTGATGCAATTTTGGTTCGTTTTAGAGGGATGTTATTGTGTGGCAGAGTTTTAGGAACAGCATTAAGTGGAAACAGAACTGTCTGTATAGAAACCCAAAGATCGCACTGCCTTGACTTCACTTTCCCAATGTATATTGAATATAATCTTTGCAATTACAAGGGCCAGTCCTGCAACCACTTAGCACACTTACCTTCATACCTGTGCATAATCCCCTGGCAGTAAGTGGCATGTCTCTTGTGTTTATACTTGCAAGGTTGGGCCTATAAGGTATTTAAAAAGCTGCTTAAATTGTGCAAATATTGAAGGCCTAAGTTTATACCATTACAAAGGAAGCTTCCCATTTACCATTAGCAATTGGGTTTTTCCAGTCCTGAGGATGTCACTTTCTTGTTATGTTTGACTGTGCTAGGTGTGTGTGTGAAATGTATTTGAAAGCGTTCTGAAAAGGTGAGCATAGGCCCTTTTTAGCTCAGCAGTGTTTGTGCAGCATTAGGGGAAAAAAAAACAAGTAATGTTTTTCTTCTCTTATTTTTAAGGAAACGTGATATGTGAGGGGTGGAACAATGCTTTTTTTCAGGAAATGTTATCCGTTTCCATTGTAAAGCTAGATGGATTCTGTTTTTAAATGTGGCATTTTAAAAAGAGCAAACTCTGTGATGTTATAAAGACATGGAAAATTATTCTTCCTCGAGGGTGGAGGAAGTGATTATTGCTGTGTCTTTCTTTTTTTTGTTTTGTTTTGTTTTTTTTCCTCCCTCTGGTAGTATCTGATAATCTCCTTCTCTCCTGCTATTCTCGGCATGTTTCGTTGTCAGGCGTTGTCAGTCTAAAGAGCTAAAAATAACAAACAGGGGGGAGGCTACTCTGGGGCAGCTTTCTCCTCTATATGCAATGTGTTGAATTTAGTTCCTTCATGGAAAGGGCAAAATGAACCTGCTTCTATTCTTGTTGAATGGGATTTTTGTTTTTAAAATGCTGACAAAAATGTTGCTGTGCATCTCGCATTTCCCAAATGTTAATACTCTGCAGCATGTATGGAGGCTGAAAGCATGTGCTGCTGTAGAGTTGAAGTCCCAGTGTCTATTTACAGGAGAAAAAATGAAACACAAACATACAATTCTCTGAAACCACAGGGAGATGGAGGTAGTTGTATTGTAATTAAAAAATGTATGCGACTTCTTTGAACCAGCATGGAGAAACTGTCTCAATCCACTCCCAAGTTCTATCTATTCATCCTTTCCCATGATACTGGAGCGTAACCCTTCTGCCTGGCACCAGTCAGTGCAGCCATCAGCAAAAAGGGCTGGGTTCATATTTTGAGGTACTTCATAATTTATACCAGTGGCTCAAGCCCCCACCCAGAAATCTGGGAACACTATATGTGCTGGTGTGTCCCGTATAAACGACCCCGCCACCCCCTGCAAGCAGTATAAACACAAAACCCAAATCCAAAGAATAAAAACGAAGCAAAAGAAAACACTAAATATAATTTTGAAATGCCATTAATTACCAAGCAAAGTCTATAGGTGGCACCCTCTTGGGAAAAGATTCACTCGTATCCAGGCAGTCTGGGACTTGGGGCTCCCCAGTGGGTAGTTCTGGGGGCCTACACCCCTAAACCTGACCTTCAGGATGGGCTTGAGAGGGGGGCCCACACTGGACAGTCCTGAGGTGCTTCTTGGAGTCACTGCACTGTGGGGAGCTGCTTCAGAGCGTGGGTCCCCCTGTGTTGCAAGGGGGGCACCATTGCTCCTGGAGATGTGGTAGAGCACCGACCAACACTTTTGCATGGTGACTTTGAGGAGTTAACTGCAGCTTTTGGTCTAGTCCCAATCCCAGCTCTGCTGGGCAAAAACCTGCAGAAGAACTCAAAGTAAAGGTCAGGCCTGTCTTGGCATGGGCCTGAACTACATCTAGTGCCCAACCACACCACTTGGTTGGGGCATAACTACAAAAGGGGCAAAGGGAGGCCCAGTCCTATTTGACTGGGCCTGAGCTGGGCAGCAAAAAGCTGGCCAGGCCTATACTGTGCTGAGACCTGGATAGACAACAAGTACAGCCAGGCTTCACCCTGGCTCAAACTGTGCCAGGCTTCACCCTGGCCCAAATCTGCCAGCCAAACATATGGCTGAGGTTCAGCCACACAACTAAACTGAAATGCAGTAGCTGTGAAATGGCAAAAAAGGCCAACGCCTGTGGCTGCAATGTGGACGTCCAGTCTCAGCTATACCACAATGCTGAAACAATACAGTTAACAAAGCAGAAGGACCAGTAACTGCCAGGACCCATTTCTGTTCAGTCTGCTCCAGGAATTAACACCCCCACAGTATTATCCCACTCAAGTGAAAAAAGGGGAAAGAGGAAGGAAATAGAAGTCTCAAACTTTGAGACAGACTTTCTCTCCCTGTAACTGAGGCTTTGCCATCCCATAGCTTTTGCTTGCCTCTCTAGTGAAGGCGGGGAAGGGAGACCCCCACCCTGCCCCCATGGGGAGCAGGTTTTCTGGCTCCCAATTCAGCTGTGCAGCTCTCAGCAACTGCAGGAGAAAGGGAGGTCTCAGACCAGGTGGCCTGAAACAACTTGTCTGACACCGTCATAGGGTCCCTCTCAATCAAGAAACAGCATCATTTGAACACTGCTAATGCAGACCAATCAATTCAAAGGTAGTCACTGCTCCTGGATCTGGCCAGTTAGTCACTAAACTGGTTTTACAGGTTCTTTTAAGGAATCTTAAGACAGTGGTCTGGATGCAAGGAGGGAGAGGGGAGGTGGTCCTCTTCCAGTCTCAAAAAAACCCACAATATGTAACAAGTAGAAACACACACTTTACCATGTACAGCCTTGAGCATGTGGGGGTGTTACAAGATAAACTAATATCTTATTCCACCTTATTTGGTCTTTCAAATACTGTTGCACTCCTTTAGTAAGAGTGGGAGTAGCAATTTGCAAGGCTACTTTGTAGTGGAATCAAAGGAAAAGGTCAGTGGCTCCCACTACCTTGCAGTGGTTAAAAATGAGCTTAGATGTCAGGACTATTGGGTTCTGTTCCTGACTGATCATGAACATTGTCTGTGTTCTTCTTCAGGCCTCAGCTTTCTGTTTTGTAAAAGTATTCTACTTTGTTCATAGAGTTGATATTATTAGAAAGATAGCTTTCAGTGAACAAGCGGTACAAGGGAGTTTATTGGTTAAAAAGTGCCAATAAAAAAAAGAGGATGCACTAAGAGTTCTGGCTGTGTACGAGACCAGCCAGTTGCAGCACTGCATGGGAGGGCTCAGGAGCAGTGCAGTGTAGGGTGCTTGGAGGACCAACCAGATTTGTCACAGAAGACTTGGTGTTCTATGAGCTGGTTCAAAATAGTGCTTGATTTTTCCAAGTACACTTTTAAATAATTCTGAGTAGATTTAAACTAGTCTCCACAGGCTTGTATGTCAGTCTGCCTACAGCTTAAACTACACTTGAATCTTTTTAAGTACCTAGTATGTCCATGCCAGCAGTCAGTGAGGAGCATGTTTGAGTCTTTTGACTCAGTAAATCCTTTGGTATCTCTGCCGAGACCCAGTAGAGGCTAACTGTGAGGGTAGCACAATGATGTGAAAACTGTTCTCTTGAGGACTGTGGAGAACCCCGATTTTAGTGCACAGACTGCTAGGCAGCCACTCAGAGGAACAATCTTTGGTCATTGCCAGACTTATTCCCCTGATTTTACAAGCTGAGAGACTCCATACCTCATTGTTGCGCCCAGACTGTGTGGTGGGTCTCTTAAACAACAAGTATAATGACTGTCCTTGTATAGTTTTTTGTGAGGGTAAACCTCAGGAGTTGTCCTTTTTGTGTTTTTCATTGAGTGTAGATTTTATTTTGGATATCTGTTTTCTCCTTTTGATGTATTAAAAAAACACAAAAAAACTCTACCAGCCTAGAAGCAACACATTGTTTTTAAGAACTGTTCCAAGTATGCTTTGAAGATGCCCGTTGCTGGCGTGCCTGATGATTGTCTTTTGGTTTTAGGCTTGTCTGCACTAGTTTGCAGATATTTGGTACCATTCCTAATACCAGTTTGCTAGTGTTTAAGGGTCCTGGTGCAGTGTGGTTTCTGGCAGTTCAAGTACCATGTCTTTCTAGCATTATAAACCCCAAGCTGAACTGGTGATGCTGTTGCTGGTAGGAAATGTGTGTAAAATGTGTCTATTGGGTACAGAGTAATGTAGGATTATGCCTTTGCTGGATGTAAAATTAGTTTTAATTTGTAGGTATTTGTTGGGTGACTCGCTCATCTCTTTTGACAGCATTGGCATGGAAGCTCTGGGGCAGAATTCTGACCCCTTCCTTCCTCACATTTTAGGAAGTGTTACAATTCTCATCTCTGAGGCACCCCATGACTTCATCAGGGCTGGAGGGTTTGGCTCTTGAAGAGAGCTTTGAAAATGCTTATGACACTTGGTGTGTGTGCTGTAAAGTTTGCTGTTCAGGGACTTGCACACTCTTAAGAGTCCTGTGTTTGGCTGTCAAAGCTGTGATACCTCATCTTAAATGGCCTCAAGTGATAGGTTTCAAAAGCATCTGCGTTGTATCTGACAGGCCAGTTACTGTGAGGGTATGAGGCTCCCATAATTGGACAGGAGGATGTCCTCTTACAGACTTATTCCATGTTGACTGCACTGGTAGTTTCCATGCTTTAGATAGTTAATCCAGCTTTTAGGGATGCCTACAATGGGTTTGTTCTGAGCTGTGTACACTAAAGCAGATTGGCTAGCATCCTCACATAGTAAGGTGTCCCAAATTACATCTGGGGTACCGTTAGGCACTGGTAAAATGATTGCAGAATATTCTGATTTTGATTGTTGCTATCCAACATCCGCCTTCCATGTAGTGTTTTATCCCAGGGACATTTGTTGGTGCTGGCAGTAGCTGGAGAGAAAAACCTAAACCTATGCTCCAAGTAAGTAGACAGACAGCATTGCACCCATCTAGCTCCCTTTTCTTTCATTGCCCTACTCCCTGTTCCGTGCATATGGAGAGCAGGACCCCTGTACTTCCATTTCTCTGCTTCACTTAGTGAGTCAAGATGTTCTAAAAAAGCTTTTCCCCAGTAGTAATTAGAACCTGCATCTGTGTATCCATACTAATGCAGTGTGGTCCCTGGAGCCATCTGCAGAGCCTCCACCTCTCAGGTTTTCCTGTGGCTTGTTTTGAAGAGGAAAACTGTTGAAGTTTATTTTTCTGTCTAGATCAGGATATTTTGATTTGGGGTGTGCCATCCACATCCCAGTTTCCCATTTAAAAGGGAAACTACTCCATTCAAAAAATGTCCCTTAAAAGTACTATTTCTAAGAAGATAGAGAATATGGAGTACATACCATAAGCACTAGTATTATGGGGGTGGGGGGAGAGGAATTATGCTTGTATAGAGAGACTTGATGTCGCTTGCTGCTTTACAAATGTGATTTTTACTACATCAGTGAATACTGCAAGATGGGGAAGAGTTAGTGCACTAATTCTGTTTGTAGCCTCCTGCTTTTCTCTCTGTCCATAGTAACACCAGTAGCAGGAAAGGAGCAATTCTTACTACATAGTTGCAGCCTTGCAATTCAAAAGGAGAGCAGCTGCACTTTAGGAATTGCAGTGCTAGCTAGCAAGTCCATTTCTGTGTGCTGGTGGCATTAGGGATCAGTACTGATCTCAAATGAAATGCCCTTGTAAAGTGTGTGTTTGCACTTTTTAAAATTCATAGCAAAGCAGGGGTTGTATTAAGTGGTGCACAAACAACAAGGTCCTATGGTAGTAAACTTTAAACCTCAGTAGAAGAGTAGTAGGAGAGCTCTGCCATTTAGAAGAGATTTTTTTTAGCTTTCTAATAGGCTCATCTATTTGTCTGGATGGTTCTGAGTTGTAGAGACTTTTTTAATGTATGAAATAACTCTTTCACGTTACTGTGATATCAGTGTTTGCCAGGATTTGGAAAAGTACTTCTGTATGTCATTGCAGGCTTAGGTCTTTAATTTGACATCCTGCTTCTTAGCAGTGATCTTTTTGTAAACCCTGAAAGTTGCGTGGATAGCTGCTTGATTATTCTTTTCCCACAGTGTTAGCTCACTAAACCAGTCTCTGCTTGAATTGTAAATGGTACAAAATAAACATGCAGATTATCTGGGGGACTAAGGTTCCATGCAGTCAAAGTCTGAAATTCCAACCATGCCACTCTTATTGTTTTGTTTTGTATTAGTTCCTTTGACGGTTTTCCTGTCTTTATTTTTTTTAGGTGTATAAACATTTAGCAGATGTGAATTGAAGAAAATGATTAACATGAGTGTTTTGTTAATTGCTTTCATGAAAACCACCATGTTAGTAATTATTGGGAATATACTTTGTCACAGAATTTGGGGTTGTTTTTTTTTTTTAACATATACCATGTGGCTTATCTTTTTTAAATACCAGTTAAAAGAACTTACAAAAACATTTTCCTGCAGCGTTTGCATCCTATCTCTATCTCTACTGCAAGAGAACTAGAAAGTAATAGGGACTAGAAGCAGTATGGCCATTTCTAGTGAAATATGAAATCCAGGCTCCTAAATCTGTATTTGCATCCCCCAGGCGTGAATGTTTCAACTTTTACCTTTAGCACAAGAGCCTGTTCTGGTGAACAAACTGAAAACATGTTTACACAAAGCTGGTAGGTTAAATCATTTTCTGGCATGTTGGATTATAATGTTAATGGAGGAATTATCCAAAGGAATAATCAGAATCACAGAAGGGTCCCTGCAAATTGTTACTCAGGTGAGTAACCCTTAGTCACAGAACTAGTGTCACTACTCACCTCTTAGTCACTGTGGTCCATGCAACTACTTTTCATTGTCCCTTACTCAGTACAGTTCTCTGCAGGGGAAAACCCATATTTTACCCCTCCCCCCTATTTTATTGGTGGGAACAGGAAATGACTGCTTAGATAGCCTAAATTGTTGCATGCCCTTACCTGTGCCAGATTCCACCAAGCCTTGTGAGTCAGCATAGTTAAACCACACCTTAGCTCTCAGGTATGCAAAGGTGTTGTGGCTTCTTGTTGGCATGCATACCTCTACCTTGCCTGGAGTTAAGAAAAATGTGAGTATGTGGCCACTCGTTTCCTTTTTTAATCTGTGAGGCAAGCACAAGTTCAGTTAGGAAAAAGGCTTATTTCTTATTGGCCAATGGCTGTGGCTTTTTTTTCGTTTTTCTTTTTTCTTTTAATAAGTACATACATCTGCTGTAGGAGGAGTCCTTTTGAAGCCTACATGTTAAGTATTTTCCAAGGATAAAAGGTATCATTTCTGAACCAGTAGTTCCAGATCTTTGCATTTAAAATATTTTCTAAGACATTCATGCAGCATCAAATACCCAGTCTACCTTTTAGGTGGACTACTCTGTGAATTAGTTACAATTGACTTGGGCCAAGTAAGCAGCAAAGTGACAGCCTTTCAGACCTATCATTTTCAAAGATCAGGGGTAGACAAAAATAATTGACTTTGCCCCTTATCTTTGTGGGGACAGCAAAGTATCCTTTTGCTCTGGCCTAGGCTATGTGAATGATTTCAAGAATCCCAGTGGTGGCAGCAGCCCTGTAGAGTAAGGGTAACCTCACACCACTCCTGTCTGACTCCTGGTTGTAGAGCAGAATCACTTTCTTCCCACTTGGGGAAAATCCTTCTCCAGACAGATTCATATGCCTAGCTATATCTCAGAATCTAATTATCGCTTTCCCAAAGAGTGTTTGCGCGCAGCCCCTGAGGAATGCTAAATATGACAAGTGTTAACTTTAGAGAGATAGAAACTCTTGGCCAAAAAGTTTGAGACAGTGTGACAAGATGAGTTGTATCAGGGGTTCTATTTGAAGCATTATGTCATGTCTGAAGACTTTAGAGCTTTCCTCAACGAAAGGCTTCTGATTGTGAGAATAAAATAACATCCGGCAGGCTGACACTCCAGAATGTGATGCAACACTTGGGGAAAAGGTGGTTTGGAAAAGAAGCTGCTGACTTGTTACTCATCATTTAGGGATTGTAAGAGCAAGGTTTTACAAAGCATAAAACTAGGAGGAAAGTTTCCATGGCAGATCTGTCAGTTTCCATCGTTTGGATTTAATTGTCTTTTGGCATTCATAGCTCAGGTGCTTGAGCATTGATCTGCAGCCTGAAATGTGAGCCAGAGGTTGAAACTAGCTGTTTGGTTGTCATTTTCCAAGCAGGAAGAGAAAAGCTAAAGTGATGAAAACTGTATTCTAAATGATTATTTAATAGAAAAATTATGTCTATAAATCTTGGGCATAGGCTAGTCCTGAAGAGTTTTTCCTTTCACATCCTGGTTTGTGGCTGAGAGCAGAAGTATAATATAGTGGCATTCTGTGAAAAGAAAGAATATATTCCCCATGATAACATCGCAGAGTGACTTTAGGCCAAGCCTAGCAAATGTATAAGTAACCAATCTCTCCCAGGAATGGAACTTTAGATTCTTTATAGATATGCCCAGGCCAAATCCAACCAGCAGCTATCCTGCTCTCTCTGCATGTCGATACAATGTTTTAGCCATGGAGCTGCAGAAAATATTTCTTTAATCTTGTAAAACTGGTTGGTAAGGGTTCTGAGTCATAGGATTTTTTTCCCCTCACTGTGGAACTCTGTACACTGGCTTTTTAACATATTAGGAATGTATAGTTTTCGTGTCATACCTCTGTCAGAAAGGTACCAGTTTAGCAGCTTGTTCTAGAGGTGATGCAACAAAATCTGCAGGTAGGAAGATTCCACACAGGAAGCTTTTTCCTGGAATGCAAGAGAGTGATTCTAATTTCTGTTCTCTGTTACCACTTTTTTCCTTTTTGAGAGAGTATCATCTGTACCACCCTTTGCCTTAAATCTAGGAGTACCTCAGTTGTTGATGAGACCCAACAATGGTGCTTGGATCAGAAAACAAGGTAGCAACATACACTGTGAAGAAGGGTGTGTAGCTAATCACAGGATCACATCCTTGAAGTTAGATGAAAGACATGAGCAGTAGTAGGTATTTATAATATCCTTCTTATTGTAAGAATAAGACACTAACTAGGGCACCAGAACAGCCTCTCAGATAGCCTATAATAGGAATTAACGTGGGAGTAACAGACTGACTTGTGTAAGCTCAAAACATGGAGGAAGACTCTAGTATCAGTAACTGAGAACATATGCTTAGAGTTGCTATATCCTCCTGGGAAGTAAAAGTGTGGAGGAAACCAGACCAATTCTTTTTCATCCACTATAATCACTGGTTTATCTGGCCCTGGTCAGCAGTGTCCAGAAGCTATTATCATCTGAAGACAGTATCTGAAGTCATTATCATTGGCATCCAGCAGGGGTCTGTGGACTGTCTGCTTCCAGTGTATGCTGTCCATTCATGGGAGAGTGGCTTTCGCCTTAGAAGGGAATCCCACTGGTCATGTGTGGTGGCGTGAAAGTGAACTTTGCAGTGCTGGCAATGTACTTGCTCTTTGGACAGAGAACGTCATTCTGAAGGGGTGCCAGGCTGGTACTTGGCGTTAAGGGCTAAAGGAGATGCAAGATCATGAAGCCAGGGAAATTAACATGAGCTGTTGGTATGACAAGATTGCATAAAAAGCTAGCACTATTTTTGCGTGCATCTCTGGCCATGTGGGAAGTAACACTTTTACTCTACAAAGGCTTGTCGTATCCTATACAGGTTATCATGTGTGGTTCTGCTTTCCATGCATTGGAAAAAGCAAAAGATTACAAAACAAGGATTCAGGAATGATACAAAGGGGCAACTAAGGGGACACAACATATAAGGTTTAGGAATAAGAGAGTCTAGGACAGGGGTGGGCAAAATATGGCCCTGCCCCTGTCTGCCTGTCAAAGATGACAGGAGATGGGGGCAATAGGACCCAGAAGAGGACTGCAGGTGATGGCCCCAGTCCTTGGAGCTGGACCGGCTCCTGCTGCGTTCTGCCATCGTGGTCAGGCAGCTGGGAGCCATGTGGTGCAGGAGTGGCCAGCAGACTGGCAGGAAAGCAGGGAAAGGGGCAGCAGGGGAGTGGAAGTAAACAAGAGCATGGGTCTTGCACCAGTACCCCGGGGCCAGTGCCGGCGGGACCCAGAGCAAGGCAGCAGGAGCACGAAGTATGGGCTGGCAGGGGTCTGTGGAGCCAGGCTGGGCTGCGCCAGCAGGGGGAAAGGGGAGTTGGCCTAGCTCCATAGGGCCCCTGCCAGCCAGGACCCTGCGTTCCTGCTGCCCTACTCTGGGCCCTCCTGGCACTGGCCCCAGGGTACCAGTGCGGGCCCCATGCTCCTGTCCGGCTGTTGCCACGCACCCACTCACTCCCAGTCCCTTCCCATCCCAGCACAGCGGTACATGTGGGGACCAGCACCCACGGCCCCAACCTTGTGTGCTCTGCACTTGCCTGTCTGGGCTGAGCAGCGGCAGCATGGGACAAACTGCTGCTCATTGTGGTGGGGAAAGTGGCCCCCCGTGGTGCCTATGTTTCCTGGTGAAGCTGCTTGGAGCCTGCGCTGTACTGCCCTGCATCACTGCTGCCTCTGGGCTGCCTCGCAGGAAAGCGGTTGCAGTGCAGAGCAGATGCAGGGCAGCCCCACGCAGACTTCAAGTGGCTGTACCAAGAAGCACCAGCAGCAGGAGGGAGAGGGGCTGCTTTACCCCCACACCGAGCAGCAGGTTGTCCCGCTCTGCTGCTGCTCAGCTGCTTGGGCCCCAGTGCCAGTTCTGGCATCACCCATCGGGGCTGAGCAGTGGCAGCAGCAGCTGGGCAGAAGCTTGGTATGGGGGAAAGCAGCCCTTCGCTGCCTCTGAGAAGTTCTTGGTGCAGCTGCCTGGAGCCTGTGCCTGCTGGGCTGCCCTGCAGCTCCTTTGCTGCCACCCAGCAGCCTCACCAAAAACTGCCAGGTGGCAGCAAGGGACAAAGGCCACTTTCCCCTATGCTGGGCAGCAGTTTCTGCCCAGCTGCTCTTGCCTCTACTGCTGTTGCTCAGGCCCGATGGGCAGGTCCAGAGCCAGTGTGGGGCAAGGAGGGTTGGGGCTGTACACGCTAGTCCCCACCACTACTGCTGGTAAGATCAGTGCACGAATGTTTTCTATAAAAGGAGAAAAGTGCTACAATTCACCCTTGGGTGGCAGAACAATGAGCTTTGATTATTCTATATTAGGGGTGTCAAATTCACCCCTGGCCAGATCTGGACCACAAGACTCCTCGCGTACCGGATCCAGATCTGACAGCAGCAGGATGAGCACTATTCCAGTGAGCCCCATA
Source organism: Crocodylus porosus (assembly GCF_001723895.1). Lineage (NCBI taxonomy): Eukaryota > Metazoa > Chordata > Crocodylia > Crocodylidae > Crocodylus > Crocodylus porosus. The sequence continues at coordinate 2,008,846 of NW_017728914.1, read as the reverse complement.
GCCCTGAATTCTGCGGCCAGCTCTGTCATTGTTTGCCCCACTCTTAAATTCCCAGCCCCTCTGGGAGCCCCAGGGGTTGGAGGAAATGGATCTGTGGGTCAAATTTTTGACACCCCTTGTCTAGACCCATGGAAACTGCACTGGTAATATTACAATATACACAATAAATTTCTATCAGAAAATCCCATCCCTCCCCCTCGCACCCCTTTCCCTCTCCCTATTGTAATGCTATGATAAATGTTTCTGCTGAGCAGGAGTTTTGGATCAGTGGAATAAAAACTAAGGAGTAGTCTGGGTTTCACCTTTGCAGATACAGAGTAGGTTAAAAGAGACCTCTTTGTGAATGGGATAGTGAGCAGTAATGTCAAGTACAGTCACTCATCTCTTCTGGCTCCCTATCTGAATTTAGGTTTGGTTTGGTTTTTAATTGAACTTTACGTAGGCCCTCTGCCCACAGATTCAGAATGGCAGGTCTCATTAAATTCTCACATGCACTTGGATGCCTTCAAGGCAGCCTTCTACATCTGCTCCTCAAACATGCAGAAGTTAAGACATTGCTTGGGTACATGCCGAATGGCGGTTGTAACCTCAGGTCATTTCTCTAAGTTTGGAAGTTCTTGTAAATGGCAGTTTAAGGCAAATGCCATAGGAAGAAACTGTCATTTCAGAAAACAGTTTCCAGGCAAGCTCCAGCCAGTCAGTGCTGGTGAAATGAAATGTATAGGAGTCCCTGGTCATTTTCATGTCTGGGTGACAACCTGTGTAAGATTGTGTATTGGTATTGCTGAGTCCTGCTGTTTAGCAGCAAGGAGTTAAGCCACTTGCCACAATATGTGCTAAGTAAACTTTAATAAAACTAAAAAGATGTATTTTCTTGGTAAAAAGGTCCTGATATGCAGATCCATAGCGAACTGAATTGAAGGGTCACTTGTATCCACAATGAGTTGGGGAGAGCTTTTCAGAAGGATACAAGATTTCTGCTCCGGACAAAGGCATCAGCTGGCAAACTGGTCTCTTTGTGCCACTAAACCGTTAATTTCCTCCCTTTGATGTAGCAGCAATTTAGCAATTTGTACATCCCTTCTGATGTAACCAGAGCTGGGAATTCAGTCCTCTTCACTAAGTCTGTATTTAACAAATATCTGGGATTCTGCTTGTGCTGTAAGTTCTGTCTATTGCACAGGTTGTGACATGGGTGCAGAGTGGTTGAGGTAATTAACATGGGGATTTTCCAAGACCCAGAGGCATTAAGTATCTGAATCATATTGAGATTTTGGAGGAATTGAGTGCCTAGGTCACTTAGCTTCCTATGAGAAGCCCAGTCTACAGTCCCAGTGTGTATAAAGGTAATAGCTTAACTGTCCTACTTCACAACATTAGGTTCTACCTGTACAAAGTCCCCCTTCAGTTCCAAGTCTGTCTTGGTATAATCCATTTCCTCCACTGTTGTGTAATCACTGTGCCATGTAAAGCAGCCATCACTCTGAAGTGAACACAGCTGTTTTCTGGTGCCGATGACGGGATCAGTAGGTGTAATGGTCAACAGGTGTAAGCTCTGCAGTTTGTAGCAAAAATGTCATGCTGCACTTTCATGGAGCTGTTCTGAAATCACTGGGAATCTACACAGGCAGATCTATTCTAATAGTATGCTGTCACTTCTAGAATTAGGGCCATAGTTGGTAAACGCCTGCATTACAGCTTCTTAGAACATGCTCAGTTAGCAGGGAGATGCTGGCAAAGTTTTTCTCCCCTTTTAATTTAAAAAAAAGAAACAAAAAAACCGCATGAATTGACTGTAATTTGCTATCCATGTATGGAGAAGGGAGGGTGAAGCTGTGGCATTACACATATATATATATCTGAATTTTTTTGTATAACTAGTTTCCTTGAAAAGAAAAGAAATAAAAAACAAAGACATCATGTGAATACCTCATGGCGGTTGGAGATACTCAGATAATCAAGCAAAGAACTGGAATATAAATTTGAAAGCCTGAGCATCCAGATTTGGAAACTCAAAAGCCATCCAGAAGAGCGAGCGAGGCCTGTGTTGAGCCAGCAGTTAATGGAGCATGTATTACTACCAATAAGGCTCTGTCACATTTGTGTTAGTTGAATTGTCCACAAGCACAAATGTGGCAGTGAGAGGCAGGCTGTCGCAGAGATCAGCAAACCAGATGTCCTAGAAGGACCACCGAGGTAGGACATACTGGCATGTCCGGCACTGGCAGAAACAGTTCCAGCTCCACTCCCAGCACGATTTTGTTAGTGTGTTCCAGCTCCACAGTGTGTTCTGGCTGGTCATTGCTGGAATGTTAATGTAAAAACATGCACTATGGAGGTGAGTGGGCAGACCGGAAATGGAAGCCAGGGAGCAAAAGAACTGGACACCAGGCTGGATTGTTCCAGCAGGAGCAAATGGTGGGAACCGGAGCTGATTCCCATGAATAGAGGCTCAGAGGAGCCTGTGTACTTACTGAGAGAATGGCAGCTTGGAGATCTGAATGGGCAGGTCGTCTTGGAGCATTGGCTGTCCTATATGAAGAGAAAAGAAAAAAACATCTAACCATGAGTGAAAAGGGAAGTGAGAAAGAGCTAAACCTCTCATTCTTCCCTCACACCTATTACCGATTATAGAAAGATTGTAGAATAAGCACCTGAAAGGTGCAAGGAAGAATATTTTTGTCTGGGCACAAGACTTGGTATAAAGGATAGCCTGTTGCTTTCAGAACTTTTTTTTGTTAAGCGAGGCTTCAGGATCAGTACTACGTAATAAGGTCATTCACAAAGATGCTGTGGGTACACAGTTGGTCCCACTTACCTATTTGTGACATTAACATCAGGCTGGCACTAGGACGGGGTGTAGGGGAGGTGGAGCCCCATGGTACATTGTTAAACCGAGCTGAATGTTGATGTAGGAGATATTCAAACTTACACCTCCTCCAACCTAAAAGAAAACATCAAGATGTAGCAGGCTAGAGAATTTTTACCGTAACATTTTGGCAATTCGATCAAACTGTTCACTGTCAGGAGCAAGGATGTAGGAGACTGCCACAAGAAGTAGATGTCCAGCTAGAGAGAGACACGGGCATCTACAAAATCTTTAAAATGTTTGGATCAGATCATGGTGGGTTTTTTGTTGTTTTTCTTTAAACTGGTCTGACCAAGCAGATTGCATTTCAAACTATCCTGCCCAGTGCTTTGCTGTCCAGGAAAGAGTGAGCTATGGAGTTGCGTACTAGATAGGAGTTTCTGTATAGATTCTGGTAAGTGGGGAGTGAGAACAGGTTCTTATATAAAAAGTTCCTGCTGTTGCTGCTGTGGTTACCTAATCAGAAACCAGCCTGCAGCTCTGAGAGAAAAGAGCACCTTGGTTTTCCCAAGTTACACTTTATAAGCGGATACTGTTGCAGTATGCGTGTCACACTCATTAGGATTCCAGCCTATTAGTCAGAATGTAACAAGCCAGGTATTGCCCTGATTCTTAAGTGCTGCTGGCTGGTTTGTGAAGTTTGTATGTGGTAAATTGTGCCCCCAGTGTTCCAGTTCCAGTTCTCCCTCTGGTGGTGAAATTTGTATCTAGCTCTCAAACCATTAATGTGGTGCAGGGAATTTACTGGATACTGGGAAGCACTCTAGAGCTCTGTTGCAGAACATGCTTGGGCTTTTCTTTCCCCTAGTTCCCTCTCTCAATTCCCTTCTCTCTACCTGAGGCATAGACATCCACTGTCTTGGTTGTGGAGCTTGTTGGGTTTGATTCTCCCTTTTTGCCAGGTCCTCAGCTTGCATTTGAGCTTATTCACTGGAATTGCTTACATGGAGATTTCCCATGGCACACTGAATGTGCTGCACTGCCTTATCTAGGACAGCTGCTGCCTTTGGAAAACTGGTCTATTGTGGGGCATCCTGGATGGAAGGAGAAGCAGAAGCCCTTTGGCAGACCAGGAATAAGTAGTAGATTCTCTAGGCCAGAGGTGTCAAGATCAAGCCCACACAGCCATGTTACCTGTTCCATGGGGCTCCTGGCGGGAGTAAGGAATCTGGGGGCAAAGCAAATTCCGAAGTAGTAAGCCCAAGTAGAGACATGGTTTGTAGCAGTAGGGTGAGCAGCAGTTCTGGCTTCTGACCTTACACAGCAACTCAGGCACCTGCAGCAGTTAACACTACTGATGGTCATCCTGTTGCCAGAGGTGAGTTGGGATCTGGTGGGAGAAGGAGGGGTTACACCCCTGCTCTAAGCTATTTTGCCTTGATCTTCAAAGCCAGGTAATGGGACATGGGTGCTATAAAAGGTGCGCTCTGAATCTGGAAACCAGGAACTGTTTATAAACAGTGCCGTCTTTGGTACTAAGGGCACTTTATGCTACCTCCCATTCTCATCTGTATATCAGGCTGAGACCCCTCACTGCCAACACAGAGGGAGCCCTGAGCATGGAATATAGATTTTCATGACCTATTGGGAATCTAGGTGCCTGAATGGTACTTAGGTGGAATTTAAATTCCTGTCCCCACTCAAGCAGCTGTAAAACAATCCTTCATTAAACATTTTGGTGAAAAGCTCTTTTGAGCTTAAGGAAGGTCCTCTATTCTTGGTGTCACTGCTGGGGTAGTCTTGTGTGAGAGGGCAGGGAGCTTATAAATTGTTCAGCCTAGCCCTAAGGGATACACCAAGTTGTCTGCCATGTTGTCATCCTGCCCCAGAGTTGAATAAAACCCCAGCTATGACTAGAAACATGTGCTTGGAAGGGATTTCCTTCTTGGAAGTACATTTTTAACCTCAGTCTTCCCAGGCAAGGTCAGCTCTGCATCTGGCATCACAGTTTGGGGTGGAGTTGAGCACCTGATAGTTACAAAAGAGTGAGCTAGGGACCATTTAGAAAAGCTGTACATGTGCAAGTCATTGGGGCTGGATATGATGTGCCAAAGGGTGTTGAGGGAGTTTGCTAGTATAATTGCAGAACTGCTGGCTGTTTACCTTTGGAAACTTGTAGTGATTGGGAGAGGTCCCAGATGGTTGGAAAAGGACAAATATAGTGCCCATCTTTAAGAAAGGGAAGAAGGATGATCTGGGGAACTATAGATGGGGCAGTCTCACCTCAGTTCCTGTAAAAATCAAGGAATCCATTTCTAAGCATTTAGAGCAGAAAAAGGGATTAGGAACAGTCAACATGCCTGACTAACCAACCTGGCATCCAGTATCAAGTGGAGTGCCCCATGGGCCAGTCTTGGGGCTGGTTTTGTTCAATATCTTCATCAGTGATCTGCAAGAGGGATTTTCAACCTTTTTGGATCAGAGTACTCCCAGCAGCTGAACGTGGAGAGGGGGCGGCTGCTGTGTGTAAGCTGCCTCCACATCCAGCCGGGCGGGCAGCATCTACAACAGCACAGGATGATGCATGGCGGCACTCTGTCCCTGTCCGCCCACACCCAAGGCCTTCTCAAGTACCCCCTGGGGTACATGTACCCCGGTTGACAACCCCTGATCTGGAAGATGGGATGGAGTATGTGGGAGAAGGCCACCTTTATTTCTTCCCCCAAAACTCTGCTCAGTGACAATTTGATTAGGAGGGGCCCAGCAGAGGAGACACAACTTTACTCTATCTCTTTGGGTAACCTGAGCTGGATACATTCCTGAGGGAGGGGGAAAACCTGTTTCCTCTGCCTATCCCTCTGCCTATGTGGCTGGTATCACATGCCTGGGTGAGGGGCTTGCTCCCTGGTGGGCTAGAGTCTGCCCGGCAACTAGTGATGTATTTCTCAAAGCTCATGATCAAGGAACTGCCTGCCTCCAGAGGGAATCTCCAACTGCTTCTGGATGATACTTGCGAGTAAGCTACCTGAGATCTAACTATATATGTATAGCTTGCAGTAACTCCGATGCGTGATCAAAGGCTACCCAGCCACGGGAGTTTGCTCTCCAGGATTTCTCTGACATTGCTCTACCCTAGTCTAACCCTACCCTCTGTAACCAATAAAGTTCTCCTTTGTACCTAGTGTGGGAGACTTATTGGGAGTGGGTCTAGATTATGCCTTGGGGGGGGGGTCTCCTTGGTTTGGCTGACTAAGGGAGACCACTACTTGGGATGCTTCCCTCCGTCAGAAGCTCAACTTCTTGAAGTGAATCAAGTATCCTTGAGGAACTAGGCCTGTGTTTCCCAGGGTGTGCAGAGCCAGAATCAGTCTAGAGCCCTAGGTGGTGGCAGTGGAACCCCCAGGCTAGCAGGTGTGCTCCAGGAAGGGGGTCAGCCAGACATCAGGTGCCCCTAGGGAGGCGTTCGGAGCCTAGCAGGTGGTCGGGCACAGTGAGGTGGGTGGCTCAACACAGGAGCATCCCTACTGGCCCACCACAGAGTGCACCCTCAGCAAGTCTGCAGATGACATCAGGCTGGGTGGAGTAGTAGACAATGTTGAGAGGGTAGGGCTAGGATTCAGAGACACCTAGATAAATTGGAGGATTGGATCAAAAGAAATCTCATGAAGTTTGATAAGGACAAGTGCAAAGTCCTTGCACTTAGGAATGCAACAATCCTGTGCACTGGTACAGGTTGGGGACTGACTAGCTGGCTAAGCAGCAGCTCTGCAGAAAAGAATATGGGGGTTACTGTGGACCCGAAGTTGAATAGGAGCTAACGGTATGCCCTTGTTGCCAAGAAGGCTAACAGCATACTGGGAGGCATTAGGAGCATTTCCAGTAGATCAAGGGAAGTGATTATTTCCCTGTATTTGGCACTGTTCAGGAGGTGACATCTGGAGTGCTCTGTCCAGTTTTGGGCTCCCCATTACAGAAGGAATGTGGACAGATTAGAGGGGATCTGATGGAGGGCAACAAAGGTGGTTGGAGGGCTGGGGAACATGGCTTATGAAGAGAGGCAGGGGGAGCTGAGCTTGTTTAGTCTGGAGAAGAGAGGACTGAGGGGGAATTTAGTAACAGTTTTCAACTATCTGAAGGGTGGCTCCAAAGAGGATGGAGCTAGACTGTTCTCAGTGGTGGCAGATGACAGAACAATGAGCAGTGGTCTCAGGTTGCAGCAAGGGAAGTTTAGGTTGTATATTAGGAATAACTTTCTCACTAGGAGGGTAGTAAAGCACTGGAACAGAAAAAAACCTAGAGAGGTTGTGGAATCTCTGTCCCAAGACAAAGAAAAAGCCTTGGCTGGGAGGATATAGTTGGGGCTGGTCCTGTTTTGAATAGGGATTGGACTAGATAACCACTTGAGGTCCCTACCAACCTTAATTTTCAATTATTCTATTTTAATCGAGTGTATGGAAGCTCTTTGACAAAATCTGGCTCTAAGTATGCAGGCACAAAGTGATGCTGATCAGACTCTACTCAAGCAGGTTTGTTCTGTAGCTTGGGAACCTTCCAGAGATCTGGGAGGGTTTTACCTGTTGTTTGGAAACCAAGAGAAAATAGTCAAAGAGAACCTGAGTGCATATTTTTCCAATCTGCTAGGACTGCCAAAAGCAGAAAGGAAAAATGTTACATGCTGAATTTCTGTTTTGGGATACCCAGGTTGTATTAATTTCCTTGCCCAACTTAGCCTAATTAGCGATGATGAAAGAAACAAATGTATTTTCTGATGATGCAAAGGAATTTTCAGGCACACACCTCAAAGAAAGGGAGGGGATGGGGGGAGGATCAAGCTTGAAAACCTGAGTCAGTAGAAGATTTGATGGACATTCCATTATTCCTGGAGAATGGGTGGATTTGTTATGCCTTTGCTTTGTGCCAGTTGATTCTTTAGTTGTCAGTTTACACTAGTCCCAATTTTCCCTAGTCCTGTTCCTGTTTCTTGCTCATGCCATTGAGTTTAAGTATGTGGTTTATTTCACTTTTTGTTCATTATTGCAGCTAATTTGTCAATCTCTTAACACAATATTACTGATACATAAATTACTATTATGAATATAACATGTTTTAAAAAATGAAATGCAAAGACATGTACATATCACACATCTAAAAAGACATAGAATATACTTCTTTTTCCAGAGATGTCTCTGGAGAAGGAAGGTAAAAATAATGCCTGTATTCAGAAGCCTATGGCTTCATAAACCAGGACTTGTATTTGCCATAATTATAATTTGCCTGAGATCTGCCCAGAATCAAAGACATTCTGCTGCACTTCCACTGTCCATGGTGACACGGATATTGATTCTCTTCTTGATTTTTGTACCTTCCAGCAGAAGAAGTCATACCTAGAACGGAGTGTGAAGGAAGCTGAGGATAACATCCGAGAAATGCTGACGGCCAGGAGAGCGCAGTAGGTGTGTGGTTCCTGCAAGGCTGTAGGCGAACTGGTTCATGTTGCTGATGTCTGAACTGATTAGACAAGGATTTCCAGAAGTGACACTCAACTGTCCTGTTCACTGCTGGCCGGAGGAGCTTGTGTTTGTTTGTGCTGAATCTTGTGTTTTCACACTTTCTGTAATTGGATGTTTTAATAAACTCTGCCTGAAGAGACTGCTGTATTAACAGGTTCAGTGTGAACATGAACTACAATGGTAACATGTAGCAGTTTGGCTGTTATACTCATCATACTGTTGTTCCCTTTGATTGAGATTTTTCTCAACTGAAATCCCAACTACTTCTGATACCTTCCTTCAGTTAGCACTGGGCCAGACTTTAGGAGCTCAGAATCCACACTCCGGTCTAGATTTGCCAAAGCAGTACCTATTATGATGAAGCTCAGATTCTTAAAAGCTCAGTGTCTGACATGCCTCCAGCATGCTGGGCTCTCTGGAAGGTCTGGCTCATAAAGTTCCAAATGAAAGTCTGATTCAGTGAATGATTACTGCCCAGCCTAGCACTTACTTCCATGCATCTGATGAGTTACTTCAGTTAGTCTGCTATACTGGGATTGGGCAGAAGTAAGGCCTGTCTTGTGTTGAAAAACTGGGCTGCAACTTGTATTAAGAAGCAGCATGTTATCACCCTTCAGTGTACAGGGATTCCAGTCACAACTCGGACCGCAGAGGCATAGTGAGCTTATTCAGCACCCAGGGTGAGTGGGAGAGGGAAGGGGATTACACAGACCACTGAAAAGCATGAGTAGGGGAGGGAAACAGTGTCTTATCTGCCCCATTTCTCTTTGCTTGGGCAGCAGCTGCTATTGCTATGGCTGCTGGTATAGCAGTGTGGGCTTGGCCTGCTGCCACTGGGGGACAAGCTCGCATACCAGCTGCAGCAGCTCTGTGGCACGGGTTCCCTGGGAGCAGCCCCTAGCACAGGGGCAGGCAATTATTTTGGGCAGAGGACTGCTTACTGAGTTTTGGCAAGCCATTGAGGGCCGCATGACAGGCAGGACAGGGCAGATAAAAACTTTAGAAAATTAATATTTAGGGGCTCTGCAAGCTGGATAGAATGGCCTGGCAGGCCCCATCCAGCCCTTGGGTTGCATTTTGGCCACCCCTGCCCTAGCACCATATTCACTCTCATCACCCAGATATGCTACTGGGTGGCAAAGACTCCTTGAGGACCTGCCATTCTTTCCCCATTCCTGTCCCCCCCCCCAAGGTACACTACTGGGCAAGGGGGTTGTCAGAGGTCGGCAACCTACAGCCCACGAATGTGGGACTTTGGCAATCGTCACTCTCCCAGTGCCACTGTGGAGAGAAGAAAGAGTGGCAGCCAGCTGCGTATGCCTGTTTGTCCGCTTCTGACCTGAATTGTTTTGGCCCATGACCTGAACTGGGTGTTGACCACAGTGATAGGCAGTTCATAAACACAAAACAGATGTGGTCTACTTAAAAGGGTTTGTAAATCGGAGGTGGGATGGTGCTCACAGGCTAATACAAAGCTCACAATGCCAGTTTGCCACTGGGAAGCACACCTGAAACAAGCCTCTCTTCTGCGTAGCAGTATGTCCTGGCAGTTTTGTTCTGGTGCCACCATGTGGCTAACATTTGTAATGCATGTTCTTTGCTCTTGTGTAGAAAACAAAGTGAGGTGTAGGTTGTAGCCATGTTGGTCTAATGACATAGGCAGACAGTTCTTTGGGTAAATCTGATATCTTTTATTAGACCAACTTAAGCAGTTGGAGAACAATTTTTAAGCAAGCTTTTGGGTTCAAAACCAAATCAGGTTCCCCACCAGGGGAGATGCCTTGTTGGACCTGGTCCTGGCCATGGGCGACAACCTGGTGGGGGGTCTGCGGGTGCTTGACCACCTTGGCGACAGTGATCATCGCCTGCTGGAATTCACCATCCAGCGCGAGGTGGCAAAGGCCTGCAGCAAGGCAGCAGCCCTGGACTTCAGGAGGGTGGATTTCAATGAGGTAAGGAGAATAGTCAGGGAGGCACTGAGGTCCCAGAGGAGAGAGGAATCAGGTGTCCAAGGAAAATGGTCGTTTCTTAAGGAGACGTTCCTCCAAGCCCAAAGGGAGGTAATCCCAACATGGATCAAAGGGAGCAAGAAGGCGCAAAAGCCCCCGTAGCTCACCAAAAGCATATGGGAAAGTCTCCTAGCTAAAAAGGAGACGTACACCCACTGGAAGGGAGGAGCTGTCACCAGGGAGGACTATACTGCTGTTGCTCGGGGATGCAGGGAGCAGTCAGGAAGGCCAAGGCAGAGATGGAACTGGGACGAGCTACCTGGATCAAGGACAACAAGAAGTCCTTTTTTTAAATACCTAGGGGGCAAAAAGAAGGTACTGGGTAACGTGGGGGCTCTGCAAGACATGCTAGGAAATCTGTTCATCACACCAGATAACAAAGCTAACCTATTTAACAATTTCTTTGCCTCCATTTTTCTGAGCAGTGACTGGACCACCTCCCCCACCAACACCCCCATAAGCCCCAGGGGAGGCGCACCCAGGTCTAGGGTCAGTGAAGATCTAGTCAGGGAACTTCTGGAGGGACTGGACGTATCTAACTCAGCTGATCTGGATGATCTCCATCCGAGAGTGCTGAGGGAATTAGCTGAGGTCATTGCAGGACCCCTGGCACGGCTTTACAAGCACGCATGGTGCGCTGGTGTGGTGCCAGAGGACTGGAAAAGGGCCAGTGTGGTTCCCATTTTCAAAAAAGGGAGGAAGGAGGACCCAGGAAACTATAGGCCAGTTAATCTTACCTCGATCTTACTGCGTCCAGTTTTGGGCTCCACAATTCAAAAAGGATGTGGAGAAGCTTGAGAGAGTCCAGAGGAGAGCCACAGCATGATCAGAGGTCAGGAAAACAGATCTTACGATGACAGGCTGAGAGACATGGGACTTTTTAGCCTGGAAAAGCGTAGGCTCAGGGGTGATCTGATGGCCACCTATAAGTTTATCAGGGGTGAC
>NW_017728914.1:1996216-1997258 GCF_001723895.1 Crocodylus porosus | reverse complement strand
TGTTACAAACTAGTCAGAGGGGACCAGCGGGCACTGGGGGAGTCCCTGTTCCCCCGAGCACTACCAGGAGTGACTAGGAATAACGGTCACAAGCTGGCAGAGGGTAGATTCAGGCTAGACATCAGGAGGTGCTACTTCACGGTCAGGGCGGCTAGGATCTGGAACCAGCTTCCAAGAGAAGTGGTGCTGGCTCCTACTCTGGGGGTCTTTCTGAGGAGTCTGGATGAGCATCTTGCTGGGGTCGTTTGACCCCAGTACTCTTTCCTGCCATGGCAGGGGGTCGGACTTGGTGATCTGCTCACCCTACCAACTATGAAACTATGAAAAACCTTTCGCCAGGCTGAGGAAGTTTCAGCAGTTGGTGTGTGCTCTTCTTGGATGGAATGAAAAGTAAAAGAAGCCAGAGGCTGGGCTGGTACGCATACAAGATATGCAGTTAGTGAAGATGTAGATTGAGGAGTCAGTGAGCGAGAAACAGGCTGGGGGGGAGAGAAGAGGGATGAATAGTGGAGAAGTACCTGGCGAGTCAGATGTAAGGCAGGTTATAATGTGTCATAAATCAAATGTCTATATTTAGTCCATGATTTTTAGTATCCAGGAGGTACATGAAGTAGAGTTCATAGGCTCATCCCTTGGAAGCATTTTGTAAGTTTCCTTTGAGGATCAGGACTCAGAGATTGGAGAAAGAGTGGTTTTCTTGTGAGAAATGTGCCCCTACAGGTAATTGGGTATTCCTGTCTTTGATAGCATTCTGGTATGCAGTTGTTGTTTGGTCTCTCCTACGTATTTTCCATCAGGGCATTTGGTGCATTGGATGAGTTTATTACATTTCTGGAGATGCAGCTGTAAGATCAGGAAACAGAGCCATCAGCAGAATGCTGATGCCTTGCCATGGCAATGTGGGGCTTGCATCAGCAGCATTGCTTCCCCACCTCACTCTGTCCTGCCACACTGGGTCCTGCCATACTGGGTTGCAGAGGCCCTGCTAGAGGGCAGCAGGGCAGGGAGCCCCAAGCCCTCAGTGGGCAACCTGTCCTTGCCC
>NW_017728914.1:1986273-1996011 GCF_001723895.1 Crocodylus porosus | reverse complement strand
TCCAGGCTTCCTGGCAGTGATGTGCCGTGTACGTGTGCACATGCACATGGCACTGCTCCCCCCCTCCCCCACACACACATCTGACCGCCCATCTCCCACTCCATCCAGCCCCTTGCAGGCTGGAACTCTACCAGCCTGCAAGGGGAAACCCACTGTTTGCTGCATTTTTCTCCTTTAAAGGAGAAAATCTGGGTTTTTCTCCTTAAAATGAGAAAAGCAGGTTTTACTGCATTTTTCCATGGTAAACGGAAACCGTGGGTCCCTGCTTATGAGATTTCAAATCCTTGCGCAAATAAAGCAGTGTGAGTTCTGCTTTCTGCTCTGCTGTAGTGATAGGGAGATAGTTGAGCTTCTGCTTTCCCCTTACTAAACTAGGGTTAATGCCTTGTAACTCTAGGGAGCATCTAGAGCAAAGAACCACACAGCGTGTTTGAAAGTGCTACATAAGTGCAGTACGGGCGTTTACTGAGCTGTGCGCATGGTTAGATTTCACCGCTACATCGCCATAGCGGTGTGCTGTACTGGGGGAATACGCTGCTATGGCAGCATAGCTGCCAACTGCATGTAGACTCGCATGATCACTATATTGCTTTAGCATGCCATACAGCGATGTAGTGTGTCACTATTGTCACTGTAGGGCAATGTGTAGATGTGCCCAGAGATGCAAATGACAATGAAGGTCTAACCACATCGCTGAAGGCTGGATCCTAGTAGGCAGGTGTGAAGTCTGCTGAAGAGTCTAAAACAGTGTCCTGTGCTGATGCCCAGCATTGCTCCCTCCCTCATCCCAGCCTACAGGGATACCAGCAAGCCAGAGCTGGGGAAGGGCTGGAATGTCTGTGAGCTGCTGCCCTCTGCTGCCGGAAACCTGACGTTGCAGAATCTGGACCTGGGAGAGCTCAGCACCTCTGAAATAGCCACGTGTCATGTCTTTTATTCGACACCTGAAACTTCTGGCCACTGGCCCTCCTATCAGTTGTGGCCAAGTGATTGGCTGCAGGAAGCTGGCTGAGTGTGCACATGCTCTGTCTCTCTGTCCCCCAACTGCAGCAGGTAATGATCCCACCCCACAACAAGAAAAGAGAGGGAACAAGTCAGACCTGGACAGGCATCTGTGCTGAGCTAACCCACAGCTATAAGTATAGCAGCCTCAGGCCTCTCAGCAAGGCCCCCTTAGCTCAGGTGCTGCAGGGCCTAGGGTTAGGGGCTATTGCTGAATGGTAGGCATGTGGGATCAGGGTGGTGCCAGGAGTCCAGTGAGAGCTGCTCCACTTATTTAACTCCGTGCCAGAATTTAATCTTCCTGCCAGATGTGACACAGCCTTACTGCATCTTGCCTGGAGACACCTGGAGGCCAGGACTTGAATCAAATAATTGGCTTTGGGAGATCTGTGCTGGGGAGTCTGCCAACAGCTGGAAAAGCTCCTCCCATCTTGCCCACTATACTTCCTGCGCCATTTGCTGGTGAATGATGTTGGAGCTGCCCTGGTGGTAGGGTCAGTTTCCTGGTCCTCCAGGGATCTCTTATTTTAGAGAAGCCATCTCTTACTATGGGAGAGGTAGAGACTTTGGTATGAGCAGTCCTTCAGCCCCTGCAGGGAAGTTGTAGTGATTTTGCAGGGGGACTATTTGGACATGGAGAAGGGGGCAGAAGCCCACCTTTCAGTCTGGAGACCCCTGTTGGGTCCCCATGGCTTGCATAGACTAATGCAGTGCTCACTGTTCTTGATTGCATACAGACAAGGGCATTGTCTGTTCCCCAGGAAGAGCCTCTCCCTGAGCCCAGGCAGGTACTGTGAATCTGTTGCGAGGGTGCTGTGGATGCTTTTTGTCCTTGCCCCCTGCGACCAATCCAAGCCTTTTCCCATCACTCACAAAGTGCAGCTGCCTCCACCATGTTGTGGCTATGGATAGGGGGGTAATGCCCAGGCAGGCTGAAACATTCCTTCCCCTCCTAAATGTCAGTCTGGCTTTTATGCACCATGTGCTGGCCCTAGCTTACCCTTCCTGGAGCACCTGTACAGCAAGGGCATCCAGCAGTGGAAGTGCCCACCCTGATGTCAGGGCAGACACCAAGGGACACAAGTACTGGCAGAAGAGTGGGGAATTGAAGTCTTTGTACTCCTTGGCTTTGCAGATGCCCATATCCTTTGGTGCTCATTCATCATGTCATCCAGCACTTGGGGATGTGGTATAATGGGTTGGTACCATGCCCTGGGTCTGTGTGTTGTGTCCTTTCTACCTTGCAAAGCAGAACAGTGCTTGCTCCAGTTACAAACACTGGTCTTGGCCAGAAAGGCCCCATGACTTGTCACATGGGGCAAGTCATGTTGGGCAGCACAGGCATGGCTTGGCACCACTACAGAGGAAGCTCCTTGAATTTTTTAGATGACAAGAGATTGGTTAAGCTTTGGGTGGTGTCTGGCATTTCTTCTGTGGGCTGGAGGTGTAACCCTGGCTCTGAGGAAACCTGGGTTTCCTTTAAGTCCATCTCTATTCCTACTGGTGATATGATGGCTCCTGTGACCAGATAGGCAGGTTTCAATGCACTTGCCTGGATGGGGGGTCAGATGCCACAAAACAGGAGTGTGGTATGAAGATATGAATACTGGGCCTGTGGAACACCTAGCAATGGTACCAGGGGCTCAAAAGGCAAGAGCCATGTGGGTGATGCAGGTCTCTCTGTAACAGGGACATACAAGTCTCTACTGGTTTAGTTTTGGCTGCTTCCAGCTTGTATTGAGTTCCAGAGTTATGGGTAACTGGAATAAACCTTCTTGGAGAGCCTGGGCTTGGGGGATCATCTCAGGGAGCCAAACTCCAAAGCCAGGGCTGGAGCAACATAGACAACTAGGCCCTGGAGGGACCTCAGGAAGTTATCTAGTCCAACCCCAGCCTGAGGCTCTGCTCGGGGGCCCCATCCAGTGGCAGTCCATAGATCCTGGTGGTCCAGACTGCGCTGCCGAGCCTGAGGCAGGATCAGCTCTATCCAAACCTTCCTAGACAGGTGTTCATATTACCTGTTATTAAAAACTTTGTGAACAACTCTCTCATGCAAATACCAGACACAATGCCCAAAACATCAAAAACACTGTAACTTGCCACAGGTAAAGCAGGGGGGATGAGAACCCTGCCAGTGTTTTGCCGCTGTAAGGACAGGAAGTGGTTAAAATATACTTAAAATCTGAGGAAGAAGACCGTGCCCTCTGCTATAGAGGAAGGCAAAAAACCCCACAGTCCATGCTGATCTCGCTGTGGGTCTGACTCTGAGAGAAGGATCAAGCCTGGAAACTCTCTCTGTTTCCTTAAGTCCCAGCAGGAACATCAACCCGCCCCAGTCAAAGTACTGAGCCTTGGTTTTGCCCAACACCCAGTGCTTCTGAAGGAGATTTAAAAAAAACAAAATGCCCTGGCATACACAGCAGCAGGAAGGGGATTTTTTTGTTCCATTTCTTATGTGGTAACTAGCAAAGCTGAGAAGCGTGGGATAACCAAATACCCTCCACTGTACACTGCAACTTGGGGACTCCAAACATGACACCTCCATGCATAACACACCCTGACTGGAGAATCAGAATTCACCTTTATGTAGTTTTATCCCCTCTGTAAACTTATCCCCCAGCTCCTTTGATCTTCTTTCATACCCAACAAGTTGTGGTAGTGTCGGAGTGATGTAGCTGTGATGGTCCAGGAAACATGTGAGGCAAAGATTTATGTGGGTGATATATTTTATTGGACCAACTGGATGACTGGAACAGAGAACCTTTTGAATGTAGTTCATTCTTTTCCAAGACATGAAGAAGAATTACACTGCATCTGAAAGCTTTGTAGGTCTATCCCAACCATGCAACTGGTCCAATAAAAGATATTATGCACACAAAAAAATCCTTGATGCTTTCTTAACCAAGCTGGATATAGATAACTGCTTCATTCTTCTGCTGCTGAGCATGGTCCTCTCCAATTTCTGCCTATTCTAGGCTGCAGAGCTCTTTCCATGATCTCTGAATTACTTCTTTGTGTGTGGGGGTGGGGAAGGGGGGGTCTCTTGAATTTCCACCTCTTGCTCTTCACAGCACACTCCAGGCATACCAGCTCTTAAATCACCCCTAACTAATGCTTCTCCAGCCTCTTCTTGAAAACATTCAATGAAGGAGCTTTCCCTGCAACCCAGAAGACTGGCTGGTTGCAATCTTATTGGGCTGGTTGCCATGACACTAGTTTTTGGGAGAGTGCAGAGCTCATCACTACATGCTAAGAGGCTGCTTCTGAGCACAGCATAGATGGAAGGACAGGGATTATCAGGGGATTAAGGGGAAAGGAAAACCTAGTTGTTGACTTTATCTTCTATGAATAGATCTACTTTGCTGCCTCCTGGCTCTGCTCCTTAAATGCTCCGGCAGCAGCAGGGACACTACTCAAGCAGCTGTTTGAACTGAGCTGCTATCAGGAGGCAGGAGTGTTCTCTTGAAATGCAGTAGCTGGATGGTGTTTTCTTCCCAGAATGGAAGCAAGTGGTGTGCTCAAGGTGGGTGAGATCCAGGAAGGAGTAATGAGCATAGATTCTGTTACTAGTATCACCAGACTAGAAATGGAAGCAGGCATGGGATGAGGGTAGTTCTTGCTGTGATGCAAAGCCTGCAAGCCTGCTATGCCATTCTCCCTATGGAGTGATTGCCCTCATATGCCTGCCCCACTGGCCTGATTTTCTTCTGAGTCAGGTGGCCATGGAGCTTGTACTCCTTGCTTTCCAGGCATCTGGCTGCTACCACCCCACGGCCCCACCCCCACCCCCACCTCCAGAGGGCATGCACAGCACTGTACATGGTCTGCATGGGGAAGAGGGTGCTTGAATGGTGGTGGGTGAGGTGGTTGGTGGAGGGGCTCTGTGGGTTGGGGGGTGGGGCTCTGTGGCTAGAGCCTCCAGGTCTTCCTGACTGCTGCAGTGGGGTGACACGGCCAGAGGAGGCTGGGATCAGGCTAGTGCCATGAGTAACAAATTTATTCCCAAATGGCTGCATGTATAGACACCTGCCCATAATGGCAGTAAAGCCATGTAGCACTAATTGCATGTGTAGACCTGCCTAGTGACAACAAAATGATAGAATTCAAGCTATGACAGGAGGAGGAAGGAAGGGGTGGGGGAAAACATTGGGCTTAAACTCAGGGAACTGGTGGACAGGATCCATGAGAGGCAAGTCTGAGGGAAAAAGGAGATTGTGAGAGCTGGCTGTATTTTAAGGAGGCTATATTAAGGACACAGGAGCAAGCTAACCCAATGCAATGGAAGAATGAGAAGTGTAACAGGAATGCAGCCTGGCTGAACAGTGATCTCTTCAGTGAGTTGATAGTCAAAAAAGGAATCCTACAAAAAGTGGGAATGTGATCATATTACTAGGAAAGTGTGTAAGAGTATTGCATGGGTATACAGGGAGAAAATTAGGAAGGCCAAAGCATAATTTGAGATGCAGCTGGCAATAGATGTAAAAGGCAATAATTCTGCATGTCAGAAGAGGAAGACCAAGTAAAGTGTAGGTCCCTTACTGAATGTTGAAGACAACATCATTATGGATGCTGCAGAGAAGTCTGAAGTATCTAATGCCTTTTTTCTTCAGCCTTCATGCGTAAGGTCAGCTAACAGATGACAAGTGCAGTTGGTAGCAAAGATAGGGAAGGACACAAACTGTCTAAAGCAGTGGAAGAACAAGTTCAGGGATTACTCAGAGAAGCATTTTGTTTCAAGTCAGCAGGAAAAGATGGGGTATATATACCTTTAGGGTACTGAAAGAATTGGCTAAGTTAATTTCAGAGCCACACATTGGCTATCCTCTTCCAGAGCTTGCAGAGGTCAAGTAAGGTCCTGGATTATTGGAAAAGGCCAAATATAATGCCTATCTTCAGGAAGGGGAAGGAGGAGGATCTGGGAAATTACATACCAGCCAGCCTGACCTCCATACGTGAAAAGATCATGGAGCAGGTCCTCAATGAATTTATTCTGAAGTACCTACAGATGAGCAGGAACAGCCAGCATGGATTCATCAAGAGAAACTTGATTTCTTTCTATGCTAAGGTGAGAGACTGTGGATGGGGAGAGGGCAGTGGATGAGTTATACCTTGACTTAAACAAGGCTTTTGAAACCATCTCCCAAGACGCTCTCCTTAATAAGCTAATGAAATATATACCAAATAAAAGCACTGTAAGATGGATACAAAACTGGTTGGATCATTGTCGTCAGTAAGTAATACTCATCAGTGGCTCAGTGTCTAATTGGGAGGAAGTATCAGTGAGGTTCCTCAGGAGGAATCTGGTGTTTAATATCTTCATTAGTGATTGGACAATGGAAGTGAGTACACACTTTACAAATTTGTGGATAACACCAAGTTGGGTAGAGTTGCAGATACTCTGGAGGGCATGGCTAGGATCCAAAATTACCTGGATAAACTGGAGAAATGGTCAAATGACATTAAAAAGGATAAGTGCAAAGTCCTGCATTTGGGAACAGAACAATTGCCTGCACAAATACAGACTGAGCAATGATTGGCTAGGCTACACTCTTGCAAAGAAGGACCTGAGTGTTACAGCATACCAGAAGTTGAAAGAAAGGCAGGAGTGTACTTTTGTTGCTGCACTGTATACGGCATTGTATTAACAGGAATGTCTCTTGCGAATCAAGGGAAGTGATGCTTTTGTTCCATTTGGCATTGGTGAGACCTCGCCTAGAGTACTGTGTCATTTTGGGCCCCATGCTTCCAAGATACGGACGGGCTAGGAAAAGCCCAGCAGAGAGCAACAAAAATGACAAGATGCCTGGGAAATGTGACTTGTGAGTAAGGACCTACTCAAATTGTGATTTTGCAATTTTCATGGAAATTGTGAAAAACTGGTTTCTGCGAACACCATGAAAAACGGCTGTTTCCACAATTTTGTGCAGAATTGCCAGAAAAAAAAACCTAACTAAAAATAAAATACTGGCTCCCCAGTGGGAGCAGCTAAGATAGTGGTTGCTCCCTTTGCTGCTAATTGGTTGTGCAAGCTGCCTTTCATGCAGCCCTGCTCCTCTCCACCAATCAGCAGCAAGGGAAAAGGCCACCTGAAGCACAGCCCTTTCCACCAATCAGTAATGAGAGGCAGGGCAGGTGGGGCCCTTTGGCCAATCAGCAGTGGAGAGGCCATGATAAGCCTGCAAAAATGGCAGCTAGCACCATGATCAGCCCACAAAATTGCCCATCTGCTGCCTCCATTTGGGCAGGTCTCTACTTATGAGGAAACGCTGAAAGAACTAGGACTGTTTCATCTGGAGAGGAGAAGACTGAGGTGGGGATTTGATAACAGTCTTTCAATTCCTGAAGGGCAATTATAAAGAGGATGAAGATGGACTATTCTCTGTGGCTGTAGGGGCCAGGACTAGGAATAATGGCTTCATACAGAGGAAATTTAGTTGGAGATTAGGAAAAACTTCCTCCCTGTGAGGGTGGTAGAGCACTGGAACGGGCTGCCTGGAGCAGCTCCGGGATCGCCATCCCTGGAGCAGGTTGGACAGACACTCAGCTGGGACAGTTGTCAGGGATGCTCCTACCCTGCCAGTGAGCTGGGCTAGGTGATTTTGTGAGATCCCTTCCAGCCTGACTTTCCTATCAGCTTTCACTGGGACCAGGTAGAGGACTATGGGGAGGAAAGTGCTGAGGGAGCATCCCATGAGTCTGAGGACTGCTGGATGACTTGGTTGATTTTGGGAGCAGAAGCCCGGTGGGATGTGCCCTGCCTGCGTTCAGCACAGCCACTGGCCTGGAGTAAGCCCTGCAGACTCCCTGAAGTTTGGCCGTTCTCTTCTGTTCTGAGTCCAAACTTGTGCCTCCAGGAACCTAGTCTGTGTAGCAAGGGTCCCCCACTTCTCCAAGATGCTCATTGCAACAGTGTCCTCCCAGCACTGGTCAAACCCCACAGTACCCAGGGACAGGAAAAAAACTGCAGTACCCTGTGCTAGGAACATCAGGCTCTCTCATTTACTTTTGGCACCAGGTGACAGAGAAAACAATAGCAGGAACCAAACGTGGCCTGGGGGAGGACTGAATACAGAACCTTCATTAAGAAGTAAGGGTGGAACACAGGCTCTGGAGCACAATGAGAAGCTTTGTGATAGCTCAGATAATTGGTGAATAGATTATTTAAAAAATCCATAAAGATCTGAGACCCCGCTCTAACTAAGCCCTCAGAAACATCAGCCTCTCACTACCCCTCCTCCCTGCAGCTGCTTTTCTACAAGCTAGAATCTGTACAATTTACTGTGAACTGCATCATTAGACCCGCGGTGTAACACATAAAGAAAGCAACTAGAGATCGGTCATGAGATTGACTCCTGAGAAAAATGTGTCACCAGACCCTTGACAGACCACAGCAGAAATTCACAGCACAGCAGAGATGTCAGACTCCCAGCAGAAGTACAGCAATCTGCTTAGAAGCTTCAAAGTGGCTGCAGAGTCCCTTAGTGTGGGGA
The DNA here is from genome assembly GCF_001723895.1 of Crocodylus porosus. Taxonomy (NCBI): domain Eukaryota; kingdom Metazoa; phylum Chordata; order Crocodylia; family Crocodylidae; genus Crocodylus; species Crocodylus porosus. The sequence continues at coordinate 1,987,519 of NW_017728914.1, read as the reverse complement.
GGACACAGGAGCAAAGTCTTCTGAATCTGAGAACCCAAATGGCTACTTTTGACCTCCCCCCAACCCCCCACAATCAGTGCAACCTGGATAGAACTGCAACATGTAGGCCTTAAAACATAAACAAGCCTCTTACTGCATAAGAGGCTGCAGAAGCCATTTCCTTTGAGACACAAGAATTGAAGTGAGAGCAGCTGTAAATGTATTCAGCAAGACTATTATAGTAATGGAAAAGTGGAATTTTTCACTCTTCCTAAGCAGACTACTTTATGAAAAATTGATATAATAAAAGCTGAACCAGGCAGTGTTCAGCTTTCCACATAAACTGGATTACTCTTAAAATGGTGTAATGCACATTTCTGAAGTAAAAAAAAATCCCACTGTATTTCCTCTGTGAGATGAGGTTTCAGAGCTGTTTGCATGTCATGGCTAATGCCACTCCCCCACCCCCCCCTTTTCTGCATCTAAAAGGTTTGCACTTAGCATCCTGAAGAGCAGAGCTGGGTGAAATTCCAAGCACAATAAAATCAGGCTTAAGCAATAAACACTACTGCAATAAATTAATCCAAAGTCCTGCACACTCTCAGTGCTCAACCAGCATCACAAGGCATGAAAAACCTAAAACCAATATTAACTCTGCTACTAGCTCTAAGCATTGTGGCTGCTAACAGATGGGGGTGGGGGAGAGAAATGCTTTACTGGAAGCAGCAGCACATCAGTTCAACCCAGCTCTGCAACATCTGTATAGGTTGGGCACTTCAGCAGTGCTTTTTGGCACTTTTATCTATAGCTGATTCAATCAGCTATAGATAAAAGCACTAAAAGCCCCACTAAAGTGTCAGATCTATATAGACCCTGGGTGAACCAGGTCCAGATAACACGATGCCTCTTCTGGGCATGTGCAGGACTTGGTGCAGGGCTGTGCCAAGTTTGAAGTAAAAGCATTGTTTTGGGAAGTTTGTTTTGGTTTTTTACATCTGTAAGCAGCCATCAAGAATGACTTAGGATGCTACTGTAGTGAAATCAAGACTCCCCAGCTTATTAAAGGCTTTGTATTCTGCAAATCCTAAAATTACTTGATATCATACCATTTTTCTTGAGAAAGAGACACAAGACTCCAGCCCACACAGCCAGGGGAGCATCTGTAGCTATATAGCAGCAGTGGGCAATTATTCAGGCTGAAGGGTCACTTAGGAATGTTTGGTGAGCTGTTGCACCCTGGGCCAGCTCCCCCTTCCTGTTCACAACT
>NW_017728914.1:1979357-1986262 GCF_001723895.1 Crocodylus porosus | reverse complement strand
TAGCAAGGGTCCCCCACTTCTCCAAGATGCTCATTGCAACAGTGTCCTCCCAGCACTGGTCAAACCCCACAGTACCCAGGGACAGGAAAAAAACTGCAGTACCCTGTGCTAGGAACATCAGGCTCTCTCATTTACTTTTGGCACCAGGTGACAGAGAAAACAATAGCAGGAACCAAACGTGGCCTGGGGGAGGACTGAATACAGAACCTTCATTAAGAAGTAAGGGTGGAACACAGGCTCTGGAGCACAATGAGAAGCTTTGTGATAGCTCAGATAATTGGTGAATAGATTATTTAAAAAATCCATAAAGATCTGAGACCCCGCTCTAACTAAGCCCTCAGAAACATCAGCCTCTCACTACCCCTCCTCCCTGCAGCTGCTTTTCTACAAGCTAGAATCTGTACAATTTACTGGGAACTGCATCATTAGACCCGCGGTGTAACACATAAAGAAAGCAACTAGAGATCGGTCATGAGATTGACTCCTGAGAAAAATGTGTCACCAGACCCTTGACAGACCACAGCAGAAATTCACAGCACAGCAGAGATGTCAGACTCCCAGCAGAAGTACAGCAATCTGCTTAGAAGCTTCAAAGTGGCTGCAGAGTCCCTTAGTGTGGGGAGGACACAGGAGCAAAGTCTTCTGAATCTGAGAACCCAAATGGCTACTTTTGACCTCCCCCCAACCCCCCACAATCAGTGCAACCTGGATAGAACTGCAACATGTAGGCCTTAAAACATAAACAAGCCTCTTACTGCATAAGAGGCTGCAGAAGCCATTTCCTTTGAGACACAAGAATTGAAGTGAGAGCAGCTGTAAATGTATTCAGCAAGACTATTATAGTAATGGAAAAGTGGAATTTTTCACTCTTCCTAAGCAGACTACTTTATGAAAAATTGATATAATAAAAGCTGAACCAGGCAGTGTTCAGCTTTCCACATAAACTGGATTACTCTTAAAATGGTGTAATGCACATTTCTGAAGTAAAAAAAAATCCCACTGTATTTCCTCTGTGAGATGAGGTTTCAGAGCTGTTTGCATGTCATGGCTAATGCCACTCCCCCACCCCCCCCTTTTCTGCATCTAAAAGGTTTGCACTTAGCATCCTGAAGAGCAGAGCTGGGTGAAATTCCAAGCACAATAAAATCAGGCTTAAGCAATAAACACTACTGCAATAAATTAATCCAAAGTCCTGCACACTCTCAGTGCTCAACCAGCATCACAAGGCATGAAAAACCTAAAACCAATATTAACTCTGCTACTAGCTCTAAGCATTGTGGCTGCTAACAGATGGGGGTGGGGGAGAGAAATGCTTTACTGGAAGCAGCAGCACATCAGTTCAACCCAGCTCTGCAACATCTGTATAGGTTGGGCACTTCAGCAGTGCTTTTTGGCACTTTTATCTATAGCTGATTCAATCAGCTATAGATAAAAGCACTAAAAGCCCCACTAAAGTGCCAGATCTATATAGACCCTGGGTGAACCAGGTCCAGATAACACGATGCCTCTTCTGGGCATGTGCAGGACTTGGTGCAGGGCTGTGCCAAGTTTGAAGTAAAAGCATTGTTTTGGGAAGTTTGTTTTGGTTTTTTACATCTGTAAGCAGCCATCAAGAATGACTTAGGATGCTACTGTAGTGAAATCAAGACTCCCCAGCTTATTAAAGGCTTTGTATTCTGCAAATCCTAAAATTACTTGATATCATACCATTTTTCTTGAGAAAGAGACACAAGACTCCAGCCCACACAGCCAGGGGAGCATCTGTAGCTATATAGCAGCAGTGGGCAATTATTCAGGCTGAAGGGTCACTTAGGAATGTTTGGTGAGCTGTTGCACCCTGGGCCAGCTCCCCCTTCCTGTTCACAACTTACTGAAATTCTCAAAGTGGTTTGGGGGCAGCATGTGGTCTCCATGGAGACTGGTTCAGGACCCCTTAGGGCAGGGCATGCTCAGCCAGGGGGATGGGATGATTGAGCCATTGGGAGTAGTATCTGGGAGCAGGATGGGCAGGTGGGGCTGGGGCCAGAATTGCAGGGTGGTGACAGTGTAGAACCGGGGACCAGGGCAGAGCTGCAATCCACTCCCTGCATGGCCCTCCAGTGTCACCACCCTGCAATCCCAGCTCTAACCCCAGCTACCTACCTTGCTCCTGGGGGCCACTTCCTATTTGCCCATGGCCCCAGGGCATGTGCCCAGTTAGCGTGCCCTGCCCACAGGGGTCCTGGGTCCATCTCCAGGGAGACCCTCCCACCCTGCTCATTCAGTACCCCTGGTGGTGGGTGTGGGGTGGACAAGCTGGAGTGCCTGGGCCACAGGTCTGGGTCCAGCAACAGTCACTATGCTGGTACTGTTGTACTTAGAAGGAGATGAATCTGGTCAGTGGCAGACCAGACCTCATATTGAAAGGGACATGAAATATTTGCAAGTGCATGCCATGCTGGAAGTTGTGCTGTGAATCTTCCAAGTTGTATCTCTTGGCTGGGTTTGCAATTCTGTGATTTCACATCTGGTACAAGACAAATAAATACAATGTTCCCACTACAGACTCTTTTGTTGCTGGTGAACAGGTACCAGAGGCTACCAAGGCAGGGACCCATTTAGCATCACTTGAGGGGGTGCAGGGCAGGGGCTGTTGCGCTGTGGCCAGCTGGCATGTCTTCCCCTCAATCCACGTAAACAGTATTTAAAATTTTCGTGTATACTAGCCTGTTGATTCTTTGAGGTTGTGTGCAGACCATCTTCATCTATCAGCTCACTGAGTAAGCTTCAGCCAGTGCAGGTCCATTCAGGGACAAAGGCTGATTTCACTGTGTTATTATTTACTTAACACTAATAGTGTTGACAACAGGAAGCTGCTGGTACCATGATAATAGTCTCTTACCTCAACTCATTACATGCACACATATCCAAGATGCCATATGGCAGCAGAGGAGACAATTACTGGTTCCCACAGCACCATGTCCCACAAAGCTCTTTGGGGCCAGTTAAGCAGAGCCCGGTTACTGTTTAGTACTGAATTTATACAGGAGGTACAAGATACCCAAGGGAATAAACAAATTAAAGCACCAACTCAGTATCAGACAGATTTATTGAAACCGATGTGGGAACTAGCAAAGAAAAAAAATAATTCAGTTGCTTTAATTATTGCATATTTCATTTCTAAGAATAGTAAATTTTAAAATGATAAATACATATTTCATAACAGTGAAGGCTTTGGCCAAAAAAATATCATTTAGCACATTCTTTACATTACAAACAAACAAACAAACCGTTATAAATGTATGTTAAAAAGGGATTTTCCTTTACTAAATTAAAGGAGTGCACACACCACCATGGCGCTAGGACTAACATCAGACAGATACTCTTGGCTGTGCAAAGCAGATCATTGATTACAGTAATAGAAAGAGGTCAGGAGAACAAAAGAAATCAGAGGAGAATGCATAGCACTCCAACTTAGAGGTATTGACAGTGGTGACTTCTTGCAGAATTCAAGTCAGCATGTCCCAAAGGCAGCAGCAGCACAGAGCAGTCCAACATGCCGTCAGACAGGTACTCTCTCCTGTGTCATCCCTTCTTCGCTCTTCTACAACATACACTGTGGGAAGAAAGGCAGAAGTTTCAAAATGGCTGGAAACCCTCTAGGTAAAGAGCAGCAGCAGGGAAGTGCACAGTCAGTAGCCAGTGCCTTTGGCAAACTAGCCAGTTGCCTTCAGCCTTTTGTTCATAGCATGCCAAACTAGTCCAGACTGCTCTAGCTCTACCATCTGTCAGGCAAGGCTCCCGAAACCCCTGCCAAACACTAGGGCCCTCCATTCCTTGAGCAAATATCTTTAATGCACAAGTAGTTATTCCACAGGAGAGGGGTCTCCTTAAGAATGTATGTTTCTTGAAAGAGGGCAATGTTTCATTGTACATGTCTGCCGACAGACGGGGAAACATTAAAAATAGCCCTGGGTCTCCAAGGGTGGGTGCCAGCAAACTCCAGAAGTAGCAGCAGTTTGGAAACAGAAATAAATGGAAAAGGAGCATTCCTTGCCTCACTGTGGGTCAGAGGCACTTCTACCCATAATCACAGCATTTCCAAAGGCCCAAAGCACAGCATTTCCACCTGTGAAGAAGAGGGCCCACCCAGGACTAGCAAAAACAAAATGGGTGACCACAGTTACACTTGCAGGAGACGCTGGATTTCCACAGTTGGTGGGGATGGGTAAGAAGGGGGCAGTCATCTGCTTGCCAGTGTACATAGATCCTGATGACATAAATATGGTTTATTACAAAAGCTTGGCTGGTATCACTTCAGTTCAACACACCCAGCAATAGTTGTATGTATGGGTTATTGCACTCACAATCTATTCTGGGAAATCAGCATGTGACAGTGTTTACAGTCACTTCTCCACCTCTGGGTAAACTGTTACGGCAGCACCATCTGTGGGGAGATGTATTTAGTGCTGCACAATGTCTTATAAAGAACCACATGGCAAAGTGGGCAACTTTCCAGCATCCCAGACCTAGCTGCTGCCTCCAGTAACCCCACCTACCCCAAGAAAGCCCAGAACTAGAACAGTTTACATTGCCCTAAGCTGCAAAGGGAGCTAAAGAGTCTGGACTACATAGGCTGGAGTGCACTATCACCTCAGCCTACTGGACAGGCCATCTGACCTCAGAACTGTTTAACTGCAGGCTCTTCATCGAAAGGACTAGGCCAATCATTGTACCAGAAAGGTTAATGGGACTTCTAAATGTGTTGCAGGAAGATTGAAAGCATGATGGTAACCTGGCAAGAGTCAGAAATCCAGCTTCCCGCTGCATTTGGTGCAACTCAATATATCCTGCTTCTATGTTGCAGACTCCTTGTTTACTTGGAGCAAACTTGCTCCAAGTAATATAGGAGCAAACTAGACAGCTCCCAACCTGGCACAGCATTCAGCAGTAGATGGAAAAGACATTCTACACGGACAGCACCATAAACTGGCCACCCAGATTCCTGTCCTGTAATCACAAGGGGCCTTGCCACATGCCACAAAATGGGCATTTAAAGAGGCTTAAATGCCCTTTTACACTGCTTTAATTCTGCTACTGCTTACACATAGCAAAATAAAACATGTCCAAGGTGTTTTAGTTTGCTACCTTAGTAGCTGTGGAGGTAAGCACCGGGCCCTGTGCAGCTAGCGCTGTGCAAGCAGCCCGTGCAGGTAGGCTCAACTAGGGGGGTGAGGAAATGGTGAGCCTGATTTTCCCTGGCCCCGCCTCTCGGAGCCTGCCTGCCTGCCCGCCTGAGCTGCATGGAGGTTGCCCTCCCCCCCACCCCCTGGAGAGGCAGGTAAGCATCAGGCCCAGTCCTTGTGTACACGCCATGGGGGGGTTACTTTGGTTTAAATTGAAGCAGGGTTTTTTAAAATCCACTGTTTCCATTCAGTGAGAATTAAACCGAAGTAAAACCCCATGGCGTGTACAAGCAACTAAGGAGGATTACCTGGCTTACAGTCCATATCAAACATGGGCTGAACTCTTTGTCCCTTGGGAGGATCTAAACTGCACTTGGGACAGTACCTGCCTGGAGCAGCAGTCTTGGGAGAGGCTTGGGAAGGAAAGTGTTTCAAGGAAGTCATTTCACCCACCTGGGTATTATTAGCTAAAGGAGAAGCTTGCAGGAAGCAAAACAAAGCCCCATGGTTTTGTAAGCTTTTCAGTCAGGACATCAAGGTACATCCACACTGCAGAAGCCAGCACGGTGCAGACATTCATGCTAGCACGGGTGCGAGTAGCAGTCCAGCCAGGAACTCCCAAGTTCTAATCCTGGCTCCAGCACCTACTAGCTGTGCAGCCCTGGGCAAATTACTTCCCTTCTGTACCTCAGTTTCCCTATCTGTCAATGGGGATCACTCTCCACTACCTCCAAACACACAGATGGTGAAGGGATTGGTTTGTTCTTGTATTATACTCCAAGTATCACCACTGTTACAGTTAAAGAGAGATATCCAAGTTTGCTCCATTACTATCTGTAAGAGACAGTTGTTTTCTCCCAGCTGAAATCCCACTCTAATTGGACATCTAAATAGCAGCCTCTCTGCATGCTGGAAACATAAACCCATTACAAGGTGCCTCATGCTCTCTAGTCAGAAGGAAGCTCCAGATGAGAGGTAACAAGGCTCAGGCAGGGCAGCCTAGTTCACTTGGCATCTTCCAGGGACCCAGACTACATCATTCACATGTGAACTATAGCACTTGTCACCCTTCATTCTGCCTCAGATGCTGCAAAAGCAGATAAAGTGGCAAAACTGTTGCCAGCAAAGGCAGAGGAGCTTGTGTTGCAGCCCCAAGAAGAAGGCTGTCTACTTCCCTCCCCAGAACAGCAGCTTGAGGAGTGTTTCCACCTTGGCACAGCCTGGAGAAATGAGGACTCTTTCCTGCAGCTTGTTCCAACATCACAGCCCACCTGGCCAGGTAAGAAAGGTTGTGCTGTTATGTGCATGCTACCCATCCTGTGAGGCTCCTGGGTTTTCAAAGCAGTATGTGGAACTGTGCGAGCGCTGTTCTCCCTTGGGTATTATTTGGCCCTCATTTGCACACTGTCCGAATGACTCGCACTCCTTCATGGATTTCCCCTCATATCCCCTGGGAGACAGGACAGTGTCACACTCCTGCTAGTCAGTCAGAAGACAGGCAGAAAGGGCCTGTCCACATGGTGGTGAATCCCAGCACCAAGGTGCTCACGATCCACCCATGCCTGTGAGCACACCCCAAACTTGGGACAGTTAGAGGTCAGGTTGTTCCAGGCCCTCCTCACCAACCAGTCAAAAGCCTGCTGGAAACTAAGGGGGCTTAGTGTGGATTTGGAGGGATGAGCCCATAGCAGTTTCTTTGGTGAAGCTTTGGATCTAGAGCAGGGTTGGGCAATTATTTTG
>NW_017728914.1:1962299-1979257 GCF_001723895.1 Crocodylus porosus | reverse complement strand
TCAGGCCCAGTCCTTGTGTACACGCCATGGGGGGGTTACTTTGGTTTAAATTGAAGCAGGGTTTTTTAAAATCCACTGTTTCCATTCAGTGAGAATTAAACCGAAGTAAAACCCCATGGCGTGTACAAGCAACTAAGGAGGATTACCTGGCTTACAGTCCATATCAAACATGGGCTGAACTCTTTGTCCCTTGGGAGGATCTAAACTGCACTTGGGACAGTACCTGCCTGGAGCAGCAGTCTTGGGAGAGGCTTGGGAAGGAAAGTGTTTCAAGGAAGTCATTTCACCCACCTGGGTATTATTAGCTAAAGGAGAAGCTTGCAGGAAGCAAAACAAAGCCCCATGGTTTTGTAAGCTTTTCAGTCAGGACATCAAGGTACATCCACACTGCAGAAGCCAGCACGGTGCAGACATTCATGCTAGCACGGGTGCGAGTAGCAGTCCAGCCAGGAACTCCCAAGTTCTAATCCTGGCTCCAGCACCTACTAGCTGTGCAGCCCTGGGCAAATTACTTCCCTTCTGTACCTCAGTTTCCCTATCTGTCAATGGGGATCACTCTCCACTACCTCCAAACACACAGATGGTGAAGGGATTGGTTTGTTCTTGTATTATACTCCAAGTATCACCACTGTTACAGTTAAAGAGAGATATCCAAGTTTGCTCCATTACTATCTGTAAGAGACAGTTGTTTTCTCCCAGCTGAAATCCCACTCTAATTGGACATCTAAATAGCAGCCTCTCTGCATGCTGGAAACATAAACCCATTACAAGGTGCCTCATGCTCTCTAGTCAGAAGGAAGCTCCAGATGAGAGGTAACAAGGCTCAGGCAGGGCAGCCTAGTTCACTTGGCATCTTCCAGGGACCCAGACTACATCATTCACATGTGAACTATAGCACTTGTCACCCTTCATTCTGCCTCAGATGCTGCAAAAGCAGATAAAGTGGCAAAACTGTTGCCAGCAAAGGCAGAGGAGCTTGTGTTGCAGCCCCAAGAAGAAGGCTGTCTACTTCCCTCCCCAGAACAGCAGCTTGAGGAGTGTTTCCACCTTGGCACAGCCTGGAGAAATGAGGACTCTTTCCTGCAGCTTGTTCCAACATCACAGCCCACCTGGCCAGGTAAGAAAGGTTGTGCTGTTATGTGCATGCTACCCATCCTGTGAGGCTCCTGGGTTTTCAAAGCAGTATGTGGAACTGTGCGAGCGCTGTTCTCCCTTGGGTATTATTTGGCCCTCATTTGCACACTGTCCGAATGACTCGCACTCCTTCATGGATTTCCCCTCATATCCCCTGGGAGACAGGACAGTGTCACACTCCTGCTAGTCAGTCAGAAGACAGGCAGAAAGGGCCTGTCCACATGGTGGTGAATCCCAGCACCAAGGTGCTCACGATCCACCCATGCCTGTGAGCACACCCCAAACTTGGGACAGTTAGAGGTCAGGTTGTTCCAGGCCCTCCTCACCAACCAGTCAAAAGCCTGCTGGAAACTAAGGGGGCTTAGTGTGGATTTGGAGGGATGAGCCCATAGCAGTTTCTTTGGTGAAGCTTTGGATCTAGAGCAGGGTTGGGCAATTATTTTGCGCAGACAGCTGCTCACTGAGTTTTGGCAAGCCATTGAGGGCTGCATGACAGGCAGCCAGCGGCAGATAGATATTTATTTTCTAAATGTTTTAGGGGCCCCATGTGCTGGACAGAATGGCTTGGTGGGCCGTTCCTGGCCCATGGGCAGCACTTTGCCCGCCCCTGGTTTAGAGCATGTCTACGGGCAGTGTGGTGGGGTGTTCTGCTGTCCCTCAGGGCCAGAAGTTGCTGCCAACACAGTGCAAGTGACCCCAGAGAAGTTATGTGAGTTGGGATGCAATCGTGCAGAAACACCGCCCCCCCCCCCCCCCAACTATAGCACAGCCACCGCTGCGTTATCTCATGGATTCCAAATGGTAACAAATCCCTTTCCCCCTCAGAAAGGGCTCAAGGTAGAAAATTTGCTCCAAAAGATGACAGGGTGGGGGAGTCTATGGATAGAAGAGGTCTCAGAGCCAGGAACTGTGGTTTCCATCTAGTTAGCACAGAACAAGCATACTCTCTCAAGTGCCACCATTGGCTGCATGGAATTTCAGTGGTCTAAAAGGCAAAGGGACTAGACCAGAGACAATGCTTTGCTTTCCTCCTCAGATGACTGATTCTGTTCAGGGTCAGTGAAGCAAACTGGGGATGAGCTTGGATTTCCACTGGCCTGCCCTTGGGAAGAGTCTTGCCAAGAAGAGTGCTGTCAGTCCAGGCTCAGAACCAAAGATCTCTAAGTCCTTAGATTCAGAAATCACCATCTCTTCCCACCATCCTGAGAGGCTCTGGGGCATTGTTAAGCATCTGCCATCTCCTCCCTATTTTAGAGGTGGGCTAATTCATTCCTGTATATTCTCTGTAGAGACTTAAAAGGAGAGGAAGGTATAAGTGTGCATAGTTCTTTGAGATCCCCGGATTAGAATAAACTACTACAGAGACCACCTTAGGGCCAGCAATACTCTTATAACTAGGCAAGGAAGGGGCATATGCCTGCCCTGCTTAGACTGTATGGTGTTTCAGTCCAATTGCCTCAGGTTTCTTTTCTTTGAATAGCCTTAGTCAGCAAAGAAGCCAGACACCTGCCATTCTATCCAGCTCAGATCCACTCCAATTACCCTCCTAAACATAAGGTCCATCCCTCCTCCAACAGATGATGGTCAGATTGATTCTCTAGCGATTGACTTTCCTCTTGGCATAAACACAAAAAGCTGCAACAAGAAATCAACTCTCATGCCATTTGTACATGCCCAGCCAAGAGAATACAGAGCTATTCAGGAACAGGTGGGAGCAAGTACACAATCCCCATTTATGCAATCCAAGGAAGGATGCAGTGTGTTTTAGGAGAATGGGCATCCAAACACCTGGGTTCTTTTCCTGGGCCCGATCCACCGTGTCGCTAACATTCTGGTGTCTTAGTAACTTCTCTGCAGTTGGGGGGAATAAGGTATGAGACTATTATACATTTGCAAATGTGCTTGGAGACCCTTGAACAGAAGATGCCTTTTAAACTGTCCTGTCTCTACAGCAGAAGGTATATAAGGGGCACATCCACACATGCAGGCACGTGTGCTTCCAACTGGTCAAATAGCAGCGGCACAATTTTTTTCTGGAGATTTTTGCCTCAGCACAAATGCCTGAACATGCATTTTGGCATGGGTCAAGTTGTGCCACTTGGGCCAAACTGACATTGCCCAGATCCTCAGCCAAGGGAAACTAGGGGCTGGGGACAGCACCTGTGTTAGCCCCAGCTGCCCTGGTGAGCAGCTCAAGGCTATTTGCCCTCAGGAGCTTCTGAGGCCCAGCCAGTTGGTATCTGAGGACATGACCCCTTATGCCAGCTAGACTGCTGAAGCAGCTCTAACCTGGAGTGGTCCCTGCACCCTCTATCTCAGGGGTGAGCAAAATGCAGCCTGGGGGCTGGATGTGGCCCACCAGGCCATTTTATCCAGCTTGCAAGGCCCCTTAAATATTTAGAAAATTAAATATTTATCTGCCCCTGGCTGCCTATCATGCGGCCCTCGGTGGCTTGCCAAAATTCAGTAAGCGGTCCTCTGCCCAAAATAATTGCCTGTCCCTGCTCTACCCACTGCAGCAGGCTGGCAGTGGGGGCTGCTGCCTGGCTGTGACTTGCTGCCACCTGTGACAGCATCCACCCTCTTGGACCTGTGGCCCCATGGCTGCATGCCTGCCAGACCTGGACACAGCTGCCTGGGCTGTGGTATGTGCCACTGCAGCAGAGCCTCCTGTACCTCTGGGCCAGCTGCCAGAGGGCTGTGGCTGCACAGTTGGCTTTTGGACAGCACTGCTGTCACGACTTCTGGTGGCCCCACTCCACCATCTGAGCAACTACTGCCCAGAAGATATGCTCTTTGTAGCAGCCTGCTTTGAACTGTCAATGCATGTCCTCTTGGCCCCAAATGGCCAAGAGGTAGCAACCTAATCTGCCCTCTAGCTGGCCCTAGGCAAGCTCCTTCTCTACCCAGGTCTTGTCACTTGTCTCACCAGCAGAGATCCTGGTGTTCTCTGTTTAAAAACCGCAAATTCTCTGACAAGAAACCCAAATGCTCCAATTAAAATAACCAAAATTCATGTCCTTCCGCTATTAAAATGAAATGCCACTATAAAGAGAGATCAGTTGGGCAACATTTTATTGACATATTTTCAAGTTTAAAGCAAATTGGAAGCCTGCCAGTGCCTCTATCATCATAATGAAATGGATTCTAAATATCTATACATTTTAGCATTTGTCAGATAAAAATCAGAGCTGGCCCTGCCCCCTTCACTCACCAGTACATAGCACCAATATGCTGGTGCCCTGCCCCTGCCCTTGCCCCTCATTCTCAACCCACAGCCCCGCCAGTGCTCCTCACTCCTGACCTGCAGCCCCTGCCTGCACCCACTAGCTCCCTCTTGGCCGCAGTTCTGTCCCAGCACCAGGACATGAGTCCAGCTGCAGCTGTCCCACCCACTGCTTTGTGGCTCTGAGCAGTGCCAGCCCTTGCTGTTCTGCTCCCTGCGCCTATGCCCAGGCCCCAGCCATCCCCATGCTGTTCCTGGGAAGCCCCTGACTGGGGCTCAAGGACTGGGCTCGTCAAGGCCCTTCACTTCCAGGCCGGCCTCCCCCTGCACAGGGTGCTCTAAGCCTGGCTCCTGCAGCCTCTCCTACCCAGAACTCTTCCCCACCCCAGACCCCCACCTCTCTCTCTTTTACCCACATCCCTGCTGCCACCTCCACCACCCCTCCCCCCAGCCCATCACACACCCAGGTGGTTCGTGGGACCAGGAGCGCCCCCCCAGGCTGGGGCTGCATGTCCCAGCACTGGTGTGGGCAGGGGGCAAGGACTGCAGTGTCAGAGTTGCCCCTGCAGGAACAGTTCCTGCCACCAGGTCACATCCTATCCTATGTGGCTGGTATGCAGAGTGCGATTTGTGTGTGGGGGGAGAGGGAGATGTGGGGAGTTGGTGTGGGAACTTCTTGGGAAAGGTGGGTCTTCCGCCTGCCCCCTGCACAATCCACAGTCCCCCTGAAGCAGCAGCAACAGCTGTGGGGGTGCTCAGGCCTACTCCCAGTAGACCCCCCATGGCATAGTGCAGTGCAGCCCCAGCACCTGGCACCCAGCACTGCCTGTGCCACATCACGCAGCTGCGGCTCAGGGCTGTATGCCTTTGGGCAGAACAGGCCACTTTTGCTGTTACCCGGGGTCTTGGTACCACTCACAGGAGCCGTGCACCCTTAGGCTCACTCCACGGAGGCAGGACCCAGGCTAGCTCAAGGGTGCGTGGTTCCTGCAAGCAGTGCCAGGACCCTGGGTGGCAGCAAAAGTGGCCTGGTTCTGCCCAAAGGTGAACGCCCCCGAGCCAGGCCAGACCTGTGCAACGTGGCACAGGTGGCTGGGGCCATGCCATGTCACAGAGGGGGCTCTGCCAGGAGCGGGCCCTGAACAGTCACCCCCTCCACACCCATGTCCCTACTTACCTGGGACAGCACCTGGGTCTGGGTCACTGCTGCAGCCTTGCCCCATTCCTGCTTGCCCTGCATACTGAGGCAGCATGCCGGAGCACCAGGGCAAGGGGCAGCCAGAGAAAAGCTCTGGCCGGCTGCTAGAGCCTTTCTCTGGAGTACCCAGCTTCTGGTTGCCTCAGGGCACACTATGGGACCATGTCCTGCACTGTTGTTTTTTCACTGGGTTGTTCACCTGGATTTCCAGGTATCATATTTAGAGCCTGCATTTTTTTTTTTTTTGTTCCCAGTGTGCCTCTTGCAGTGCGTCAACTGCTTTGAGACACTGCAAGAGGCACATGCTCACTCATCTGGATGCGCCCAGTATGTCCAGAGTACCAGAACAGATTGCCTGATAAGAAAGACTGATAGGTTGGTTGCCTATCCTGGCCCTCCCGTTGCACTTTGTCCTTCCTTCTACCTCCTTAGAATGGTTGGATCAGCTGGCACACCGAGGGTCCAGAATCCAACCACTGGAAAGAACTCAGAGCACACTGGTGGCAGGAGGAACTCGTTTCCCCTACTGATCTGATCAAATGATATGCTGCCCTTCGGGGCACATAGCAAGGCTTTGCTGTTCACTGTGGTGTTTACCTGAGGGGACTGGAGTTCTTGGGGCAGTTCCTTTAGCAGGCTGTTCCCAGTTTAGTTAGCTGTCACTTCAAGGCAGTGGTACAGACTGCTGCTTTAGTTTGCAGAAAGCAAAGAAAACACTGAACAATTTAGCAGGTTCCTAGAAAAATCCCTTCCAGCTCCTTTCATTCTCATCAACTTCAGATGTTGAATGATGGCCTATGAGGAACTTTACATCTTCCTAGGCCCAGAAATAGAATTGCAGCATGGGTGAAGCTCTTCAGCCAGGCACCTAGTAACAGGACAGTGGCCATGGCCAGCATCACAAGACCCACACCTCACATGGCTGGGCTGAGCTGGGAGCATCTCTCATTCTCAACCTTTAAAAAAAAAACACAGGGTGCAACAGGGAGCCTACAGTTCCTGTTACTTAGAGAGGAAAAATAGGGACAAATGGAACCCAAATTGACAGAAAGAGGTGGGCTATCGAGAGAGAGAGAGAGAGAGAGAGAGAGAGAGAGAGAGAGAGAGAGCGAGAGCGCGTGCCTAGGGAAGGAAAAGTAGGAAAGGAACCTGGGAAGCAGCAAGAGAGCTATGGCACTACTAGTTCTACTGCTATAGGCCATCCTGAAGACCAAGCAAGCCAAGCCCATTGGAGAACAACTGCAGACTGCCCAGGGAGTCACCAGATGGGAAGGGGGCAGGGCTCTACTGCCCTAAGACAGGTCCAGAGCCAGAGCAGTCATTGGGCCCTGGAGGCTGGAGGGCAAGGACCTCTGCAGTAAGATACCTGCTGAAGCTATCCTGCTATTCCTGACATGCCATCAAGAAGCTAAGTGGGGATGAGACTCTGAATGGAGGGGGATTTTAGATTGCCAGTGGGCTTAGAGAGTTATGTTACAGCCAGTGAGCCAATGCATTGGTTTGGGTTTTAGCTGATGGTTT
Source organism: Crocodylus porosus (assembly GCF_001723895.1). NCBI lineage: Eukaryota > Metazoa > Chordata > Crocodylia > Crocodylidae > Crocodylus > Crocodylus porosus. The sequence goes on along the minus strand of NW_017728914.1, from coordinate 1,972,178 downwards.
GTAGAAAAGACTGAGGGATGGTTTGGAGGTCCCATTAGTGCCCTAGGGGCACGTGATTGCCTTAAACCCTGCTAAGGGCAGGTTCAAGGTGCAGTCAGAGGGCCCAGAGTCCAAGAAGGGCAGAGACGGGGGCCAGGGGCCTCAAGCCTGGGAAGGGCTAAGCCAGAGCCTGATAGGGTAAGGTTGGGGCTGTAGCCCAGAAGCTGGGTCCAGCATGGTGGATTCAGAGCTAAGTGGCCCAGAAAGAGAAAAAGGGGTGGAGGTCAAGTGGGCTGAGGCCCCAGTAAGGGAAATCAATTGGACAGGCAACATCAGCAAGGCACTGGTGTGGTGTAAAGGGAGGCTGGAGCCATGCAATAAGCCTTCAAGGCAAGCAGAGTCAAGAGAGTTGACCACTGCAAAGGAGAGAGCATCTTAAGTATATCAGTCTCTGAGGGCAGCCTCTCTTTCCTGAAGTTTCCGTCAAGACAAAGCAGGAGAGAAAGCAAGGCAAGAGACCTTAAGAAACAGGGCATAGATTACGCTGGGCAGAAGCCATATGGCCAGAGGGCGTCATGGTAGCCCCGGGGCTCAGTGCTGTTAGACAGGGTCATTCCATCTCAGCTGCTCCGCTGTAGGATTTAGGGCTGGGTGTGCGCCACTGGGAGCTGTTCCCTTTTGCTGAGATGACGATAATGGAGCAGGCTAGGTTTTCTGCCTCAAAAATACACACATCCCTAGGCTCAAGAATAGAACCAAGCGCAGGAGGGCAGGACAAAATAGCTATTTAAGCAGGCTGTCCCTCTGTCCTCATTGTATATTGCTATGGAAGTACTTCTGCCATTTCCCTCCTTTCCCAGTAGATTTCACAAATAGGAAAGGAGTGGACGCTCTTGCAATAAGGGCACAAGAAAGAAAAGCAGGAAACCCTACTTTAATTCTTAGCAGTGCAGAAGTTTTCCTAAAAGCCCTTACCAAAATCACAGCCACCATGCCTTGGTTTCCCCACAGGCAACCTAGAGCTGTCCTCACAAACTGAAGATGCCCATAATGGAATGAAGACAGCAGTGTCTGCAGCCATAGACAAGGCAGGACTCTTACCAAACAATCACCAGTCAATTTTGACTCTTAGAAAAGTCCAACAGTTTAACAGTCAGTAAACACAAGATAAGAGCTGGTATCTCAAGTTAGCAGGACAGTGCATTGCCTAGTCTCCTCTTTTCATTCACCTTCCTAATGAAGTCTGCTCAAGACAAAGATAGAGCCAACAGGAATTAAGTTTGGCCTTGAGGAAAACTGCATCTGCAGTCAGTACAGAGACACCATTTACAAAGGTGCAGATACCTAAAGATTTAGGACAATTATTTGTTAACACCAAAGTTAAAGTGTCCCACGAATGCTCATGACTCAGTACTTCTCTTCTGCTTGCCTGGCATAGAAGCAAGAATTATGGGTCACTCTGGATGGCAGGGAACACACAAAAGATCATCACAACAACCTGCAGCACCACTGCAAGCCAGCACACTCCTTGCTGACAATTTGTTAACAGAATCAAATTGAATTTAATTGCAAATTTCACTGGGCAGAAGTTTGGCTTCAGAATAATAGATGAGGACAATTATGCAAAATGCTGAAGTAACTGCAGTGCAGTGCAATTTGCATCAGGTATTCTGACCAGGAGCATAAAGAGGTTACTTACGTATCTATGATTAATCTATTAGGAGTTTTGAACTACAGAGTTCTAAGGGCACTTCTACTCTGCAAATAATGTTTCAATGAGTGTTTCAAAACAGTAAGGTATAACATGGACGTTACATCTAGGAGTAGCCCATCATGGAACAAATGCAGAGAAACCTTTAAAGAACTGAAGATGCTGTCTCCGAGAGAACAACTGGGCAAAGATGACACCAAACTAAAACAGGAGACTTCTAAATCTAGCAGTACCCCCTTTCAAAAAGCTGTATAATCACAGTATAGTTAGATTACTGAAAAATACAGCAATCCTTCTGTTGCAAAGAGGTTAGAATGTTTTTTAACACTATGGTTCCCTATTTGAAATATTTTGGTTTATTTTGTAAATCATGGGCAGGTGTTTGCACATCTAATGGTGCTAATATTTTAGAGTGCTGTGAAATACCCATAAAAGGATCTCGCAGCACCCCAGGATGCCATGGCGTCTCATGTGAGACTCACATTTTTAGGTGAGGGAAACTTGGAGGTGGGGAGAGTTACTGGTGTTTGGAAGTTGCAGACATTCCTGCTATTTGAATGCTCCTCTGTAGTGCTGAAAGCCTCCAGTATTGCTAGTTGTTAGCCACTAGTAAAAATAGACCTGATATATGTCAGGAAGCAAAACTGATCTTTGGTAGAGAGTGATTAAAGAGTCCTTTTCATAAAGCATCTTAGATTAATGCAACCGGAAACAACAGTTAATAAGATACCCAATATACTGTAAGTGGATTCAATATACTGTATTTACTGGAATCCAAGATGAGATCTTCCCTTTTGCCCCCAAAATCAGTAGGGGGAAAATAAAACCTTGTCTTGGATTCAACACTGACTTGGGGCACACAACAGCTCAGCTTCAACTCTGGGCTCAGGCCTGAAGCTGGAGCTAAGCCACTGCCTGTCCCAGATGGTAATGTCTCATTTGGAGGGGGAAGAGGCCCACAGTGCAGGAAGCACAAGGAGGGGGAAACCGCAGCCCTCCCCACCATCCCTTATCCCTCTGTGCCTGCCCCTGGCCCTTGCCCATCTCCCTCCTTCCCCCTTACATTCTGCTCTAACTTTGGTCACTCCAGCTGCGACTCAACCCAGCTGGGAGCTGCCACCAATTCTCCCTGGCCAGGCTGGGCTGGGACAGAGTGGTCCCATTGCTGTTGCTGAGTGCCCCATCCAGAACAGAGCTGCAGCGGAAAGTAAGGGAGGCAGTGGGACGGGTGGGTAGGTGCAGGCAGTGGATGAGCAGGCACAGGTGCAGAGGGGCAGGCACCAGTGGGGTAAGGAGGGTAGTGGAGAAGCAAGGAGGCAGGAGTCTTTTGGCCCTCCTTTCCCCTGCCACAGCAGTGGGGGTACAAATTTAGGATGACCTTCCACAAATTAGATTCCATACATGGAAAATTATACCACATTTATCATTTTCCATGTATAGAATCTAATTATTTAGGGAGGGGGTGGTCTTACATATGAAGTCATCATGGATTTGGGTAAGTACCATAGTTATCCTGCAAACACATCTTTAAAAATGATCTGCAGGCTTTTAAACAGTAATGTCATTTGAGGTCAGCCACAGAGGATGTGAGGACTCGCAAAGCACCAATATATTTTAAGAGACAATCTCCTTTATTGCAAACCCTCCTGCCAGAGAAGAAAACCTTTATAACACAGCAGCATTGGGTGGATGCAGTATCAGCAGCTGTTGAAGCAAAACAGGGAAAAAATATTTAAACTTCTTTGAAAAGGAATGTTTCTTGCTGCAGGCTCTCACTGACTTGAAAAGACAGGTGTATCAGGCCTTAGAATATACATATACGTACACATAGACATACATGTATATTTAAGTGTGTGCACACAGAAAAAATGGAGGGATTGAGCTTCAAATTAAAAGTGAATCCTTTTAAACTCACTTCTTGAAGTCTAATCAATTTTTATAAAAGGAGTTTCAGCTACAGCTGGCGCTTGATGCTGCCAACCTGGATTTTACAGTCCGACTGCATTTATCTTCAGAATGCTTCCCTCCTCTCCTAACAGGAGGCCCCACCCAACAAGCCATAAAGGGAAGCAACACTATTTGTTTTGTGTATTTGATACCAGTAAACACTCAGAAGACATGTTTCTCCCTAATTTCTTCCAGTCACATTAGCTTGTTTTGCTCACAAGAATAGCATGCAAAGCATTTCTAGCCAAATGCCATTTTAGGTTGAAGACTTAATGTTGTAATCTACACAGATCCTTCATTAGCAATTTGTGAACTCAACTAATTTTACTTATAATGAAGTTTTGCAATAGACATTACAGAATAGAATAATGATGTTTAATGTCCAGGAATAAGTGTTACTAATCACTGCCGCTTACATTTTTAAATGTGGTGTACCAATAAAGTCACTAGACTTTGGTAGAAAGGTCTACAAATCCAGGCAATTTTTTTTTTTAGCTGATGGGATAAGGATTGGCATAGTACCAGGGAAACCTAAGAGCCTCATTCATCCTAATTAAAAAGAGCCTTGGCAGGCCAAGTCAGCACACCGCATCACAAGCAACAATTCACCAAAACTCCTTATGTGGGATGGGCTATGTGCAAGTGGGGAGTGATGTTCAGAAGCAGGACAGGTGGGCAAGGCTGGGATCATGGGGCAGTGACAGTGTGGGGCTAGGGCCCAGGGCAGAGCCACAATCTGCTGCCCACATGCCCTTACGGCAGGTGCGGGTTTTGCAGGTAAGGGCACACAGGGAGCAGACTGCAGTTCTGTTCCAGGTCCCAGCCCCGCACTGTCACCACTCCAAGATCCTGGCCCCAGACACAGCTCCCCACCTGCCCAGCCACAGGGACAGCATGGAGCCTGGGGCTGAGCCCCAGTTCTGTGGGCAGGGACCTGCAAGGCTGAGGCCCAGGGCAAAGCCATGATCTGCAACTTGTGCAACCCCTGCCTTGGGGGATGGGGGTGTCCACATGTATGTGTAGGCTGCCTGGGTGCTTAGCCCTGGGAGATGGGCAGAGGTCATGGCACAGAGTTACCATATTTCCAGTATCAAAAAAGGGGACAGCTATGAGGGGAAGGAGGTAGCAGGGGGAGGGGTATATGATTGAGGTGGAGGAGGGTGGCAGCAATATGCCCATGCCCTGCATCTGCCCCTCACTCCTAAGCCCATGCCCCCCAGCCCTGCCAGCCCCTCCTCACTCCCAACCCACACTTCCCTGCCCCCCCAGCCCTGCTGCCACCCTACTCCCATTCCACAGTCCCTTGCCCCAGCCCTGCTGCCCAAGCAGTTCCCTCATTGCACACACACATCTCTCTTTACCTAGGAGTGGCTTGCTGGGGCTGACACAGGAAGTACATGGCCCCCAACAGCCAATCACCTTGACCACTGCTCCCAGACCCAAGCAGCCAGCCCAGGAAAGCAGAAGAGTAAAAACCTGGACATCTGCTCTCATTTAAAAACCCACCTAGACACAAGGAGAAGGGGCCAAAAAAAGAGGACATGTCCAGGAAAACCTGGTCATATGGTAACCCTACAGTCAGGGGGAGCAGAGGGCAGGTGCAGCACAGCTTGCCCAGTTACCATGGTTCAGACCGTGGCTGGCCCTGCAGCACTCTGCATGAAGCCAGGCCCCAGCTACTCCTGCCCAGGGCAGCCTGTGCTGTGCTCTTATCCGCTCGCCCAGCCCTGCACACAGTTTCTGGGAGAGCTGTTCCTGGTGCAGCTGCAGCTACCTGGATGCTGCTCAGCTCCTCACCTCCAGCGGCTCCTCTACCTCCTGCCGTGCTGTTCCAGGCAGCAGGAAGGCTGCAGCCGGGTGGCTCCTGCCATAGTGCACAGGGTTCCAGCTCCAGCTCCCAGCCACCTTCCACCCACTCAGCCACCTGCAGGTGGCTGTTCATTGCACTGGGCGGACAGAATGGGTGGAAGGCATCCAAGAGCTGGAATTGGAGCTGAAGCCCTATGTGCTGGGGCAGGGGCCACCCAGCTGCAGCACACTAGGGGCAGGAGGAGAAGCCACCACTGGGAGGTGAGGGAAGTTGAGCACAGTGCTGGATTATGACATGTTGAGGCCCTAAACTATGCCCATCTTAAGAGGCCCCACATGATGAAATTAATCCATGAAATCAACGAAAATGGATTTCCATTAAAATTTAAGGCGAGTTATTGTTATTTCTGCACAGATTTAGGAACTCAATATGACTCCAATAACTGTGGAGCCATATATATGTATATTGTTGTCATGTTAGAACAAAAATGTCCAGATTTTTTTCTTATTTAGAGGCCCCTCATATTATGAGGCCCTAAGATTTAGCTTAAGTACCTTAAGCCTAAATCCAGCACTAGTTGAGCAGCACCTGGGTAGCTACAGTCACACTGGGAGCAGCCCTACCAGATGCTATGCATGCTGGCTGGGGCCTGGGCTGGCAGACGTGCAGCGTTGGCTGCCTTGGGCAGGGTCTGGCTCCATGTGGAGCACCACTAAGGCAGCCACAGGCCAGATCCAATCAGTTGGTTGGCTGGATCCGACCTATGGGCCATATTTTCATAGATTTCATAGACATTAGGGCTGGAAAGGACCTCGGGAGATCATCGAGTCCAGCCCCCTGCCCAAAGGGCAGGAAGTCAGCTGGGGTCATAGGATCCACCACTGCTTTAGTGCCTCACCTGTGACAGCTGGGGGTGGGGCCCCACCCTGCTCCGCTGAAGCAGATTGCTTTGCAGTGCTGGGCTGTGCTTTCTGGGATGCTGCGCGACCGTGAGTTAACTTGAATAGGGCGATCTGGGACAGAAGTTCCAAAAACTGTTTTAACCAAAATAAGTTAAGTCTGACACTAAATCCAACCAGATTTATTTTAAACTGGGTTCAGCCATTCTGAAAGCAGTTTATGTGCACTAAATGTCTGTTCTGTTACATGTTTAAAATAGCTTTGGATTAGTTAACTAGTTTGTGTCATTTCAGTTCCCTAGTTCTGATGATACTCAGCTGTCAAGGATTCCCATGAAACAATGGCCACCTCTTACCCTAAGACAAGAACACAGGACATCATGGCAGAGAGAGTCCAACTAGGCTCAGAGAAGGGACTTGGAACAGGAAGTACTTTGGCAAAAATTGTGGAGTGTTTGGCTGAAGTTCTGGTATTTCAGTTTTTACAAAACCCCCCACCCCACCAACAGAAGTGACTCCTCCACTTCCTGGTCAACTCCAATATCTCATTTGTTTTCCAGTTACGCAGTTTGATGTCAGAATGAATCATTCTTTCATATCCTCTAAGGTATTCCTTGTAATCACAGAGTACCAGCCTGTACAATCCAATGCAAATAGCCAGTGTTGCTTTGTTTTAAAGGCAAATATTACCTTTCCATTTGAAATGAAGCCTACTTTATCTTAAGCATATACCTTTAGTTTCTGCCTGTACCCATTCGCATGTTACTGGTTAACTTCACACAGAAAAGATTGCACCAAGACCTTTCCCCTTCTACAGTGTTAGTACTAGTGTTAACAACGTCAATACTAAAATTCAGATTGTCCCCAAATCCACATAGATTGTGTACAGCACAAACTCAGATTTGGGACAGCTGACTACACTGTATTTTCCAAAGGTCTTGGAACCAAGAGCACATTACATCAGAGTATAGGTACACATCTGTGAAGGTTATCCTCTAACAAATTGCACAGACTAGTTAAATGCATATGCCCATTTACAGGCCTGGTAGGACTCCCATCGCTTCACTGTAGAGTCATTAGGCCCAGGCCCTTGCCTAGGATACTTTGGCTGAGACACCAAGTCACTTCAGGACAACCTTACAGGAAATGAAAATACATTTCTAACTAATCCGAGTATGATAGACTGACTGAGAAATTAAAGGCTCCTCAATTCTTTGGAGAGGAGCGTGGGGATCCATTAAGATGCATATCTGCAGAGAACAGTCACAAATAAGCAATTACATCTTCTAGACAGGGAAATCTCAGAGGATTCCCACCTTGAGGACTAAAACATCAGTATTGCCTTCTCTGACATCACTGAGCCAAAATGCAACAGGCAGTAAAACATTAACATTCAAGACAAAAGAAAAAAAAGAAAGAAAGAAAGAAAGAAAGAAAGAAAGAAAGAAACCTGAAAGATCTCTTTCCATCAAACGTGTGGACACTGTGTCTGACCCTACAAGAGCCGGCTCAGCTTAACTTGAGAGATGGATTTCACTGGGATAGGCATACAGGAGAAAGGCTGGCTTGGACAAACGACTAAAGTCATTATCTTTGAAGATAATTCAGAAGGCGCCCATCACACCAATTTCTAGGAATCATTTGTGACAAAACGTGAATCAGCTACAGTTACAAGCACAATCACTCAGCTGAAGTCACTGACACCAAGAAAGTAACCTTCTAGGCAACAAATCTAGAGGTCAGAGTTACTGAATGTCTCAAAAGCCAAGTGTTCATGATTTAAAATTTGAAAAACTAAACTAATATGCTGCCCTACCCAGGTCATTCTCTGTAGTCCTTCAGTGTGTTGAGACAAGGCACTCAGCATTTCCATGTGAAACATCTACTAGGTACACTTCAGAGCAACTCACTTAAATCCACACTGACACGTAAAAGCAGCAGACAATGGTAGAACATGTGACATGTACCTTTTAGACAGCAACCATTACCATCCTCAGTGGTACATCCTCCTGGGAGACTACTTCCAACCTCAGATATGCAGTGAAAGTCCACAAGCCTCTCCCATCATAGGAATGATGATGATGATGACGACGATGAGAGGAAGAGAACACTTAGGACAGGATGTAGGTGTCCTAGTTCTAGCTATGGAGTGATCCCATTACAAGGATAAGTCTTCTCCCATGCTACCGGCAGAGTTACTCAAAGTATAGGATGTCTGATTCCAACAAATGTCCTGAGGGGCTAAAAAGGACTTGCAGAAGATGCCAGCAAGTTCAGAGAAACTGTCAGCAAGGTCTCATCCTCTCTGCTTGTACAGGTCTTGTTTTAAAAGGTTTACATAATATGCAGGCAACCTGATAACAGTCTTTTACATGAAAGGGTAAAGATAACGTAAGCCTCAGAGAAGGGGACAAAGTCCATCTGTTTACTGCAGAGTAATACATTTCAGCAAATGGATGCTCAGAATAAGGTAACACTTGGTTTATTTAGTAGTTTGGGGCATGTCAGTATTACCATATTTACCTGAATCCAAGATGACTCTGAATTTAATGTGACCCCCACTTATTAGGTTCTACACATGGAATATTTATACATTTGTTATAATTTTCTACACACAGAATTTAATTATGGGAGGGTCATCTTAAATTTCACCCCTTCCTCAACCATAACAGCAGTAGGGTGCCAAGTGAAAAGGGAGGTGGTGGGAAGGCAGTAGGAGTCGAGTGGCCTGAACACTGCCCCTTGCCATCTGCTGCCGGTTACTCCCACCACTAACCCCCATCAGTGTGTGCACACCCTGTGCCTGCCTTCCAAGCACCAGCCCCCTACCCCACATGCCCCCTAGTGCCTGTCATTCATCCGTCCCCCTCTCTCTCTCCCTCTGGCTGCAGCCCCAGCACACATGGCTGGCCTTAGAATGACCATATGGTCCATGTCCTGGGTTGAAGGGCTGGAGCCAGAGGGTAAGTGGAGAAGAGACAGCAGGCAGGCTCCACAAGGGAAAAAAAAAATTGGGGATTGGGCTTGCCACTCCTCCCCACCCCTGCGAGCTGCTGCTAGGACTTGCAACCCTTGGGCTGCAGGGGGCCCTGGTCCTTCCCTCCATGGTGGTGCCCCCTGAGGTCACCTGGTTGGGGTGCTAACAGGAGGGTGCTGCTCAGGGGTCGTTGCCACCATGGAGGGAAGGACTGGGGTCTCCCCACAGCTCAGGGGCTGCTTGCAGCTTGCCCCCCAGTTGTGCAATAGACAGGCAGGCTCTGTTGGGGGGGGGGGTGGAAAAATCAGGCCCTTCGTTGCCCCCCGCCCCTCGCAGAGCCTGCCTGGGGGGAATCTGATGGCAGGCATTAGGCCATCCTTGTTCCATGGCAGTGCCAGAAGCCCCTAAATTGAAACAGTGGGTTTTTAATTTGTGGGTTTTTGTGATCCACCATTTCAATTTAGAGGAACTAAACCCTCCCCACATGTACAAGCACCCTCAGGCTTGAGTAAATGTAGGAACAGCGCTGCAGGCATATGCAGTGGGAGAAGGGGCT
>NW_017728914.1:1946850-1962005 GCF_001723895.1 Crocodylus porosus | reverse complement strand
TTTTTTTTTTATTTTTAGAGAGAAACATAAAACGTTTTTAGTCACCCGCTTCTTTAGTGTGATGGCTGAGGTTGCTTTTCTTTGGTGATTTTTATAATATCTGCTGGCTCTGAAGATGTTGTTACTCACAACTGGTTCTGCAAATTCATGTCTTAATCTGGCATACAGGCAGATACGAGTGATACTGCTCACAGCAGTATGTAGTACCAAATAGCAATGCAATTTTCAGCGCACGTCTCTTCAGGTTTGGAAATTCATTGGCACCCGGAAGAGGTAGGTTGTTGTATTTAGCCGTAAGTTCACTGTTGCTTTGTAGTTCTATGACTTTGTGTTGAAAGTTTTCAGATACATCGACTGCTTCAACATTGAATGGTGTGGCAAAAACATTTAATTCAAGTTCCTCCACTTTTAGGTCTTGAAATTGCTCACAAAATTTCTGAAGTAAATTTCCACACTCCCTTGCATACTCTGCTGTTGATGTCCACACTCCCTTGCATACTCTACTGTTGATGCAGGTTTTTGTCCCTGAAAAGTTGGAAACTGCACTGCGTTGCCCTTTTCCAGTTGCATTTGCCACAGCTTTAATTTAGCTTCGAATAATTTTACATTTAAAAAAAAGGAAAGTAAGAAGCTGGTTAGGGCCTTGCAATTTGACTGTGAGCTCTGAGATACTGAGTAAAGTTGACCATGAATGTTAGGTCACAGTCACTTTGGGTCACTCCGCTCAGCAACAGGTTTTCCCTTTGTCTCCATGAAAAGTTTCACTCCCTCAATTCATAAAACCGCTTCAGCATACTCCCTCGGCTAAGCCATCAGACTTCACAATAGTAAACTAAATCACTATATTCTGAATCAAAGTCTTTCTTTCAATAGCTCCTTAAATTGATGGCTGTTTAATCCTCCACTTTTAATAAAATTAATGCTTGATACTACTACCAACATTACATTTTTCAGTTGCACTGAATGCGTGCACAGATTCTCTTGATGGATGATGCAATGACACACAATCAACTTACTCGGATTAAGGTTGGGGTGACCCATTTCTTTCTTGACTAGGGCAATTAATCTCTCCTGAGATCCAATCATAGCTGGAGCACCATTAGTAGTAAGACCACTTAATTTTTTTTTTTTAAACAATAACTGAAACCCTTGCACTGCCAACGTTACCTTCTGTAATATATCTTCACCTTTGGCAGCATCAGACATTGCTACTAAAGAAAGCAAGTCCTCTCAAATCTCAAAACCAGGTGCGATTCCACACGGAAAAATAGCCAGCTGAGCTGTACTCGTTATGTCTGCTGTTTCATCAATAGCCAGTGAGTAGAACTCAAAAAATCAGCTGCAGAATCTTTCAGAGACATTTCAATATCCCAAGCCATATCATTAATTCGATCTGACACTGTCCTGCGAGATAAACTCACACTCTCAAATAATTTAAAGTTTCTCTAGAGCCAATACAGCTGCAGTTGCGACAATGCACTCCCTTACAAACTCTCCTGAACGAGGCCTGAGTGCTTTCGCAGTAAGTTCACTCACCACATAACTGGCTTGAGCAACACCGTTCACCTCCTTCCTTGGTTTTGTGAAAATTGCTTGTGAGTAGTCAAATTCTTCTTAAGGGCTATAATTTTGTCCGCACACACCTGCCCTCAAAATTCTTCATATTTGATGTGCTTTGTGTTGTAATGTCTTTCTAGGTTTGATTTTTTTACCACAGAAAGCGCTTCTCCACAAATCAGAGACAGGGGCTTGCACTTCACCTTGTGGCAGAGTACTGCTGGTGTCTGCCACTTTAACAGCCTGAAGAGGCAATGGGCAGGTGCTACCCAGCTCTGATGAGTGCCCATTTAAGATTCAGGCCAGCAGAGCTAGAGGCAGCACTCTCCTGCCTGGCACAGAGGAAAAAAACATCTCCTGGTGGAGCTGCTACTTTGGTAACACCAGGAGGTATGGGCAAGAGCTGATGGGGATGGTTAGGAGGCTCTTAGTCCTGGGCAAGACCTAAAACTACATCCTGCTGGGAATGGGTGGCCTGGTGAGGCTGTTTATGGCAGAACAGCCCCCCAGAAATGCCAGGCCAGTTACCACTCCAGTGGAAGGTGAGCAGGGGTGCATAAATCTCAGCCCCCACCTTCAGGTGGGTCAATAAACATTGGAGGTAGTCTGGGGCCAGATACAGCCACCTGAGCCTATGGGGGGGGGGGGAGGAGGTGACTTCAGTCCCCAGCATAGTGGGGGCAGAGTATGGGCCTCAGTGGATGCAGAGGTGTAGAGTGGGGTTCAGTGGGACACCTGACAGACTGTACCAGAGTGGCAGCTGGGAGGCCTGGAAAGGGATATGGAGCCTAGCAAAGAGGCAAGGCGCCTTGAAACTAGGAGCCCCGACTATGTGTGTGTGGGGGAAGGAGCCCAGTGAGGATGAGGGGGCTCAGAGCCCAAGGACAGAGGCCAGAGTTAGGGGCTGGGATATAGTTGCAACATGTGAAATGCCAAGAGGGGCGAGTAGTGAGGCCCTATGAACAGGAGTCCTGAGATGAAGCCCTGGGAGGAAAAAGTGCAAAGTGGGCCCCCGTGAGCAGGGGGCTCGAGGGTAAGTCCTGCTAACATGGGGGCCAGGCTAGGTCCAGGTAAGCCTTTGGGTGCCTGAAGCCACAGGTGGGCCAGAGGACCGATTAGGGAAGGGCTGTGGGTAAACAACGGAGCGAGTCAGGGCAGCTGGGTGAGCAACCCAGCGAGAGACTAGAGGCAGAGTCACTCCAGTGTTTTGTAAACCACCCAGCGCTCGCTCAGATGAGGGTTGTGGGAGAGGCCCAAGAGGCCACGCACTTGCTGGCTGGAGAGTGCAGGGAAACAAGCCCCAGGACCCTTCAGGTGACGGCAGGGTGAGTATGGCCCTGGGAAAAGGAGGAGCGGTCTGAGAGTGGCCCTGCAAAGTGGCAGGATCAAAGAGACCATGTGAGAGGCCTCAGTGAGAGGGAGGCAGTATGAGTGTGGCCTGTAATAGGGCAGAGAGTGAGAGGCTTAAATTTGGGATGTGTTGAGCCGGGGCTGGAGCAGAGCTCAGTTGTTAGGAACATCTGCAAGGCATGGGATGCAGTATAGGGATGGTTGGAGCTGCATACATAGGCCCAGGAGACCAGGGCTTGGAAGGGCAGCCTCCCACCCAATTAACACCTTAATTATGTGTTATCAAGGTGTGGCAGGAAAGAAAGGTGGGCGGTGTGCCCAGAGCCAGGTGAGGAGACTAGCACTGTGGCTAGTCAGGGAGTTCCCACTTTGCCATGCATTTCCACAAAAAAATAACTGTTTGTCCATTTTTCATTATTCCACATCTACTTTTCTTATTTTTTTTGCAGTAGCCATTGTAAAAAGTAAAGGTTGGAAGAAACACTGTTTTTTTTTTTCCCCGCAAGCAACGACTGTGCAGAGTACCTGAAGAATGAAAGTTAGGACACAAGAAACACACCGCACAGTTGGGACCTGAAGAAAATAACTGCAAGATTCAAAACGCATGAGATTTGAAGATCAGGCACTGGTCGCTGTTTCAATGCAGACGTTATGCTACCAACCACTTCACCATCAGCACATTTGCTTAAGTAACAATGAAGATAGGTTGCAAGCACTAAAAATGCAATTTTAAAAAAGTTAAAAGTGCTACTGTCATAGGTGTATATTTTCAGAAATACAGTATAACCTCAGGACCAAGCACCTGCCATATATTTGAAAATTCTGGATTTCTGAACTAAGCAAAGTGCATAGTTTTCATTGTTGGGGGGGGGGGGGAATAGTGGTGGCCGATCAGGAAGCCATGCTGTGCTGGATGACCATGGTGCACAGCCACGTTCAAGCTTCTCTCTCCAAGAACTGGGGGGTAGTGGCAACCAGGCAGGGAGCAGCCACCGCACCACATTGTGCTGGATGGCTGTGGCATGACAGGTCCCGCCTGCTCATTGCTATGCCCCAGTCCCTGGAGGGATGAGCTTGCATGCAGCCATGTGCCATGGCCATCCAGCACTGCATGGCACAGTGGCTGCTCCCTGCCTGGTCGCTGCTACCCCCAACCCCTGGAGGGGGAAGCTTGAATGTGGTAGCTATCACCACCACCCATACCACAGCTCCGCGTATGGCTGGTGCTCTGGGACCAGCCATGCTACTCCCCAATGTATTTTTAAAAAACTGCCGGGTTTTAGAGCATTCTGGATTTCTGAGTGCCGGGTTTATGAAGTTACTAGCCAATTACCCACCAAGAATGCCTGGGTTGGGGAGGAGGGGGCTGGGATGGAGTACCGCCACCTAACACTCCATGCTGCCACTGTTCTGCCTCTTGCAGGGAGCAGGGTGGGGGAGCCGAGGCCAGCAGTGCTCCGTCCAGTCCTTTAACACGGCTTTGGAATCATGGCGGCGCTCCCCCATACTTGGAGCACTCCAATAGGCTGTTTCCATTAGCCAATTGGAGCACAAATAGAGCATTAGACAGGCTTAGGCTTTTATAATATTAGAATTCTCTACTTGCCGTGGGCCAAATGAAATTATACTGCAGGCCCACAAGCCGTAGGTTCCCCATCCCTGCAATAGAGGGTGACATGGTAGGGGGACAGGCACAGGAGAACGAGGGGCAGGGAGGTGAATTTTAGACAACCTCCCCAAAAATTAATTAGATTATATACATGGAAAAATTACTACAAAATTTATAGTTTTCCCATGTATAGATTCTAATTATGGCAAAAGTCATCTTAAATTTTATAGTCATCTTGGATTCAAGTAAATACAGTATATCGAGTATGAATCTCAATATTGCCATTTGTACATTTATTTTAATATCAGGCTGCCCAGTTCAAAACTTCATTCTCTCCTGTAGTGGGCAAAACACTCAAAAGGTAAAACAGGATTATTTTTTGGCTAAGTTGAATCAATAGTGAAGCTGGCTACAAAAAGGGTAATCCGATCTCATGCTTTAGGGCAGATGTAAAGAATCCTACATACTGTATACACAGCACTGCACCTTGGCCAAGCGCACAGTGAAAGCTTTATTTGCCTTTCTCTGAAATATCAGCTGGTGATGGAAACTACTTCTTTTAGTGTGGCAAGCAATAGTCTGGATCCATTATGCTGCTCTGAACCAATACATGCAAGGTACCAAAGCTGAACAGATTGCTAACATAAGCTGGTTCTTTCAAAATCTGTATGGCACTTTGTACTTTGGCTGGAGTTGCTTACTTTTAAAGCAGGCCAATAATATCTTTTCATTTCAACTTAATTTATAGCAGTGACAAAGTACCTGCTGACTAATCAGTGAACATATTGGCTTTCCTTACTCCCGTTGACACATTAGAGGGGGAAAGAGGGAGGGGAAATAAGATAGGTTTCAAGAATATCTTCCTTCTGAGTCAGTCACAGGACAGTAATTTAAAGAAGCCATGCCACACATTGTGTGTCCTCTGCACCATGCAGACTCACTAAATTTAGTACTGCATTTAACAGCCCCATTTCATTAAAGTCAAGGTCAGGTTTTTCTATTTTTAATGATCCAAAATGTTCCATGGTGTTAGAATAGCTAGTAGCCCAGTTTCCTTTGGTGTCCAAAATGAAGCCTACAGAATCTATAATTTACCATCACAGGGGAAAAAAAAAAAATCACTGAAGATAGATTGGTGAGCTTTTTAGGAGGGGGACAAGATATAGACATAGAAAGTTAACAAGCCACCGCACTGAACTAGAACTTTAGCTCAATTAACACCAGGGTATGAACTGATCAGTTATGAGATCTAGAAAAATGCTTTCTTCTAATGAGCAACAGTTGTTACAACAACGTTGTGGGTGTTTAGGGGTTGGGAAGGGATTTATTTTTAGGAAAGAACTACACAGTGCTGCTGAAGGCAGGATTGAAACTAGCTACCTGGAGACAAAGTTGATTAGGGCACTTGCCTAAGATGCTTTCAAAACAAGTCTTACATTTCCACAGGTATCCTCATGTTCTACATTTTATCCCTATCCTTCCAACTGCTTCCAGTAAACAAAAGTAATTTTAATTTTAATGCCGAGACAACTCCTTGCTTTTCAATTAAAAATTCTGCATGTCTTTATCATAACGTGAGATTAATAAAATCAGATGCAAAAGTCTGAGAAGTGTACGGTCTACAAGAAACGTGACATTGATCAGGGCACAGCTATCATACCTGGTTTTTTGTTTTCCTCTTTTTCCTTTCCTTTTTACATGCAAGTGACTACTGAAATCTGATGCTGTGGGTGATGTTTAGTCTGAGGAATCCTTTAATTTCAGCTGTGCAGAGGCAGTTGTTTCTCAGATCATTTCACTGAGCATTTAACAGAGTGGGTGGGATTAGTATGATCAATGCATTGTTCATCATCCTTAAGGCCCCAAGGAGTTCATGGAAAGACGTGCCCATTACTGCTAGAATCAGATCTTCCAAGCTGCTTTTAAAGGGCCATCTGGCCAAGCTAATTCTATTATTATTTATTACCCTGTAGGCAGGTTATGCAACTTTGAACTGAATTTAATTCGTAAAATGCTGCCAGCTTTAAAGGTTGCTTTCCTGCCAAGTTCTTTCTGGAAGGCCCTTTTTTTTTTGTTGAAAAGCAGATTATCATATTTAGTGATTGATACAGAGAGGCATCCTAACATGGGGGATATAAGGATTCTTGCAGAATATACCAGGTGTGTAGTCACTTCAGCTACTTGGCAAAAATTTTATATAGCTGGAATCCACTTTGTGTAGCGTACCAGGGCGCATTGCAGTATACAGTAAAACAGAATTAGTAATATCCATGCATTGTAGCCTGCCAGTCAATCTATATTATAGCAAAATCTCTATTTAAGGCTTGTCTACAGAAAGTTAGATTAGACTATGAATTCAGAGCAGAATAATTTTTCCTACTTAACTACCTGTGTGGAAGCTCTCCTTCTGAAATAACATTTTCCTCCCCCTTGGCTTGAACAGTAAATGAGCAACTACATTACTGGCCATTTACCATAGCAAGAAACTGTAAACCTCACTAATGAAGGAAAACAAAAATTCATCCATCAAGCCACACAGGAACTGTGCTACTTAGAAATACTGAGATAAAACTGGGTCAGGTTCCAGCTTGCATTGCTGAAATGCTTCTTTCCTCTCCCCCTCCCCAGCCCCCCACCAAAAAAAACAAACCAACCAGGAACGACTAAGCAGAGCTACAAAGGAATCCCCACAACAACCCGTTCAGAGACAGGTCGTTGGTATGTCCTGGCATGAGCATCGGATTTTGTTTTGATATCTGGGACCTGTAGCACGTGCATTTATACTGCATTTAGCTGGCTTTAGCATCTAGAACTTAATTTTCAGAAACTCTATGAGCTTGCATATAGCTCAGTAGCTATACAAAATGATTTATTTGGGGCTGGTCCTGTTCTGAGCAGGGGGTTAGACTAGATGACCCCCTGAGGTCCCTTCCAACACTAATTTTCTATGATTCTATGAATAGGTCTGAAATTAGTCAAATTACAACTGAACCCAAACTGGGCTAAATGCTGTCCAGATGTGCAGAATGCTAATTCTAACAGGATTCAGATATACAAACTATCTTTTGGTTTAATTGAGGCTCCTGGTTTCATTGGGATCATCAAGCATTAATTCCTACTGACCTGCCATGTTTTCCATTGTTTGCTGCAGAGAAGTTCTCTCACAAGGGAGCCTCTTACCCTGACCTATCATTGCAGAAACATAACATTTTACCCCTTTGCCAGGCTGTGGTCCTAAGGCTGGGAAACCTGGGAGCCAAAACATTTGTTTTCAGTCCGATCTTCCCTCTAGTCAATGGGTTAGAGCAAGTAACTTGGTAACATGGTACCTGCCACAGCAGAAGACTGGACCTGACCCAGGAGATCCCCTTAAGTCCTGTATCAGAGGGTTGAACATCTTCAACCCTGCTCATTTCACCCGTAATTTAAAACAAACACACCCGTTTCCTGGAGCTACAGCTGAACCTCCAAAAGATGTTACCAGTTGGTGCCAAGCTCCAACCAACCAAGACAAGTTTCAATTAGCCGTAGTTTAAGGAGCTCCAGCCTGCATTCTTACAGCACTACCACTGGATTGGCCTCTACCTACTTAAAAGCCAGCTCTGCTTTTTCCAGAAGATGGGCTTCTCAAGCACTTTATTCCACACACAGGTAGGTGATTTCAGGGAGGGCTCTCTTGAAAGCATACCAACTCCAACATTGGGAAAGTCCAGCTTGATACAGGGGCAGTGGGAGCATAGAAGAAAGGCTCAGTGGGATATTACTAAGCCAAAAGAGAATCCCTTTCTTTCCCTCCTCACCCCACATACCCTCTCATCATCTTCCTTATGCCAGCACATGAAAGGGAAGAGAAGGGCGGTGGATAAGGTCCCACCCTTCTTGTCAGCTCTTCTGTCTCTTTGGGCATGCCAGCAGATGTCACAACCAAACAAAACACACAGCATAGCAAGACTCCCAATACAAAAAGGAGTGAATGGCTTTACTGAAAGTGAGTTTGGAACCAGATAAAATTGATGAATCTAAACACAAAATGCCAGTAAGAGCTAGTACTGATTAAAGCTCCTTCTGAACAAAGCCATCCAGAGTCATACAAGCTAGAAAGCCCCGTGACAACTCAGAAGCTGAATCTTATATGCCAAGCAGATAACGGTGCTACACATTCAACCCACTCTAGAGACACAGTTCTACACCAAGTTGCTGACTTGAGCAGCTGGCTAGTATTTAGTTGCCTTGTTTGAAATTCCACTTTAGGGCCCCCAATATAGTAGCCCATAGCCCTCAAGGAATTAGAAGGTTTGTAGGATTTTATTCCCAAGAAAAAAAGGAATGTTTGGATTTAGGTTCTGGCAGGGACTGGCTGATCCTTTAACTTAGTGGTTTTGCTTATATTAGCCTGTCCTTCACGTAGGAACACTACAAGTTTTCTCTTCCAAAAAAACATACATTCTCAAATGGGGAAAGGGTGAAGGAGTGGATGGGAGGCATTTTCAGACCCCCAAGGAGGAGAGAAGGGCAAGGTGAACCTGTTTTCTTCCAGAACAGACATAAACATATACTTGTTTTCCTAGAAGTATAAAGTTAAATGCCACCATAATTATGTAGGTATTTTGCTAAAGTCACATACATGACACTCTTGCTCATGGTTTTCTCTTTCCCCTTCCTTCATTCAGTTATACCTTCTACTTCTGCCTTAAATTTCCAGGTGTCCGTCACCTCTTCCTTCTTCCCCACACCATTTCTACAGACACTTTGCTTCCCTGCTGTACTGTGTTCTCATTTCCCTGCCTCAACCCCTTTCTCCTAACTCCCCTGGTCTCGTACACTCTCCATACACTGTTCCTCCATCAAAGCAAACCCTACTGCACTCTCCTGCCTTCACTTCTGGAGCCAGGTAAACCCGTCTTCAGCTCCTGGCCTGGACTCCAAAGGTCTGACCCAAAACCCATTAAAATAAATTAAAAGATACCCACTGATTTCCCGTAGCTTTGGATCAGCCTTCTCTATCACCTTACTGCAACCAAAGCAACTTATAAACATATGGCACCTATACACATGCTCCAGGGTGGGGGCATTCTAATTAAAACACCAACAGTGTCTCATGTATTCAGCATCCCACATTAGAAAATGGTGGTGGGGCACTTTAACTAAAGTTTGATAACATGTAAAAGTGCTCATGGGTACAAGATTCCTCATCTGAGGGTTATTCTGATAGTCTCCAGCTCTGTTCCATGCTAGAATTAAATAAAAGAAGCTCTCAGGACAGCCATTCAGCCCACCCCTTCTCAAATGAAGAGCAGGAGGTGGCTGGACACCATTTTGCCCAACTCCACTAAAGAACATCTAAAGCAGGGGTGTCAACGATATGACCCACGGGCCAGTTTCAGCCAAGGCAGCCCTATCATCTGGCTTCTGGTGCTGGCCCTGGATTTAAATTGACCTGCACGTGCTGACCCAGCCTCATGGCCAGGGCCCAGGACACACTCACGTTGCAGATTCCAGAGTAGCTGGAATGGGTGCTACACGTGGACCTTTCTCCCACCCCCAGGCAGTCTGGGACCCACACAGTACGCAGGCTGGAGACCCCTGCCACACCCAGCTCTAGCTAGGGGGTGCTGCATGCAGCATGGATTCTGGAACAGAGGCTGCATGCAGTGTAGTTCAGCCAGGGAAGCTGCTGTGTACTGCACATATTGCTTGCTCCAGCCAATCCAGGACCCATGGTGCACACGGCACCCGCTCCAGCCAAACTGTGCTATGTGTTGCTCTTGTTCCAGCTGCTTTGGCATCTGTGCCACACAGTGCTCACTCCAGTCAAGCCAGGACCCATGCTACACATGGCACCCACAGCACCACATGCAGTGCAGGTCTTGGAGTAGGTGGAACTCGAGTGGCTTGCAGTGGATCCACCACGCAGGGGGGGACAGAAGGAGGAAGGGGGTGGGAAAGGCTTTGTGGGTTAATATCACTGATCTAAAGAAAGACCCTCCAACAGCAAGAAGTTGCTGCATTTCTAAACGCAACTCTTAACTTCAGGTCGCATAGGCAGCTTGCAGATGTTAAAAAACAAATCCATGCTTTACCAGAAGAAGCAGTGCATTAGTTCGACCTGGCTCCGCAGTGTCTGTATAGACTGGATGCTTCAGCAGGGTTTTTTTGCACTTTTATCTAAAAGCTGATTGAATCAGCTTTTAGATGAAAGTGCCAGAAAAGCCCCACTAAAGCACCTGATCTACACAGATGTTGGCAAACCAGGTCTCAACTAATGCAATGCCTCTTCTGGGCATGTGTTTGGTGCAGGAGTACACCAAATTTAAAATAAAGTGGGGTTTCTTTGGTTTTAGTTTTACATTTTTTTTTGGATTGTTAGTTTTTTTTAAACATCTGTAAGCAGCCTCTGTGTATTTTTGCAGAACCCAATCTTGGTAGCTGCCTGAGGGGGCAGGGCGAGGAAGAAATCAGAGACCTACAGAGCGCTCTGGATGTGCATACAATACAGTAGAACAAAGACACCTGCTTTTTTCTAGGTTTAGATATAGAACTCCCATTCATTCCTATAAAACTGTGCATCTTAAATCACTAAAGTGGTATCAAGTCTCTCAGCCTAGGGCTGGACAGTTACTAATTGCAGAAAAACAGGGCAGAATGAAGGCAAAAAACAGTTGTGAAAGATGGATGGAGAATAAGCAATTAACAGAGATTACAATGACAAAATGAAGCAGTACCTGAAAAAATATCACAGGAGTCAAAACAAGAAAGAAACAACATCTTCCACTCAGTCACCTCAACAGGATGCTTCTTGAAGCCCAGAAAGCAGCAATCCTATCACTTCAGGCTGAAGTCTTTTAGGTCAAAGCAGACAAGGCACAACAGACAAAAAGCACACCAGCACAATGCCATTAGGGTAACATCTCACATGCTGCTTAGCATACCTGTGTTTTTAGGTCCATCAGCATAGACTGGTCCAGGAGGTGGTGGTGCATTCTGCCATCCATACTGTGGATACCCTTGATAACCTGGTTGACCTGGTGGATATGGTCCGGTAGGCCCTGGTGGATACGGTCCAGTAGGCCCTGGTGGATAGCCTGGGTATTGATTGGGGCCTGGAGGTCCACCGGGCTGTTGTGTATATGGTGGGTATGGAGCATTCGGGCCTGGGCCAGAATAAGGTGGAGGATTTTCGTAATTCATGTGGGATGCAAAATCTTTCCTAAGGGGAGAGAGGGTAGGGGGAAAGGAAAAAGAAAGATATGATTTTGCTTTAGCCTGCTGAGTTTCTTATAAGCAGGGCACATAAATCCTAATTCAAATAACGATAAAGCTTTGCTTTTCCTCTGCTCCTCTGGGACAGCACACACCAAAATGTTCCTTTCACTCCTAAGCTGCTGTAAATACCTATATTCAAATCAGAACTAGAGAGGAATGCAGCATGTGAGTAATTTGTTAAGTTCAGATTTGGTCAGGAAACGGCACTCACTTCAAAAGTGACAAAGCTGGAGCATTAACAGCCACAAACAATCCCAGATTTCAGGTATCACTCCAAAGCATGACTAAGGAGACTGAAAGTTCATAAACTGTGCCTAATTATTGCTCACAGCATTACCATCTTGGAACCAAAGCTTTGTAATTTTAATAAGCTTACAAATAACATGACAAACTTTTTTTCCAAATGGGGCTATCACTAGTGAAAGGTTTACAGCAGTATTTTTATTTAAAATGCATTGCAGTAATGAGTGTGGAATAAGGAACAAATTCATCCATCATCTTTCAAAGCAATATGTACAAGGACAATAGGAGAAGGGATATAAAGTTTAAAAGATTTTTGAAAATTTTGTTAATCAGAAATGTTATTAAATTTCACAATAATGTAGGTTAAAAAGACATTCCTATTTTCTACAGTGATTCTACTGTCTCTCTACAGATCAGGAGAGTTCTGCTTCCTTTCTCAGTCTGTGTTATCTACCCCTTCACAAACTCTGCTGGTTCATACTAATACTCTAGAATTGGATGATTCATGGCAACTGCAAATTTCTGGTGCTGGCACCAACAAGGCAGCAGAGGTGTGACTGGACTATTAATTGATCATAAATCTGCAGGATTCTCCTCCAAGAACCCCAGACAGGGAAAGGGTGGAGGGAAAAAACAGCCAAACTGGGGTGACCATTTTTCTGCACTAAAATTTGCAACTTTACTGAGGTTTAGGTAGAAGAAACTGTTAGATTAAGTCTGACTTCCTGTATGTCACAGCCCAATACTTCTTACTGGACTAAGTTTGAGACGTGAAGAGACTCACCCAAGGTTACACTTCAGGTAAGTGGCAGAACCAGGAAAATAACTGATCTGAGTCTGACTCTGAGTCCTAACTGCTGGACTATAGCCCATCATGAATAACCCATACCAATCAAAACTAAACATCCTTTCTAGCCATCTGTAAAATATAGAACAAACAGCATATGACATTTTTTCCTCTAGAGCTGTGGCCAAAGGAAACATTTCTGTTTTACAGACAGGTAAATAATTCACCTTTTTGTGCCTTCATTTTTCTAGGGTCACACAGCAGATTAACAACAAAGATTACAGATCACATTTAAAAAGGCAGATAATATTCAGCAGAAGCAACTAAACATCAGCTAGCGTGATCAGACAAACCAGTCAATGGAGCTAGTTTCTGCTTTAAACAGCATTCAGGAGGAAAGGCTGCAAATGTTTTCTTTTTGAATCAGGTTTTAGGCCAGTTTAGCTGCTGCAAGCTCTGACTTATAAGCCATAAACAAGCCATGTTGTTCACATCAACTGTATTTCATCAGAACCTAAGCATCATTCCCCAAGGCTTGATCTCTAGGTCCTCTGCTTATTTACAGGTTGCTCTTGCCTGGGTAGAAGTCAACATCATGCTGATTTCTATCAGCATGCATGAAGAAATTAAGGAATACAAAACAGAGCCACAATTTTCGCAGAGGCCATAAAAGCCAGGATGATTACAGAGTTATCCCAGCAATATACCCCCTGAAGGTAATGGGCTGAATCTCCCACATTACTGGAAAGTCTTTAAAATCGCAGTGGACTGACAGGATTGGGGAAATCCGAGGCTGAATTTTTGTAGTTCATTCTGCCACTTGAGATCCTATTCCAAGACTCCCTTTGCCACAGAGGCCAGAGACAGTCAGACTCATCAACTGCCTCTATTGAAATAATTATGTTGTTGTTTTCTTTATCCATCCACACACAGCGATTTTCTATTGCCAGGTGCAGTGAACTGAGCTTAAGCTGTCCAGCTAATAAGGCAAATACAAACAGGGGTCCCTCCACCCCACCCCCCACTTTTTTTAAAAAACCTGTCATTAGGGTAGACAGACTTCAAAAAATACCTGCCCCAAATGAACCAAAATATGGCCAACAGCAAACAGCAACTTGATTTATCAACAGTACTACTTTGCTATGATTTATCTTCTGTCAAAGTGACAGCTATGGAAAATCCAGGGAAGAGGCCCACAAGTTAGTAACTTAGACGGCTGCGCAAAATGGCACCACTCCGTTTCAACTTGCGTTTCAATGGAACAATGTTTCATTTAGAATTTTGTTTGGATTGGAAACCGCTGTTCCGTTTCGTCAAAACAGTGACACGGTTTCGTGTTTCGCCCATAGGCTATAACGGGGAAGCTCAAAACAGCCTCTCTCATCTGGCAGGCAGATCGGGGCCCACCACCCTGGGAGGGCTGCGGGGACTGTGCAATAGGGTTCAGTTCCCTTCTCCAGCCCAGTCGAGCTGGAGAAGGGAACTGAGCCCTGTCACTCAGTTCCTCTCCCCAGCACTACGATCCATTGCGCTGGGGAGGGGAAGTCGGGTCAGCTGGGCTGAGTTGCCTTTCCCAGCCCAATGGATTGCAGCGCTGGGGAGGAGAACTCAGCCAGGCTGCTTCAAAACTCAAAGTGTTTCAACTGCCCTAGTTTTGTTTTGAGGCTGTTTCAAAGCTCTTTGTTTCATTTCAATTTCGCTGTTTTGAGCTTGAGATGAGTCGAAACAGCGTTGAAATGAAACAGCCGGCGAAATTTCGCACAGCCCTACTAACTTAGCTCCTGATCTGGCAGGTGCAGATCAGCCCACCTCTGCCCAGGAAGAATCCAATGTTAATAGGATGTGTACACAATTACATATGCACACAGGGAGCTTCAGTTATGTTTTAGAGCTCTCAGGAGGCCTAGCAGTAAACTAGTGGCCCCCTAGGCTAGGCTGCTGCACAGACATAGAATAGACATAGTCCCTGCTCCCAAAAAAGCTTATAATTCAAGTGAAAAGACAAGAGATGGATAAACTGAGACAGGAGCACAAAGAAGGAAGTGGCAGGACAGGGAGCAGTCATATGAATTCAGCCGTATTTGATCTATTTTTTCCAGCTAGAACAGCAAAGGAGAGTTTAAAGGGGATAATGAGTAGCTTTGAGCATGTTTATAATGGGGCAGCATGGGAGAAAACACAAAGGTGTTGTCTGAAAAATATAACACATGATGGATAACACATGATGGATGCCAGCTTCATGGATTGAGCAGAGGCAGGATTTCATAGACATTAGGGCTGGAAGGGACCTCGGGAGATCATCGAGTCCAGCCCCCTGCCCAAAGGGCAGGAAGTCAGCTGGGGTCA
>NW_017728914.1:1945062-1946510 GCF_001723895.1 Crocodylus porosus | reverse complement strand
GGCCGAGTACAAGGGGAGAATGGCGTCCCGGGATTTGCTCGAGAAGCATCTATGGATGCAGGCCAGCATTTTGGTCGCTTTACTAGCCGCAGCATCGCATTGCAGGCTCATGTTCATCTTGTGGTCATCTTGTGGAGATGCAGCAGCGTAAGGATGAGTGGGCAAGCAGGGCATGAGCCGCAGGCACTAAGGGTTGGGGCCACCAGAATGGACCAGAGAATTCCTCACTCTGCTGTCCCCAGTCCACCTGCATTTCCCAACTCCAGGCCCAATAGTAAGCAGCAGTAACACAGGAACGCAGGACAGTCTGATGAATGTAGTTCTGTAAAGCAGTCTTATTTTTTGCCACTGAAAACAGGAGGTCTGTGTGTCCCACTTCCCTTACAAGTCCCTCTCTGACTCATTTTATGCCCTTTTCCTCACGTCTGACAGAATGTTGTACTTGTGTGTGTTTGCAAAATTTGTCTAAGTGTGCACACACACACACAAGTCCTATTTGCAGACCTGTATAAGTATTTACAGAACTGGGGATGTCATCAACTATGCAGGTACTCTTTAATAAACGGATCCTGCTCAAAACCTGCCTTCCTGTAAGCCCCTAAATCAACAGGGATGTCAAGCCCTGATTTCCCATGGTAGGGACAATATACTGTCAATACATCCTAACTAGTAATTTCAATCCATCTACAGCCTGGACTAACAAGATTATACATTTAGAGTAGCTACATGCTCTTACTTCATATGAATCATGTCATCTGTGTTTCCTGATTTGATTTTTTTTTTTTTTGTAATTCACTAAACCAAAAGAAAACCAAGGGTTTTTCTTCTGCCCTTGTTTTTCATTCTACTCCTAAAACGTTTTTCTTAACTCAGGGGTATTAAACTCATCCAGCCCCGATGCTTGGCATGGGGCTGGTCCACAGGCTGGATCAGCACCACAGACCAGATGTTGCATGCAGAACAGTCCCAGAGTAGCTATGCTGTGACACGAGCTGGAGGGTATGTACAAGACTAGCCAGCACACCCCACAGGATGTCTGCAGATAAATTCAGAGATCCACAGGCAGCACCAGGGGCTAGATGATAGGGCTCTGTGGGTTGGATATAGCTGGCAGGCCATTACTAACACCTCTGCCTTAAATCAATAAAGCACTAATAGTCCTGGCTTAACAGTTCTTAAAAAACAAACATACTTTCTTATTAGAATTTAAAGGGATACATTTTAGGTCCCAAATATAGACTGGTGAAAAGAAATTGTAAAAATTTTCATAGAATCATAGAATCAATGAGTGGGAAGGGACCTAGACAGATCATCCAGTCTGACCCCCTGCCATGGGCAGGAAGGAGCACTGGGGGTGGCAGGGGTCATAAGACCCCAGCCAGATGCCTATCCAGTCTCCTCTTGAAGATTTCCAGGGAAGGTGAGAGCACCACCTCTCTGGGAAGCCT
>NW_017728914.1:1934494-1944062 GCF_001723895.1 Crocodylus porosus | reverse complement strand
GACCTGAGCAGATCATCTAGTCCGACCCCCTGCCATGGCAGGAAAGAATACTGGGGTCAAATGACCCAGGCAAGATGTTCATCTAACCTCCTCTTAAACACCCCCAGGGTAGGAGCCAGCACCACTTCTCTTGGAAGCTTGTTCCAGACCCTAGCCACCCTGACTGTGAAGTAGCGCCTCCTGATATCTAACCTAAACCTACCCTCTGCCAGGTTGTGACCGTTATTCCTGGTCAGGCAGGATCGACCTTGCACAAACCCATACTGGTTACCCCTCAACATCACTTCTCCTGCAGGGCTCTCACAAATGTGGCCCTTGATAATTTTTTCAAAGACCTTCCCCAGGATAGAAGTGAAGCTGACTGGCCTGTAATTGCCAGGCTCTTCCTTCCACCCCTTCTTGAAAATAGGGACCACACTGGCCCTTTTCCAGTCCTTAGGGACTTGGCCCGAGCACCAGGAGTCCTCGAACAGCCATGCCAATGGCTCCGCAATGACACCAGCCAATTCTCTCAGCACCCATGGATGAAGGTCATCCGGGCCCACCGACTTGGACACATCTAAGCCCTCTAGGTAATCCTCAACTACATCTGAACTAACAGTCGGAGGACTCGCATCCTTCCTGGGCCTCTCTATGCTATCACCTGAGAGCACCCATTGTCAGCAGACAGGAACATGGAGGCAAAGAACTTGTTGAAGAGTTCTGCCTTCTCTCGCGCATCCGTCACCAACTGCCCTGCCCTGTCCCGTGGGGGTCCAATGTTACCCCAAGATTTCTTTTTTGCTACCTATATACTTGAAGAAGGACTTTTTGTTATCCTTAATCCCAGAAGCTAATCTAAGCTCTAGTGTTGCTTTAGCCTTCCTCACCAAATTCCTACAAGCTCAGGTCACAGAGGTGTACTCCTCCTTTGTCCCTGCCCCCTGCTTCTACCGCCAGTATGCTTTTTTCTTTGCTTTCAGGCCAGCCTGGATATCCATGCTCAGCCATGAAGGTTTCTTGGACCCTTTTCCCACCTTCCTGCACAGAGGAATTGCGTCCTGCTGTGCCCCAAGGATAGCCTCCTTGAGGAAGGACCACCTTTCCTGGACCCCCCATACTAGCTACCCCCTGGGCTCCGAGTGCCTCCCTGACTACTGCCCTGAGCACGTCAAAGTTGACTTCCTTAAAGTCAAGCATTTGTGCTGTGCTAGTTACCCTCCCCACCTTTCTCTGAATAGCAAACTGGATCATTTCATGATCACTGTCCCCTAGCCTCCGTTGTACTAGGACTTCCCCCACCAGGTCATCCCCAGAGGCGAACACCAGATCCAGTATGGCGCTTCCCCTAGTGGGGACGAGTACCTCCTGCAAGGTGTAGGTCCTGTACGCACGTCAGGAACCTTCGTGAGTGGCTAGACCTTGCCGACTGCTCCTCCCAGTTGATGTCAGGGTAGTTCATATCACCCATGACCACAACATCCTTTGCACGCACGGTCTCCCCCAGCTGCCTTGAAAATTCCAGATCCAGCTCTTCCTCCTGATGTGGTGGCCTGTAGTAAACCCCTACCACCAGATCCCTCTCCCCCCGCTCTCCTTGAAGTTTATGACCCACAGGGTCTCAGCTAAGCCTTCCTCTGGTCCCATTTGGAAGGTAGAACTGGTATACTGTTCCCTAACAGAGTGCTACCCCCCCACCATCTTTCTCCTTCCTATCTCTTCTAAACAACCTATAGCCCTCTATGTCTACTGCCCAGTCAAAAGTTTCATCCCACCATGTCTCCACTAGGCCAACCAGGTCGATTTTACTATTTGCAAGCAGGAGAACAAGCTCCTCCTGCTTGTTCCCCATGCTTCTTGCATTAGTGAAGAGACACCTTAATCCCCCCAAGAGTGCCCTGGACACCCCCCCACTTCCTGAGACACAACTGTTCCCTTGGTATATACCTGAGCTCTTACCTGGGCAGGTCCTACACCTGGTTGAGTTTTGTCTTGGAAAATCTACTTACAAAGAAAAAAAACTTTTTATAGTTTAAAATCTTATGCAGTGTTAATGCATAAGAAAAAAGGAAAAGAAAGCATTGGAACCAACTGATTATTGGTCTACTTTCTTCATCTGCAGTAAAGGAAGTATATCATTCACACAGAACAAACTGGAAGAAGTAAATTAAATTTTAAGATTTCTTATTTTAAATAGTTTAGGAAGTCTTGTAATACAATTAAGGAAACTTGGTTAAGTAAATGTGATTTTTTCCATCCACATCCTTAATATGTATGGCCAAGTGATCAAAGAGTCTATTGTTATATAATGCTCTTCTTTCTCCGTGAAAGAAGTCACTTTCCACATGCTGTACATAGTTAATTGATTTTTGGACATTTCACAAAGATGGTCCTATATGAACCTTATGGCCACAAGTCCCGCCATCCCTACATGGAGAAGGAGATGAACCAAACAATAACCAACCAAAAACCCACACAGGATTCAGACAAGAAAGGATAAGAAAGGATAAGAAGAAACCTCCTCTTGACCCATCTTCTCTGAATACAGAAGCCAGTACCAAACTTCCCATGGTACCCAAACTTCTCTCCAGCCAAAAAAAGCCTTCTACAAAAAATAAAAGTTCATCTAGATTGTTGTGTTTTCAAATTTGGAGTCTGCTGCAAGTAGCAGAATAGTTGCTCATGAACTTGATGGAAGTCTCTGTGGGTGCATCTACATGTCCACTTTACTGCAAAGTAAACTAAATTAGCTCCACAGTAAAGTGTCACAATCTACACATGTGCTGGCTTTAGGGCACAGTAAATTAATTAACTCTGCCATAAGACAGTACCATCAGCAGAGTAATTAACTGCACTGAAATGCACAGGTAGATGCTGACCAGGGAAGCAAGTTGTGCCTTGTCAACCCAGTCAGCTGGGGGCCTGCTCCACTCCAGCTCAAATTGCTACTGTCCTGTGCATACTCATATGCACTGCACCCTGGAGCAATTTCCTCCAGCTCAAACTGCTTTAGAGTTTATTGCATCACATTAATTGTAAGTGTAGATGTACCCTGTAAAAGCATTCTTACACCATCTCCCATGAGAGATGATACATTCAGACATTTAACTCAGTGGAACACAACGTATTTAATGTTGTTTCCCCACCCCTAGCCTTCTCTGCAGTCTTGCTTCACTAAACAAGCACTGGACCCTTCCTTGGACACCAGCTACTTTTCTTCGGGGTTAGGAAAACTGCACTGCAGTACAGAGTTCAGACACTCTGATCAACAGGTATGTTCTTTCATTCCAACATCCTGTCAAACCAGCTTTCAAGCCAAACTGGGGAACAGTGTTTAAAGGCATTCTGATCATACAGCAATGTGGCCCACTACAAGTACCTAGACTGATCTAGCCAATTCAATTCAACACTGGCTAGGACTCTATTTGTAAACAGTTTGATCCTAGACGCACTGGAAATGGCTTATTCAGCAGTGTCTCCTCGTAGGTTAAGCTCCACAGAAAACAAGATCAGGCACCTTATACTTTCTATAGTAACTCCCATGTACGCTTTCTACTGCCAGTTTGCCAACAGCATTAACAGTGCTACTGAAAGCAGTGGGACAGATTCCAAACTCCTGCATGCCAGGATTGTACCAGAAATAATTGTACAATTGTACTAGGATTGTATACCTGCAGTTTTGGCTTGAGAAGATAAACTTGGCAAAATGGTCATATGATGGAAAACAAGCAAAGTGAAGAGCAAGCAAGGAAGAAGGAAAAGCAAGAGAGTAAGGAAGAAGTTATAAGGAAGTGAGGAAACAGATTCTCACATCTTGCCATCTTAAAAGGATTTGCAAAGAACACACAGTGAAAACAGCCTGCACAACCTGCCAGAGATGCCTGCCGAGCAGTACTGCATTTTTCACAACGCAGCCTCCCACAGGAATGCACTTACAAAGCTGGCCTTTCACAAGCTTCTCTTTGAAATCAGCACATTTCTGGCCTTTAAGACACTAGGAATCAGTACAAGTTTGCCTTCACACGTAAGCAGCAAGACTAGACTGTTCCTGTTATCTCAGCCATGGAAAAAGCATTAGAGAATATGAGCATGAAAGCGCTATATACATTTTTTTTAACGTGGAGGATGCTCACAACTGCTAACCTGGCTGTCTAAAGATGACAAGCAAAAGAATATCAGGAAGGACTGGCAAGTCAAAGCAAACACTCCTGTTCAGTGGGAAAGTGTCAGATTTAAGTTGACAAGGGGGAGTTCATTTGTGAAACAACAAAAGCTTGATTTGCTAAGAGGATGGAAATAAGAAACATGAAGAGTCAGTCCTATGGGAGTGGGAGATAATGGGTTTAAATGTACCCATGTATCAGTACACAACACTAACTTAAGTATACCCAGACTTTTCTTCAGCACAGAACTGTGTTAGTAGATGGCTGGGAGACTGATGTCCAGAGATCCTGGTTTTCTCTGCCAGTGCCTCTCACTCCCAACCCGCAGTCCTCCACCACCTCAGTTGGTGCTCCTCACTCCAAACGCAGTCCCCTGGCCCTGCCGGTGCCCCTCACTCCTGACCTGCAGCCCCCTCCCCAGCCCTGTCAGCAGGGGCCCCAAGCTGCCCCCCCCGGAGTGGACACACAGGATGGTGGTCTGTGGGGACACAGGAGGGACAGGCTCCAACATGAGGAGCAAGCAGCACAACTCATGAGGAACCACAGGCAGCAGCTGGGGCACCACACACTGCCGCGTGCCATCGGCTGGGGCTGGGGCATGGTGAAAAGGATCAGTGGCACACGCTACAGCAACAGCTTTAAGCAGAGCACAGCTCTAGCCCGGGCCATGCTGCGGGCAGCAGGAAGAGGGTACAGGGCTCCAGGTGCTCTCCGCTCTGCCTGGGCTGAAGTGCAGCAGCTATGGCTCCTGCAGGCAGCTGTGGAGCTAAATGGGCCTCTGATGCAGGCTGGAAGGAGGAAGAGGGGATGCCTGTGGCACCTGCCCTGGGCTGGAGCTCCCATGCCAAGCCAGGCAGCCTGGCCTAGTGGCACTGGCCTCAGCCACCACACCCCAAACAAGGGCATGCAATCAGAATGTAACATACTACTACATATTGATCCAACTGGCCTGTGTGCAGATAAAGAAATAGGACATGCCGAGATATGTAGATCCTATCAGCTGTAACTGGGGCACCCCTAATGTAACTTCCCCTTTCCAGCTCCAGGAAGTAATTTTCCAGTATAGAGCTTTTAACAGCAAATATACTCAGCACCAACAAATCCCAGCTGCTGGCAACATGCCTGGAATTTAAATTATGTTTTGGATAGATACAATCCCAGTATCTGTAAGAAAGAAAGAAACAGTCTCTGCTTCTATATTTTCCATAACTGACAGGTACTTTCCATGCTCTGCACTGAGAGTTCTATAGCTATATACAGCAGTAAAGCCTGCCAGAGCTGCATTACAGACAAATATTTACTTTATTTGTACTCATAGTGAATCCTTCCTTTCAGGGTTGCCCAATTCCTGCTCCATGTCCTTACTAACTTAGTGCAAGAGAATGACAGAGTACTTCATCTAACCCTTTCTGGAGCAAGCAAAAAGCATCTCTAGTTTGCTGATCACTACTCTGCTAGCTTTAATTTTCAAGAACGCCATCTGTCAGACTTTTTTCTACTTCTTAATAAGTGTCAACATTTTTTTTGTCAAAAAATTTTCCACAAAGAACAACCTAATTTAAGTGTAAAGAATTCTTGGTCAACTCTTAGTAGGATTATCGTATTAGATATCAGTATGAGGTAATGTGTTACTTACACA
Source organism: Crocodylus porosus (assembly GCF_001723895.1). Classification (NCBI taxonomy): domain Eukaryota; kingdom Metazoa; phylum Chordata; order Crocodylia; family Crocodylidae; genus Crocodylus; species Crocodylus porosus. The sequence continues at coordinate 1,938,281 of NW_017728914.1, read as the reverse complement.
CTTGAGTTTTGTTTGGAGTTTGTCTTTGGACATGATCAAAGATTGATCATGCCAGTCAGCGAGCAGGCCATCACACCTCAACTCCAATCAGGACTGAAAACTTTCTGCCATACTTGACCTGGCTCAGATCAGCTGTCCGTCCCTAACAACATGCAAATACCACATAAAAGCATCAGCCAATCTGGATGATCTAATCACATATAGACCTTCCTCTCCACCAGCCTGTTTTAGCAGCTCTTCTTCCTTACCACTAGACCATTTGACTCAGAGAGCAATATTCTTAACTCGGTTTTATTTCACTTCAGTTTAAGCAAACACAGACAAAGTACTGCAGTCTCCAACTTTGCAAAGAACTTTCCCTGGGTTGAAAGGGGGTAGTGGGAAATCCCCTCCCCTATTCTCCCTAACATCTTGCCTGAGGTCCACTACTTGACGAATCATAGACACAGGTCTATTTGCATGAGCTTCCCATGGCCTTAGTGTATGACTCTGCTGGTGTAAAAACCTACAAGCCCGAGTGATCATCTTCCAAGGAATCCTGACCCAAAGTCTGCCTTGTTGTTGGATTACTGACATAGTACCTTTAGAAGACTACGCAGTAGGGTTGTATAAGGTAGCCCATGATATCCAGGAACTGACAGATTCCCTTGACTTAGTCCAGGCAGTTGGAGAGTTCTGCACAGTTGGCCATATTCAAGATCTCATGTTAGCAAGGTTGCCCCTGGCCTGAATTACTTAATAGAATTGTTTTTGTATCACTGCAAGAGCTAGGCCATAGGGGATGGGGAAGCAGGGAAGAGGCTAGGAGTGGAGGTGCAGCCACTCCTGCAGTGCTAGTCACTGCTTCTGCACCCCCCTTTTGCAAAAACCTGGATCTGCTTCTGGCTGTAAGGCCAAAATATCAACTTTGCACTCTAAAACTAAGAAACACCCCCTGAACTCAGATGGCACATACTTTCTCAGGGTACCCTTTACTCCACTTGCAATTCATCCAGATAATGACAGAACTTCCTCTGCAAATAAGATTATGACATCTCAAGGCTGGTCTTGAGCATTTTCAATGATGATAGATCCAAAATCTCAGAGTTTTTGGCCAATTTTGGTTATGATGTTGAAATTCTTCTGCATACTTAAGGTCCCCTATGTATATTTTAATTGAAGATGACAAGGGGTATAGCTGCATTCTGTTATTAGTCAGCACTATCAATGCTTCCATTAGAGAAGAGAAGGTGCTGACCTTCCTTGAACACTAAGTGGGTCTGTGGTGAGTCAAACTCCCCATTTTTGGGGAAAAAGAGCTCAGAAGACAAAAACTACTGAAGTGCTAGACAAATTCTATTCTTCCTTCAGGATGTCAGACATGCAAGTGGTCCCCTACTAGACTGCTATTTTGGCCATGTTGAACTTCAACACCTTTAAGTTTAAGGAACTTTTGGGGAGGGATGGGGTGGGGAGTGTGTGGAAAGGAGCTTCTTTGGTAATTAAAGGATGCTCCTAGTATGACCAGAATTGTCTGGAGGACTTACCTAGAAGAGAGAACAAGTTGATGATGGAGATTTGTCTCTTAACCAGTAGCGCGCTAGGATTCTCAGGAACTGATCCCTTTGCCTATGTCCTGTAACATATATAGACTAATCAAAAACCATTTCTGCCAAGACATGTGGGATATTATTTATATGCCCCACCCAAGGACTCTTGCCCCAAGGATCCTTCAAATTCAGTCTGGTTTGGAAGAATGACACTAAAAAATCCCCTTGCCATATAACCCTAGCTGTGAAATAGTTTGACTGTAGCATGGAGGTCAAGAGTTAAGAAGTGACTAGAGACAAGTTACATTTCACAAGACGTTTTAAAGTTTCAGAAGCTGTTTCTAGGGGTGCACTGATGTATTGGTTGGCTATCGGATCAGCACTGATAAAAGGAGAAGTGATGTTATTGGCTAAACGGCTTTTTTTGGTCATTATAGCTGATAATTATAGCCACGTGCCTGGAACACTCTGGTAAGCGTAGTCTGGTCCTTGTGCCCCAGCACTGGTTGGCACCTGCAGCAGACTACAGGTCCTGGCGATGGGATGGGAAAGGGGCGCCAGGGAATGGTCACGGGGCACCATGCTCAGCAATAAACAGAGCGTTACTGGCTTCTGCTGCCATGGCAGTGCCTGGTGCACAGAGGCCTGAGCACCAGGGTTGCCATGGAAACACTGAGCTGAGCATGGATGGGGTAAAGTGCTGTGCGAGGGCCATTCTGCTCTACCAAGCACTAGGCACCTTTGCAAAAGTGGCTTCTCCCTGGCGGCTGCAGCTCCGCTGTGCAGGGCTTGTCAGTGCTGAGGCAGCAGTGTGCTCTGGGACCAAACATGCCTGGCACCACTGTCCATGCAAGAGTCCACCCTGCCTACCTGGGACAGCAGCTCAGGCAGTGTGGAAAGTAAGGCTGCAGGCAGGAGCTGTGGGTGAGGGGAAGACTGGACCGCCTTCCCCAACAATGGCCAGAGCAGACAGGCGGTGTGCGTGGGTGGCTGTGTTTAGAAATGCAAAACAAAAAAGGGTTTATGTCAGTAACCTAAAATGCCTTATTGGTATCAGCCAAGAAAATCTTTATCGGTGCACCCCTAGTTGTTTCTGTTCTGAAGAGATCCATTAGTTCCCCTTTGGAACTATTTCTGAAGGAGGTAGGGTGAGAGTTTCTGGCTGTGCCCTGCCTAATTTGAAGCCACATTTTAAATCTGGGCCTACCTCATTCTAGGTCAGTGCCCAAACCTGGGCAGCTCGCTAGATAGTTCTTCCTTGTTTTGACTTGGGTCCACCCTGGACTCAAGAAACCTTCTTAGAATTGTAGAGAATAGGGCTGGAAGGACTCCAGCCCACTCAAAATCAGATACGTTGATCAGTCTGTCAATCATCACAGTATAGCTATTGATAGTGTCCTTCCCATAGATATCCCCTATTCGTGGAGCATGATATGACTGTTAAAGTCCATGCGTGTTTGGCAGTGAACCACTGGTGCTTGCCACTGTAAGGGAAGGAGCAGGCAGCTGCCAGGTGCCTGGTGAGGGCAGCCATTTTCAAACACAGGCCAGAGGCAGCAAGGCAACATCCGGCTGAGCTGCTCCTGGAAGACCCTGGAAGTAAGGGTGAGGCTATGGGGAAGGAGGAGGCCTCACTGGTCCTGGGCATGACTGAAAACTGCACCCTGCTGGGGAAGGAAGGCCTGGTGGGACTGCCCGTGGTGCAGCACCTCTACCCAAATACCAGGACCCCTTACTTCCCTGGTGAAAGGTGGGTTGGGGCACCTTAGTAACCCCATTAATTGTAATGACTTTACAACAGCAATTCAGTCCCAAATGTACTTAGGACTCCTTTGGTGAAATTCCCTTGTGAAGAGAGAATTACATCCATCTACCTCTGAATCATTAAAGAAAAAAACCAAAGAGCTTAGTCTTTGAAGACTCCACACTTGTTTAGTTTTCTTGGCTTCGAGACTGCATTTTATTCTGATGCTTGCAATTCGTTCCCCAGTTCATACCCTTATATCTTTGTTTATGCATAAAAGAGCAAGTGCTATATGTGCTTCCATAGAAAAAAGGCAAAGCATTAGGTATAATATCATCACTGAAGCTTTTTCCAACTATATCAATCCTAGTTTAATAGTTTCTAGGGTCGGAAGGGACCCGAGTAGATCATCTAGTCCGACCCCCTGCCATGGCAGGAAACAATACTGGGGTCAAACAACCCCAGCAAGATGTTCATCTAACCTTCTCTTAAAAACCCCCAGGGTAGGAGCCAG
>NW_017728914.1:1932201-1934394 GCF_001723895.1 Crocodylus porosus | reverse complement strand
GCAGGGAGGTGGCTGTTCTGGTCCCTACTTAGGAAGACAGAGGCAAAGAAATCGTTAAACATGTTAGCTTTGTCATCTGGTGTGACGACCAAATTCCCCAACGCGTCCTGCAAGGGCCCCACGTTACCCGGGACCTTCTTTTTGCCCCCTATGTATTTAAAAAAGGACTTCTTATTGTCCTTAATATGAGAAGCTAGTCCTAATTCCATCTTTGCCTTGGCCTTCCTAACTGCCCCCCTACAACCCCGAGCAACTGCAGAATAGTCATCCCTGGCGATGACCCCTTCCTTCCATTGGGTATATGTCTCCTTTTTTCCCGGATGCTTCTGGTGAGCCATGGAGGCTTGTGTGCTCTCCTGCAATTATACAGTATAAAAACTGGATGCTTATCTTGCTGGGATCCTACAACCCTAGCTGACTTCCTGCCCTTTGGGTGGGGGGCTGGACTCAATCTTCCGAGGTCCCTTCCAGCCCTAATTTCTATGAAATCTATGAAAAGACTTTCAGGTCTTGCCACTATGTGGTACAGCTGAGACAGCCATGAAGCTTGCACCAGATTCTTCAGCTGGGGTGAATGGCAATAGCTTCACTGAATTTCTGTGATAATAATACCAGTTGCAGATCTCCCCATAAATGTAGGAATCTGCAACAGCTCTACAATGGGCTGGGAAAGAAAAGTCCTTATACTCGCATGGAGCTCCCTGCAGGGGAGGGGCCCTTCACACACAGATTTCATAGACATTAGGGCTGGAAGGGACCTTGGAAGATCATTGAGTCAAGCCCCCTGCCCCAGGGGCAGGAAGTCAGATGGGGTCATAGGATCCCAGCAAGATAAACATGCAAATTTCTCTTGAAGGTGTTCAATGTGAGTGCTTGAACCACCTCCAGCTGGCAGGCTATTCCAGACCTTGGGGGCTCAGACAGTAAAGAAATTCTTCCTTATGTCCAGCCTGAAATGGTCTTGCAGGAGGAGTTTATAACCGTTCAACCTTGTCATCCCTTGAGGCGCTCTGGTGAACACTCCTTATAAGCTTACAGGTGTCCATCAGATTGCCCCTGAGCCTGCACTTTTCCAGGCTGAAGAGCCCCATGGCTCTCAGCCTCTTCTGTTTTCCTGACCTCTGATCATGTGCGTGGCTCTTCTCTGGACTCTCTCAAGTTTCTCCACATCATTTTTGAATTCTGGAGCCCAAAACTGGATGCAGTACTCCAGCTGCGACCTCACCAAGGCTGAGTACAACAGGAGAACGACGTCCTGGGATTTGCTTGAGAAGCATCTGTGAATGCAAGCCAGCGTTCTGGTCACTTTACTAGCCACAGCATCAAACTGATGGCTCACGTTCAACTTGTGGTCAGTCATGACCCCCAAGTCCCTTTCGTCCGTAGTGCTAGCCAGCATAGCACTGCTGAGCCTATAAGCATGCTGCAGATTTTCCCTCCCAAGGTGCAGAACCTTGCATTTTTTGCTGTTAAACACCATCAGGTTCTCATCCGCCCATTTCCTGAGCCTGTCAACGTCAGCCTGGATCACCCTTCTGTCCTCAGGCGTGGACGCTTTACCCCAGAGTCTGGTGTCATCAGTGAACTTGGCCAGTCCACTTCTGATACCAATGTCCACATCATTAAATGAAGATGTTGAATAGTGCAGACACAAGGACAGAGCCTTGAGGGACCCCACTGGTCACACGGCATCATGATGATTAACTTCCATCAACCACCACCCTCTGGGTCCTACCATGGAGCCAATTCCCCAGCCAGAGGATCGTGGTAAGGCTGAGGCTGCAGTTGGCCAGTTTTCCTAAGAGGGTGATCATGGGATATCAGATTGAAGACTTTTTTAAAGTCAAGATATATGACATCAATCTCCTCTGCCTTGTCCAGGTGTTAGGTCACCTGGTCGTAGAAGGAAATAAGATTGGTCAAGCAGGACCTACCCACAGCAAACCCATGCTGGCTATCCCTCAGGATATTGCCACTGGACAGTCTGTTAAGAATGGCCTTTTTGATAATCTTTTCTAAGACTTTCCCCGGGATAGAGGTCAGGCTGATGGGCCTATAGTTTGCTGGATCCACTTTCCTCCCTTTCTTGAAGATAGGCACCACATGTTCTTCCAGTCTTCAGGCACTTCACCAGAGAGCCAGGAGTTCTCAAAGATGTGCCAGGGACTGAGCTATAATGCTAGCCAGCTCCTT
>NW_017728914.1:1916645-1932101 GCF_001723895.1 Crocodylus porosus | reverse complement strand
TGTCCTCTTATCTCTGGAACATCACTGCCTCCGTGTCCAGTCCCTGAAGCACCCTACTCTGTTCCCCAGCTGGCTCCATGCTAGCTACACTGCCACAAGGGACACATGCTCCAGAAAGTGTGTGTGGGGGGGTTCAAGTACAGGACTGGGACACTCCAAGCCCCAACCCCTGTGTTCAGACACACTCCCTGCCATTCAGTCCTTTACTTCCCTACCCACTCTCCCCTCCTTGAAGAGCAAGGGAGAAGAAATCCCCCCTCTCACACACACAATACCCAAGCATTTTTGCTTTCTGAAGGGGGGTGGGGAAGCAGGGTTAACAACCATCTGTAAACTTTACAGACATTGAAATATGTTTACAGACTTTATGGACAAGCATTTTAACCACATTTTTTAAAACAGTGACAACTCTGTTAAAGATCCTGAGTAAACATGCAAAAGGTGTTCATTGCTTGTTATGCAACTGCTAGCCCCACCACACCCATCACATAAGACCAGTAATTGTCTATATCTGCAAGTTAAACATTAACGACTGGTTGGGATGTTCTAATGTCACATACTACCCTCAGTCTGAGAAGAAATTTTCACACTGCTATATGGAATACAAATATCCTCCTCGATGGCCCTAGGCATTGCTCTTTCAACTATAATCACATTTATTTAAGAAATGTCTGTCCTCTTCCCACATTGTCTTATTCCTCATGTTTCTCAAATTCAGGACTCTCCAATCAGACTGACTATTGGAATGGAGTAAGATCATGGCTTTTACCTTTGCCGTGCTCTTTAGCACGTGGAAAGTGTGAGAAATGGCAGCAATCTATAGTTGCAACAAGGTACCTACCTTCTCTCTAACCCAGAGGGAGGGTGCAAAATTCCTGTTTAATAGGTCCACAAGCCACAGAGCAAAGGGGTGCAACTAAAACCACACTGACAACATTAGTCTACTCTTATGCCAGGGGATAACACTTGCAAAGCTTTCATTTTATTTTACTAGAAATTCTACAGAAGCCTTTTCCATGCTCATTCCTACATTCAGTCCTGGGACAGAAAAGATGACAACCCAAATTTGCTCTAGATTTTTGGCATCTTTGTAATCTGATGTTGTATAAGATTAATTTATGCATAAGTAGTTAGGTACATTGCTAATATGTTAAATTAATCTTTAAGACATGACACTACAGCATGAGCTAAAATACAGATACAGGCAACCCCCACTTAGTACTTTTAATTGGGGCCTGAAAAACTGAGCGTTAAGCAAAACAAGCTTTAAGTGAAACCGAAAGTATCTGGCAACCCAAGATGGTGACTGCACGCGTTTTTAATGACCCAAGATGGTGACCGTGAGCGTTACAATGGAACTCACTGAGCACTAAGTGAAATCAGGTATCAATTTAAAATGAGCCTTATTGTGAAACAGCGCTAAGCAAAACAGCGTTAAGCAGGGGTTGCCTGTATTAGTCAAATTCTTAGTATGACTGTCCAATTTATTTTAGATTGTTAATTGTAACTGTATGTCCAATTAACACTAAAGCCTGAGCAGAAGTGATTTCATCCTATCACATAGGAAGGCCAAGTCTTACAGACCTGATCTCAATTTACCAGCATCACATAAATTAACATGGCACCAAGCCAAAACCTAAATCCTCATCCTACAGTCTGTTTGACTGACTCATGCATCTTACTACTATCCCATTTCCTAGAAAACAGATCTATTTCTGTCCACTCCTACATTTCCAAGCATATGTAAAACAACAAATAGCTAATGCCTTCTTTGTGTGCCTACTTCCAGTATCCCTTGCTCAATGTAATGACTTCCAGTTAATAATTTAAGTTACTGTAGATAAGCCTATGCCAGTTCAACCCTGTTTTTTAAACCTTGCTTAATCAGACAAAGATCATTTAAACTTGAATTGAAAGTGTATTCAGGACTACTGATGGAAGCAGGCAACAAGCCAACAAATCATCACATAATCTACCATAGCTCCTGCCCCAACTCTCTCTGGTTCCCAAAGGCAATGGCACATAATCAACAAACTGCACATGCAGTTTCACACGGGTTTCCAAGGCAGTCTATGGAAGCCAGGTACTGTATCCTTCAGAAGGGAACACAGGCTTGTGAGAGGTGGAGGATTTGCAGTGCCACTGAGCTCTCTCCAGCCATTAAGGGACTGGCAACACCAGTTACTGAACAGAGATGAACTTTAAATAAAGGTGGAGCAGAGACATCACTGACCAGAGATGGACACTTTCATGGCCTTGTCTTGAGAAGAGATTGGCCAGGGAGCGCAATTCCTCACCCAGGCTGCACCCATAACACCCAGTATAAGAGCTGAGCCACCTTCACCCACATCCCGGCCGGCCCCGCTCCAAGCAGGCACACTGACTCCCGGCTCCTACGTTGCAGAGACCCCAGGAGCTGCGCCGGGCTCCGACGTGAAAGGCAGATGGAGCGAGCGCTGAGCCCGCCCCCGGGCCGCTGCTCCGGGGAAAGAGGCGCCCCCCCAGCGGAAACCGCCCGCCCGCAGGGGGCGCAGGCGAGCAGGCCTCCTCCGGCCCCGAGCACCGCGGCGATCGGTTCTCCAGGGGGCGCGAGGAGCAAGAGGTGCTCGGCGCGGACGTGCCTCCCTCCCGGCAGCGCCAAGCGCCCGCAGGACAGACCCCAGCGGAACGGAACGGAACGGAACCGAACCAGCCCGGCCCTCCCCGGCGGCTCCGCCGCGCCGCTACCTACACGCCAGCCCGCTGCTCCCGCTCGCTCTGCGTACCTGCCGCGCCTGCTACTGATGTTGCTGCGGAATGACGTAACAGAGGGAGGGAGTCACCTGACTCCCTGGTGACAGGGGCGGGGCCGTGCGTCACAAAGGGGCTGGAGCCGGGGGGTGGAGGTTCCGTGTGAAGCGGGGGGCGGGGGGAGCTGCTGCTGCCGGTCCGGCCCGACCCGGCCCGGCGCCCAGTGCCGCAGCCCGCGGGGTAGCTGGCCCACCCGGCCCCCCGCTGTGTCCCCGGAGCCGAGAGCCCGCGCGGGGGGCGGGGATTGCATGTGAGACTCCGAGTCAAAGCCGGAGCTGTTCTGGGGCTGCGGGAGACTCCTGTCCTGCCCTGCGCTGGGCATTGAGGTTACAGTCAGAGGCTGCATGTGTCCCGGGACAAACCGTTTTATCCTGGGACAAAATGCAGTGGTTCAGACATCCATATTCTCTGTTCCGGGATAAATCCATAAAAGAGCCACAGGATGAGAAGTGCGTGCAGTTTATCTGGGGCTGGGAATCCCTGAGTTGCATCGCTGCAGTCAGCTTGCTAAACCCTGATGGTTAGGGATGTGTGCACGCATCAATCCCAGGGTATAGCTGCTCCAGGACAAACGCAGCTTGTCTGGGGGCAGATGCAATGTCTGTTCCTAGCCTGACCACAAGTGCCTCTCAGAACACACCTGTCCCATTGTTTGGCCCATGCAGGCGTTGCACACCAACACAGTCTGTCTTATATGCTTGATTTATGAAACATAAATCCAATTTGCATGAACGTACACATGATCACTAGTAAAGAAATGTAGAGTCTGGAAGATGCAGACTGGCTGCACTGGCACTGGCTAAAGGAGAGATGATAAATGGGTTGTACTAAAGGGGGTGAAATTAACGCAAGATCAGTTCCAAGACTGACGCTTACTTAATATTTTCACTAGCCATCTTGTAAAAAATACCTGGGATTCTGATGAAGAAACTTGTTGATGATGACACAATGATGGGAGGAGGTTTAGAGTATTACACAGGAAAAACACAGGAAATATACAGGAAGAACATTGAAGGCTGCGGTAAGGGAAACACAATGAAAATAGTACAAAGGGCAAGGTCTTGTACTTAGGCACTAATAACAAGTATTTCAGCTATGCTTTAAGGGATCATTAGCTGGAAATGACAGGAAGAAAGACCTCAGTGTATCAGGTGATTCTATAAGCCACTAATATATGGCTATGAAGAAGTTCAATGCAATTGCGGGATGTGTCAGAAAAGGAATTTCCTGTAAAGATTGGGAAGTATTAATGCCATTGTATAAGACCTCACCTAGAATACTGTGTACAGTTCTGGTGACCTAGGTAAACGAAATAGGAATGTGAACTGGAATGGGTAAGTCAGGTGACTGGGGAAACGGAGAGGAGACTGAGGGCATGTTCCTATTGCTTCAGCAGTATTCTTGATTAATTGGGAGCCGAACACTAGGGAGGAAGGAAGATGAGCTACTTAAACTGGCACAAGAATAAAGGGTTACAAACTGGTTGTGGATGGAGGCAGGTTAAAAAGTAGAAGGTTTGATCAGGATTAAAGCAACCTCTGGGGGCAGGGGGAAGGGAGAGGGGGACAGGAAACCTAACCCTGTTAAAGACAGGTCTTGATAAATTTATGAACAGGATTAGGTGACTGCTTGCTTTCCTTAGGAGGGCACTGGACCCACTGACCCAGGAGATCCCTTACAGTCCTATGTTCAATCCAAATTCTTTGTTAGGACTGCAAAACTTGCAGGTGCTCATAGACCAGACTACCTGAGACCTTTATCTAGATCAAAGATTCAGACTCTTGTAGCGCATCTCAGCCTACATGTTACTGTCGGAAAATTTGCTTATGAATAATTACAGAATTAGTCTTGGTCAAGCAGCTCTCCAGGTCTGCCCAGATAAAATAGGTCAAAGATACATTATGCAAGTCATTAAATAGAACAAAATACTATCATGCCTGTCTTAATGCACATGAATGACTCACTTCTGGCTCACTCTAGTGAAGATAATAACCTGCTACCTAGTGGAGGATGGAGCTATTCTTGTAGCTGAGGTGACAGGAGGGAATGGGGTTGAAACCTCTGTACACATTTGGGAACAAGAGAAGATTTTAGTTTCAGCTGACATACAAAATAGGAGCTATGTCATCTCATAACTAATCCTAGGAGTCTAATGAGGCATAAGCCATTCCAATAGGGTTTAGAGTTTAATGCCAGCAGAATAATTTAAATTTAAGCTGGCTCAGAGAAAAGAGCAAAATATAACCCTTCCCTAGCACCCAGAAAGACAGGCTTTCCTGGGACATAAGAGATGCTGGGAGCTGAGAAGTATTTGGTCTTGGGGTCAGGGGCACAGCATTATGATCCATGTAGCAAAATGTTCCTTTTTGACCTTCTTTTACAATGTGAGTTTCTCTTTCTCTGAATAACCAATCATACTTGCTGTTATTTACAAACCCTAAACTGGGTTGTGGATGGTGGATTCTGGAAAAATTCTGATCTGCTCTACACAAAATCTGCACCAGTTTCATGCTGAGAAAAAGTAAGTTCTCCCAGTTATAGTACAGTAAAAGTTGTGTTAACTATTAACTGGCACGCCGGTTGATGCAGCAAAAGGGAAATCGGAAATGTAGTATGATTTTCTCTTGTAGACAGGGCCTTAATGCATCATTTTAAAATAACCGAATTAAAAAGGAGCAAGTTTCTGTCTGCCTTTTGCAAATCTGAATCTAGCATATGTTACAGCTAGAAGGTTGGAGGCACAAGCTAGCTTAGTAGAATCAGTTTTAAACTAATAGAAGAAGGCTCTTGGGGTGGAATTTTTCAGTGATTACATTGAACTGATTTAAGTTAAACCAGTCTAACTTATGTTTGTAAACAAGCCCTTAATACAGACATCAGAGAACAAGTGAAGTGGATAAAAATGACTTGAGACAGGTTCACAAGCAAAGAGGGTTGTAATCTACCTTCCTAATGCTGGAAAGCTGCTTGTGAGAATCACTAGGCACATCTACATGTGCCTATTAACATGGAGTAATAAGCTCCCGAGCCTTTTGCTGCAGAGCATATTGCTCCAGGGCATGCATCTGCACTTGCACCCAGACCACAGCATATTGAGCTGGGTCACAGCAGCCCTGGCTGGCAGGGGACCCAGGAGGTCAGCCTGCCAGACCAGGGCTGCTCTGACTTGGCCCATTGTGCTGCAGAGGGGCTGGCTGCAGGACAAGGGTGCTTCAGTTCAGGGCTAGCCAGCCAGCAGCCTCTGCACTGAAGCACCCTCAGGCCCCAGCCAGCTGGGTCGACATCTACATGGGTACTGGCTACTCACAAAAAAACTCCCAGCAGGGTAGTAATTGTATTTATAAGTACTATTCTGCTATGGAGTTTATTAGTTGTGTGCCCTAATAGGAGTGCATGTTTAGATATTGAGACATTTATTGTGCAGTTAATTATGCAGCTATGCAGTAAACATCTCATGTAGATGCACTCACTATGCCCAACAATCCAAATGGTAGGAGGCATTTTATACCAGCATTTCAAAATTTGAAATCTTCTCTAAATGAATATTCAGTAGCACCAGCAATGAGCCAACAGGGAAGTGTCACTGCTCTAGAGACAACACAGTGCAAAATCTGGACAAGCCTTCAAGCAAAAATTCACTAAAATCTTGAAATCAACTTGAAATGCAGTATGCTTTAGAAGAGGACTTAGCATTGCAAACCTCAAGCAATAAAAAAGTCGGGCCCTAAAACCCATGAGATTGGCTTAAAAATTATGTATTTAAAATATAAATGTGTGGGGGGTGTCCTCTGGTGCAGGAGATGTTAAGGATTCTCAAGTATGATTCTAGCAGCTGGAAGTTTTGAGAAAACCCACCAAATCGTGTGACTGTTGCCAGTACCATAGCAAGGAGGGGGCAAGCAGAACAACTGCCCTGGGAGCTGAAGTGAAGGGGCGCCAACAGGTGCTATCCAGCCAGGGCAGTATGGGATGGAGCCGTGAGTGGCTCATTTTGGGGGGCACAGGGATGGGGGAAAGGCAGCTCCTACTGCTACATGCACTCCTGGGCAAGCATGGGGGGGCATGTGCCCCCCAGATCTGTGCACGGGGCAAGGGCGGGCTGCTGATGTGGGCTTTGCCCTGGGTGCCAAACTTTGTTGCTATGGCACTGACTATTGATAACATTGCTAGAGATAATGCAACACTAACTCTTTCACATTCCCCTGCTTTCTCCTGCCCGTTTCAGCACTTAATCTTATTTCTTTCAGTGTCTTTTTTCTTCCATATTACCCACACAGCCCAAAGGGGAAACTGATTGACTTGACCTTAAGAGAAACAGTGAAACTCAGTATGTTCAAAGGCACGAAGTAAACAGACAAAACAAGAACAGAACACAGAAGAATGCCAATCTTAGCTACTGGAGCAACAGGAAATCAAACTGTTCTGTTGTTTCTCTTCATCATTGCAGCTTCTTGTTTCCATACAATTATTTTCCTCTACTATATAAATGTAACCTGGGTGGCAGCCCAGTAGTTGCCACCCCTGCCCAATATCAGGGATGGTGTGCTGAGAGTGGGGCAGGGCTTCTGGCCAGCACCAATTTACTTTCAAGCCAGCCCCTGCTCCCCAGAGCAGCCCGTGGTCCCAAGAAGGTCTAACACTTAACTGATTTAACTATTTACACGGTATTTACAAAGCAAGAATAATAGAAAAGGTTATTTACAAGTTAACTTAAATGACATAACTAGAATCACAAAACAAACCAGAATGCATTAGTCAACCCTTGACTCAAGAACCACAGGTAGGGTAACTGGCAGCTTTCAGCCACTGCTGAGGTACTACCACAAGGAAGCAAGGTGCTCACTACCTGAAGCTCCAACAGGCTTCCTAATAAGTGACAGATTGCTACAGGTTAAGCTCTTCTGGTCTCCAGCAATCAAATTGTATCAAACCCCAACCCCCCAAAGAGGCTGAAGGGTGACCCTCTGTGGCAATGAAAAAGGCAAGCAACAGAGTAGGCTCCTGCAGCAATCAACATGACCCAAGCATAAAGCTCAGGGACTCCATCCGATGACACTCAGCTGCAGAATAAGGGACAAGACTGAGTCCCCTCTGGGGCAGTCAGTGGCAGAGGGTCAGCAGCAAAGGAACTTCCCGGGGGTTGCTGCTCCAAACCTCTGTTCCAGATGACTGGCCAGGAACCCTACACACCTCGCAGCTCACCAGTCCTGCTCCAAGCGCTGACCTATGCCCTGAGCTCCCAGGGATGCTCGTCCTGGCGCTTTGGTGGTCCTCAGGATCCCAGTGCCTTGCCTGCTGCTGTCCCGCTTCCCCAGGGAAAGTAAGGGGTTTTCTCAACTCACTGGCCCAGCTCCCTGCTCTGGATAAGGATGCTGCCTGTGCTCCTGGCCGCTGCTTCTTCTCTGCAGCAGAACACGGGGCCGACTGCCACCCCTAGTCTCTGGGACCCCTGGCACGTCCAGCACACTGTGATGGGGCCTTGGGGCACCAGCTTTCTGCCCCAAGCCCTGGCTGCTGCTCCCTCTCTGCTGCAGGGCTGGAGGCATGGCTGACTGCTGCTGCCTTCTTCTCCCAGGGCCTTTAAGGCTCTTCAGAGGGGCCTCTCTGCTCCCTCCGTTGGGTCAGCTCACCCAGCTCTTCTTAGGCCTCCTGTATCATTTCCCCAAGTCACTGTCAGCAGCTGCAGATACCACTTTGGCTGCTGCCTTTATCCCCTCCAGTAATCCCACCCTGGCTGGCAAACCCGCCAACCAAGGCTCAGGGTGCCTGGCCCCCAACTCCGGCCATCCCCCTTCCATGTGAATGAGGGGATTGAAAACCCCTTCTTTCCATTGGCTTCTCCTTCTCCACAGGGCAGGGCTCCCCTGCTCCACCCTTGGGGTCGCTCAGAGCTCACCAGCCTGTTTCTAGCCCAGGGTAAGTATCTCAAGCCAATCTGGTGAGCCCACATTGGCAGTCTGTTACATAAAGAAGGGTTAAACCTCACTGAGGCTGGTGTGTGAAAACAAAGCCCTTTGTTTAAAATGGTTGTAAATGGTCATTAAGCTCCTTTTGGGAAACAGGTCACTGAAATAATAGCAGTCTTCCAATCCCAAACCAAGAATATGTCCCCATTCAATGCAATGGCAGATGTGAGTGTTCAGGAATTTAAACTATGTGGGCAGAAGGCTTATGTTGGTGTTTATTTTGACAGGGATGTGCAACTGGATGAGAGAGAGCTCAGGTGGAGAAGCAGTGAAAGTACTCAGAAGCAGACTGAAGGTCTGTTTACAATGCAGTCACTGGAGGCTGTAGGTACATGTGCCTTTAATCTGACTTGTGTAGGTACTGAGAGCAGTGTAGCTGTGGCTCCATGGAGTTTAGTGTTACCTGCAAGACTTGCTCCAGAAGTCAGGTAAATACTTGGGCAGTAGTCTGTGCCGAGCTCCATGCTACCATAACTCCACCACTAACAGCACCTCAGCTAGCTGCAGCGTAGATATAGCCTGAGAAGAAAGACTGCCATAACCAGGGAGAGTCCTGGCATATGGCTATGGAAGAAACACTGATGGGGTCCTTTGGGTCAAGATGCTGACCAAAAGTGATGGTGCCATAAGCAAGAGACCTATCTTTGGTTGTTTGATTTCTCCTGTGTTCAAAAAAGCAGGAGTTTGCACATTCATGTAAATGGACAGGATTGCATCAAAGACACTGTTACAGTTCTCTCTTAATGGGGATGTTTTGCCTGGATATCCCTCTTGCCCAGGCATTGCTTCTGGTTCTCTTCTCCAGTTTTGCCGCTTCTCCCCTTCTTCTACAGTTGTGTGGCAGTTTTGCTCTCTACTCCCCAGAATCTGATACACCTACAGCATTTGACCACTAATACAGCTGCTCTGCACACACTTTTGCACTGAAATAGCTAAATGGGTTTGAAATCACAACTCCTGGTATCTTGGTGAAAATCTGTGCATTTGCCCAGCCTTGGGTTTGTCCTTATAGAGAAAGCACCAACAATTTTAATTCTTTCCTTTTGGTTCATTTCTTTGGTTCCTTCACATCCTTCCCCTTAGAAGTAACTCAAACTTTCATGCAATAACTCAGGGTCTAACAGTAGAATCACAGGAAAGTTGCATTAGAAAGGACATAAGAAAGTGTTTTAGCCCTTTTACACACCCCTCAACTTCTGAAGGGTGTAGTGGTTGGAAAGTGGAGTTGCAAATTAGGATGCCTTGGTCTAGGCTTGACTGTCACTGACTTATTTTATAATCTTGGGCAACTACATCAACTGCTTGTGTCCTCTGTTTCCCCGATCTACAAAAAGGTGACAGTGCCAGCTATACTCACCTTCCTCTGTAAAGGGCTTTGAAATCTCTGGATAAAAGTACTTTTTGCTACAAAGATGTAGGGTATTGCTATGATAACACCAGTGCAGGGCTGTCCCCACCCCACAAGCAGTAAGTGTAATATACTGGTCTGTAGAGAGAGAATTCATGATCTCTTGCAACTTGCATGCTGCTTTTCTGTTCCTACCTCCCAGAGTTCTGCATGCTCTCCTGCCTGGCACTAAGCTCTTGGCTAACTTTCTGACCTCCTCTCCCAACTCAGATCACTTCCTTGATCAGTGCCTTTCAATTTAGGGCTGTTTTGAACATAATTCCCCATGCCATTTTGCAACACTGGGCTTTCTAATTTATACTTGTCTCCATTAAAGACTCATACAACACCCTAATCCAGTAGGATTTATGTAGGGACAACACTTAGAAAACAATATCTAGAAGCTCTTATGTGTGGGGATTTGGAAACAATATGTAGCTAAAGCCAGGCTGGGAGTGGATGCCAACAAAGCTACTGGTTGGCTTGAATGGAATTATTTCAAACAAGCACTGGACATATCTGGCTGTGGGCCCCAATCATCCTACAAGACAAAAATAATATTCAGAATCACAGGCATAAAATGTGCCTAATAAATATGTATCAGGCTTTTTGTGTAGTTTCACATAGGAACACCTGATGGTTATTCACTCTCTCTGCCTGTTTGTTGTAAGGCTGGTGTCTTGGTTACAATAATGAGTGAGGATTTGGTTATGATGAAGATAAAAGTTTTGTCAGGGATGTTCCTGCCTTGAACAGGGGACCAGACTAGATGACCTTATGAGGTCCCTTCCATCCCTACTTTCCTATGATTCTATGATCCTAAATAGAGCTTTGCTGTGGGCATGTGACAAAAAGCAATCCTCTAGCACAAGGTAACTTTGACTATATCAGTTAAAGGCAGGAAAGATTTTCAGGGTATAAAGCATATTACAATAAATCAACAGATTCTTCAGTCAAGAAACTTCCACAGAAAACAGGATTATGACAGATCAATACAAACAAGCTGGGAATTTTTCTCTTTGATCTTTGGGAAATAAGGCTAGTTTCATAGCCAAATCCCAACAACAATGCTGCAACTTCCAAAGACATCTCTTCCAGTTCCACTGCTGCAGGTTTGCCAGTGTATAAACGAACCCAAACAGAAATCAGATAACTTTTATTCACTGTCAATCGGCCAATCCAGCTGACAGGGGAAATATGGTGGGATACACACGCATCCAAAGCTCTCCAGAAAACACACATCTTTATACATATACTTTTCTTTGAACCATCCAATCACAGGCTAACACATGGATGCATAGACCTAGAGCATATTTGTAGCAGACTACACACCTCAGGGGCTGAAGCCCAGCTGGAAGCAGGCAGAGGGTGATTGCAACTCTGCCACAACAGAGTGGGCCAGCTGATACAGGTAATTGTCTGACCCATGGGAGTTAAAAGGCTTCCAGAGAGATACTAGGGAAACATAGCAAGAGTGCTCGATTAGGTCAGCTTTTGGACAAATCCTGAGTACCATGCCAGGGTTGCCTCTCCTGTGGTGCATAACAAGGACCAAAGGAGAAAGACTGGAGGGCTATGAGGCTAAAGGCAGCAACCCAAGCCAATGCATTCTCCCTGGGTCTGTGTGAAACTAGGCACAGACAGAAGAGCAGCCCCCCACTGTAACTCATGGTGCCGCTCAGGAAGTGCCATGAGTTACAATAATCCCCTGGACCCAAGAGAGGTTTGCTGTTGGGTCTCAATGGTTGAGAGACTGAGCTGCTGTTTAGAGCAGCTGCAAGCCTGTAGCTCCTCTCCCCTAGCAATGCCTCTCCCCACTCCCAGGCCCCGTGCTGTTTTCAGAACGTGGGGTGGGGAGGAAAGGGAATAGAGAGAGCTCATTCTGGGGGTTGCACATCTGTCACTGGAGGGTGGGGCAGGTAGATTACAGCTCCCCCACCCTCCAGTGCTGCCTGAGAAAAAAGCACAGATTGAACTCCCCCCACCCCACCTTCTTAAGACAGTGCCAGCAGCAGGGCTCAGTTGCATCAGCTCAATCCTGCTCCTGGCACACACACACAAGTTACTGAGAGCACTCCATTTTGGATCATCTTCATCTGAACCCTCATGCTATAAGCATCCAGATTGTTGCCGGTTTGAGCCTTTTTAAAGTGCTCTGCAGCCATGCACTTGTGTTTGGTCACAGCTGTAGAATGCTGTCAGGGGTCAGATAGGGAGAAAGTTGTCACTTGTGTCCCTCCAGCAAGTCGCAGGTGCAGACAGAAGAGAGAGAAGGAAGAGAGCAGGCCAGGGGTGGGAAAACCAAAGTCCAAACACTCTCCTTGGGTCTGGGAAAAGACTCCATGCCTTTTGTTTGCTTGACTAATTGTTGTGCTGATTTCTGCACAGGGGGAGCTTGCCTGGGGAAGACAATAAACAAGGAGTGCAAACAAAGACAGTTTGGGCTTAATTTCCCAACCTGCTACAGTATTCCTTTCTCTTGTTTAGCAGTGCATTACAATTTCAAGACTGTCTGTCAACCTCCAAGTCACTCAGGAAGCTAGCCTTGATTAAAGAAAATCACCTTGCACTTTGATACCTCCCAGCCCTTCTAAGACATTCACCACAACATTTGTTCTATTTCCAAGGGGGGTTTGCTGGTTCTCAAACAATCTTGAGACAGCCAACAAGGAAACCTTGCTTCTAATCCCTCCTTGTCTGTACTTTCTTTGGTTGTCTTGGGGTGACGGGGGGGCGGTACTTTAATTAGAGTGGCTCTGAGAGCCACTCTAATTAAATTGTCCACAGCATCACATGTATTCAGTGTCCCATGCTTCAAAATGGTGGTGGAAGCACTTTAACTAAAGCTTGTTTGATGAGCTTCAGTTAAAGCACCCTTGCCACCATTTTGAAGTGTGGGGATGCTGAATGTACAGGATACAAAGGCTGCTGGAGTGTGCCAATTAGATCAAGTCTGCTCCAACACATGCTAATTAGCACACATCAGCGCAGATGTCCAGCATGTGTATAGGTCCTCTTTGTGACCTGGGACAAATAGCTATCTACTCCATGCTTCTGTTTCCCCATCTACAAAAGTGTTTAATGACCCCCACCTCAGGCAAATGGGTGTAGATCTTAATTCAATAATATTTGCAATGAGCATAGAGAAACTCAGTGAAAGGTGGTGTTGAAAGTATAATTTTATTAGGACTGAAATCAGTTTAGATGTGAGACTGGGGCAATGAAGTTATAGGGATTACTGCTTCCATGGAAAACAGCACAATGACCTCTGATCAGGTGTATTCACAACTCATCCCAAAATCAGGGGAAGCTGCGGAGCCTGACAGGAACACACTGGGTAACAAAACAGTGCCATTTTTTTTCTCATTCCTCAGATGTCTTGAATACAGCAGAACGGATCAGTAAAGGTTTGGCAGAGATGCACAGACTACAGAAGGCATCACCACGCTTAGTCAACAGGGCTCCATAATGGTTTAGCCCAGCAATGCTACTCGATAATTTACAGCTCTGCCAACCCATGCAGATCAGGAAGAGAAACTTCAGTGACACTATGGGTGTCCCCTGCAAACAAATATGAATAAAAATGAACAGGGGAAGCCTTGGCAGACACCTCACTGTGCTAGACAGGATGGAAATCTAAAGTACCTTCCATCCTAGGATCTCAAAACACTGGATTCCTCCTGAAGCAGATGAGTGAACGGAGTGAAATTTCTTCTGCAAACCCAAGGGCTGAACGAGGTCCTGAGTTCCTCTCAGGACCAGTCACACAGATGAGTGAAGGAAAAGGGGAGTACCCTGGGGAAAGACAGGGGAAAAGAAACAAAAAACAGATCCAGATGCCCTTCTGAGGAATTCCAGGAGTGTGAGCCAGAGCCACACATGGAAGGGGTACAGTAAGGAAGTTTTCCCCCGGCCATAGACTGCCTAATTTTTTTTTTTTTTAGAAAAGGCCACAAATCACTTTTATGTAGTACTTAATGATTTTTTCCTTCTTATAATATGCCCCTATTGTGATTATAATGTTTCAGCTTAAAATACAGATACATGACTGAAAAAAATCCTAAATTCAGTCACAAAGAGGAATTTGGGCAAGAGATAGGGAAGGGATCTGACATACGAACTTGTGTTGGGCCCAACAGGTTCTGGCCAGCTCAGCTCACAGCAGCCAGATGGAATTACAGCCAGATCCCAGAGCTGAACGAGAAACCACCTAAACTGCCCCGGGAGCCTGCCTGTGAATGAGCCACTCCAGAGGTCTCAGTGTACAGGAGGCCCTACCCAGCCCAACATCCCCCTTCCAGCTGCCTTTGTTGTGATCAGTGCACAGCAGGCAAGCAAATCATCCCATTGGAACTTTTACATTCTCGGTCAATTTTTAACCCCATAAAGGCATTTAAAATGGCAGTTTCTAAGCCTGAACTCAGGGGGCACATCCAGACAAGCATACCTGTGCCTCTTGCCAGATCTCAAACCCCTTTGAGATCGGACAAGAGGCATATGTGGGAATGAAAAAATGTTCCCTGCACTGCAAGTTTGCAGTGCAGGGAGAAAATTACACCCCTGGATATCCAGGGGGCTAAAAAAAATGCTCTGCAGGAGAGTGTAGCAAGGCATGGCCCCAGACTGTGCCTGGAGCCAGCAAGAGTCAGTCCTCCAGAAGAGACTCTCTGGTTTCGGCCAGAAGAGGGGTGGGTGGGTGGCAGAGAGGTGTGGGGGGTTTGGGGAGTGGCGGGGGCATGTTCCCAGGGCTGTGGGGTAAAGACCTGGCCCAGGTCAGTGCGGCTTGCTAGTCCGGCTTTGCACTGGAGTGGGTCACATGGGATCTAGTAGCTGGGCCCCAGAAGCTCCTGACTATTTGTATCACCCAGTTATCGTGGGGCCTGAGGCCCATGCGGCTATCTAATAGCTCCTATTGTATGGAGCCAATGAATGGATGATGTAACAAAATACTTGGGACAATTAATGAGAAAACTGCCTCCCTTTGTCGGGTGTGCCCCTCCCCCCAAGAGTAGCTGTAGCAAAAAAGCTGGATGTGCACCTTCCCCACATCCCACCATCTCCGAGCTGAGGGGAAAGCTGGCTGTTGCTCCCGCTAGGCCAGCCAGAACTCCCGGAAGGCCTCCCTGAAGCCCACAACCTCCAGCAGACTGGCACTGAAATGCCAGTAGGCCAACCCTGGATGCCCAGGCCCCAGCGTGGCCTGGGCCCAGACAAGGTAGTGATCGCTGAAAGGGGTTGGCCAGATGCTAGAGAAGTGGGCCTGGGCAAAGTGCAGCAAAGAAATATAAACCCAGTCTAACTGGGAGTGGCATG
>NW_017728914.1:1909996-1916510 GCF_001723895.1 Crocodylus porosus | reverse complement strand
AGGCACTTGCGAAGGTTGAGGGTGCCGATGTATGTGACCGCCTGGTGGAAGAAATCCACTAACTCCAGGTCTCTTGCAGGGGCATACACGTTCAGAAGGTTCAGGACCAGCCCCTGCACCTGGACCCAGAGGTGCAGCAGGCAGCCTGGCACCACCTCAATGTCCTGGAGAACCTCTGGCTGCAGGCCTGGGGAGAACAGGTGGCCACCCCACATGAGATAGCTGAGAGGTGACTAAAAAAAAGACCCTGCCTCCCCATTCAAGCTGCCAATTTGGTTTGTTGGCTGGAATTGCCAGGGTCTCCTGCAAGAATACTATGGGGTACCCTCCTTCCCAAAGGAAGGAGAGCACCCGACACCTCCGGAGACCCTTCCTGCAGCTGTGGATATTGGGGGTTGTAATCTTAAATGACCTCATGGCTGGGGGTGGTGGCGTGGTGGAGTAGACGGTTCAGCAGGGGCCTCATGCATCTCAATGGTCGGTGTGGGGCCCGCCAGTTTGCGTAGTGCCCTCCCACCATATAGAGGGCATCTATGAATCTGTGGGCCCGCCTATAGATCCAGGCATTGCAGCTTTTGGGCCCTTTGCTTTCCCCTGCCAGCACCCTCACAGTGGCGAGGATGGTGTCAAAATCTCCCTAGCAGTCCAAGGCTAGCTGTACCTTGCTGGTGGACCAGCAAGTGTAGTCATGTTCAAGAAATGCAAGTAGCTCACCCCTGGGGACCCCTGGGACTGAGGTCTGCAGCCTCCATGGAGTCTGCTGGTTCTCAGGCATCCTCCTCCTGGTCCTGGGGCTCAGAATGCTCCTTAGGCACCATCTGAACCCCCCAGTCTGCTAAGACCCTGGACTCTGGCTGGGATTGGGAGAGCTCTGCAGCCCCCTGGGACAGGGGTAGGGCTCCTTTACAGGATGGTGGGGTAGAGCTGGAGCCCTGGGGAGTCTGTGCAGGGTCCCCAAGGAGATCGGCCCATTGATTAGGGGACCCCACCACGACCCCCTCTAGTGCAGGACTATGGGGCAGGCTGGGAGTGAGGTTTTCCTGGGAGCGGGAGGGAAAAGACTCACCAGGCACCAGTGGGTGGCTCCAGCATCTGCCTTAGGGTCCTGGGAAAGGGGACTTCCTCCCTTAGGACTCACCAGGGTTAACCCCAGGGCCTCTGTATCCTCCAGATCAGAGGGAGGAGGCTCTGCTGCCAGGCCTTCCTTTGGGTAGGCCTCAGCCTCAGTGCCCATGGTTTCAGGGGGTAGGCCTTGGTCAGCAGAATGAGGGGCTTCCTTCATGGGCTCCTGTTCGAAACTATCCAGCAGCCCCGAAACCCCCTCCATGGGGATCACCCATTTGACCTTTCCTCAGGGTGGGGTGTCAGGCACAGCTGGGGAGGCCCCTGGAGACTAAGCTGTTCCTTCCCCCTATGTGGTGGTCTTGGGAGGGGGAGAGGAGTCCTCCACGTCAGAGGGCTCTAGCTGTGCCTGGGTCTTCCTCTTGCCTTTACGCCCTGGGTACCTGCACCCACTCAGCCATGGGGTGGTCCTCAGGTGGAGAGGCTCCAGCAAGAGAAGGTGAGGGTTGGGGGGGGCAGCCACAATGGCGGTATGACCAGGGGCAGGGGGGCCCTGCTCCCTCTTTCCGCTCCGGTTGCTGGTGCGCCCCCTGGGACTCTACTAAACTTGGGTGGGGGGCAGGATCCTTTGAGCTCATTGTGTGGGCAGGGCACTGGTGGTAGAGGCATTCCTCTTTTCAGTGGGACCCGCAGATGCCCTCCACACCTGGCCCATGGGGCATTCATGATGCAAGTGCCCCAGGACAAGGCACTGGAAGCACCGCACATCCCCCAGTGTATCGAAAATCCTCACCAGGGCTCCCTGATAAGAAATTACCAGGCACCTCTCACCCTCCAGCCACACTCCCGCCACCACCTGGATCGTGACCTGGCGACAGAAAGAGTGCATGTGGCAGAGGCCAGGGTCTCAGCATCCCGGTGAGAGGGTCACCACTGGGGAGATAACTCTCCCCAGGATTTGGAGCTGGGGGAGCAGGGCAGAGTTTGGGATATAGGGAGGGATGGAGCTGAATACCACTCTGGTCTCCATCTCTTCTAGAGGCTTGAGGGGGCATACTTGCCCTCCACCACGAGCCCCCTCTCCACTGCCTTTTGTGCAGTGGCTGCCAAGGCAAGCAAAAAGACCCCCTTGCTATGAAAATGGGAGGCAACCACAATCTTGGGGGCCCCCACTACCCAAGGCAGGTCTTAAAAGTGGTTCTCTCATTTGGACAGTTGGCACTTCACCTTGTGCCTGTGGGCGAGTGCCGGAAAGGGGGCCCTGCTGCCCAAGCTGGAAGGGCTGGCGGTGGAGGGTCCATGCTCCCCAGCTGTGGGTCTCCCTGCAGCTGCCTGTGCATAGCTGTGGTTCCCCCTGGGGGGCCATGTTGGTGGGGCTGGGACTAGGGCCAGGGATAGGATAAGTGGGTGTGCTCGCTGGTGTAGTGCACCTGGTCACCTCAGGTGCTGGTGATCCAGGCTTGGGGGCAGGGCCCTTGCTCTTTCCATCCTCACCTGTAGAGGGGGCTAAAGAGGAGCCCTTCCCACTGCCCTTGCCCTTAGTCCCTGATGATGGGAGAGTAGCCTTGGAAACCCCTCTGGGGGGGCCTGGCCAGGGGAGACTCCTAGCTCTGTTGGCTCCCTACCTAGTCCCACCTGTCCCTGCTGTGGAGGTTGCAGGCTTCTCCACCCCTGGAGGAGGCTGGTTGCATTCTGCCTCCAGGGTGGAGGCTGCAGAGACATGCATCCCTTTGGGGGCTTGGCTGTGATCCACCCCTATAGTGGGGGTTCCAGGAAGCTCTGTGGGGGCATCTGCCACCCCAGAAGTTTCCTGCCCTGCCATTGTTTCACATGAGGGCAAGAAAGACAATAAAGAAAAACAAAATATCCTGTGGGGCTGGTGAATCTAGTAGGGGCAAGCTGGGGTTGTGCGGGAGAAGGGTGATAGGGAGGAAGGAAAAAAACCGGGAGGCTTATGCTTTGAGAATGGGGGGAGAGGGGGAAAACACACACACACAAGGGCTGGGGAAACTCAAACTGGCTTACTCAGCCACACAACAAATACCAGGTCAGGGGGAGTGGACCACAGGACTTAGCACACAAGAGCAAAAAACACACAGGGAAGGCTGCTGAGGCAGATGTAAAAGATGGCTGAAGAGGTGGAGTGGCCTTGTTTGTGGAAGATCTGTCCAGAAGCCCTTCAAGCCTCCAGCCAGGCACTCAGCAGCAGAGCAGTAGGCAGGAAGACAAATCAGGATCAGATGCACTGAGGTAGCTGGGGTGGGAAGGGCAGGAGCAGTCAGTCACTTAGGAAGTAATTCAGTGCAGGTGTGGTGCCAGGTGGTACAGCAGGGAATCTCCTTCTGTCCTGAGAGGGGGCAGCAGCAGCGGCCATAGCCACAGCCATAGACTTAGCCACAGCCATCCAGTTCAGCCACTCAGGGCATGCTTCTGGTGAAAGTGGAGGTAAAGGTTGGGGTGGCCTGCCAAGGCAGCTGGGTCAGGCACGGTACCTTTAGGCTCCGGCAGTGATGGTGGGGGAAGGGGTCCACAGGCAGTGCAGGTCCCCTGACCGCAGCTTAGCAGTGGGCTGGACAGCAGACCAGAACAGGGGCGCAGAAGCTGGGGTGAGGTGCTGGGGTGTAGTTCAATGCGGTGGGCCACTCCCTGAGGGAAGGCAGCAGTGTGCAGCAGAGGACCCCCCCTTGGGGGGGCAGCAACAGCAGCAGCCCAAGGAAAGGGTGCGGCCAACTTACTCCAAAAACTCTGAGACTAAGTCAGCAGCTAATAGTAGCCAGAGGCAGAAAAGGGCCTGACCATCTTCTCCCCAGAAGCTACTGAGACCAAGCTTGCAGCAACCAGCAGCAGCAGCCTGGGACAGGAAGGGGCCAATTTCCTCCCAGAGGCTCCTTCTCCAGGAGCTGCTTGCCAGGGCAGCTTTTTGTATGGATGGGGTCAGGACAGGGCAGGTTGTTATACTGCTGGGGCAGCACAGGTGCTGACCCCGGGCTTTAGCTTCCCCTGGCTGCAGATCCAGGAGGGGCTGGGCAGGGTTATTTTGCCCCAAGTAGCATAATTTGCTCCACAACAAAGTACATGCCTGAGCACGTGCACCGAGGCAAAAAGCCCCAGCTCAAATTTGCACCGCTTCTATTTGGGCTGCTGCAAGCGCACGTACTTGCACATGTGGATGTGCCCAGGGAGTCTAAATACCCATATATACTCCTGGGCTGGGTCTTCTGGAGTGTTCAGTACCTGAAACATCAATATTCCAGAAGCCAGGTCAGCTGTGCACTGGTAATGCAGCAGTTGGGAGTAGTGATCTGGAAGCAGAATTTTTCATGCAGGATATTACAGTGAGCTTGTTTCAAAATCCTTCATTATTGTTGGAATGAGTCTAGGCTCATGCATCAATGAACTGATTGAGCAGAGCAGCACCACCTGATATCTAAGCAGGAGTGCAGACCAGCACCTTGCAGGGAACTGGCTTTCAGCCCCACACCCAGCCATGTGTTGCCACTGGGGCTAGGAACAGGCATTCAAAAAGCCTGAGACTGAATTGATTAGTCTAACCTGCAAAGCTTGAACCAATTTAGAGGTGGATAGACATTCCCTTTTCATTCCAAAAATGCAGACACATGCCTATAGTAGCTCAGGTTAGAAGCTGCAGGGTGCTAGAGCAGACCTCCCTTCCCTTCCACAATGCTGAGCTGGGGGAGGACATGACAGGATGCTCTGATTAGGGAGGGGCTCCCCCGCTTCCCTGCTCCTCTGTCACAAGCCGGCTAGGCGCTATGAGTGTATCAGCTGTTAGGCTGCTGGGGTTGGGGTCGAGGAGGCAAGTTGGGAGTGAAGTAAAGGAAAATTTACTTATAGCTTAGCATACAACAGTTAACAGAAAGGTTAATGCGACAAACAAATACAATAAGAAAGAGGTAATAGTAAATAATAACAACAGATAGACAAAATGACAAAGAGTTCCCACATGGGTTTGGCAACTTATCAGCAGTTCCTCTATGCCAGGTGTGCGCTAAGTTGTTCCAGCGAAGTCAGGTGTCCCTGATCAACGCTGTCTGAGGGGTCACCGGGAAGGTCCCTTGGTCAGGATCCGGTCCTTGCTCATACTGGGAGTCTGGGGTCCAGGCTTGGTACAGCGATGGTCCTTCTGTCCCGTCCTTCAAACTGGTTACTTGACATGCACGTTCCCTTATGCCTTATCATATGCTAATCTGTTGGCTTTAGAGCCATTCACAGTCTTGCCCTATAGCTGTTACTCTATGGGATTAAAAGGTGTTAGAAATTATCATGAAAGGTTACCGCCAGAACTCGGGTTCACCCAATAAGCAAATTACACCACATTATTTTGAGGTTTGAAATTAGTATCACTCTGCCCAAGCTCAACCCCTTGATTTCTGATTCCTTGGATTCCTTGGAATGTGCTAATTATATTAGGTGGTCAGATCTTGTTATGGTTCACCTTTAAAAAACCTGTTAGATCAGCTAATCTTGTAGTTCTGCTTATTTTGGGGGCCCAGTCAGTCCCATGATAAGTGCAAATAGTTAGATTCAACACTTTGGTTAAACTGTGACAGAAGAATTCCACTTGCAGGTTGCAAACTTGCAAGCTTTGCATTAGCTAATCTGAACTGCTAGACAATTGCCTGGATGCCTCCAAGAGCATATATTTATTGCTCATGATAGTAACCCCTCTGGTTCTGGCCACCACACTCCTCTGACTACTGAGGGAGCCAGCATGGATTTGCACAGCATTTACTTACACAGCAGGGAGTTACACAGCATATATCAGCCTATCAGCAAAACAACAGCTTTTCTCTCATTAGTTCAAGTTCTTAAACAATTTTTTCCAAGGAAGGAATGGAGGGACATTACTAGCTATCTGTTGATTTGCTCCAAAAAGCCCTAAGCCAACAGTGTCCTGTCTGCCTTTGTCCCACGTCCCATGTCCCGTGTCCCATGTCCCATAGCATGGACTGTAGCCAGTGTGTAGTATGCTAGCTAATGCTGAGAGGTGTTTGTGTAAGGCAAAGGACAGCAGGGAATCCCTGCTTCAGCAGGGGAGTGGGGGGATGGGGAAGGGGGTGAGCAGGAGGAAGTCAGGCGGATGCCACTGCAATCTCAGCTGTAGCTGTAGCCAGGGAGCAGAGGGGAGGGGCCAGCCCTGCTGGGCTGGGACAGAGAGCAGAGTCCCACCCAGTAAAGCATCTGGGATGATGGGGGACTCTGGTTTAACTTAAACCAGGAAGGGGTCTGGAACAGACATTGCATAAACCAGATTGACCCAAATCAGTTCATTCTGGGTGCAGGCTGCTGCACTTAGGCAGTAGAAACCAGCAGCACACTTATAGAATGGGAAACTCCCTTCCTGAGAGCACGGAGGCAGAAAGGGATCTTGGAGTCATTACTGACTCCAAGATGAACATGGGCCAACAATGTGAGGTCACGGTTGGCAGGG
>NW_017728914.1:1903959-1909640 GCF_001723895.1 Crocodylus porosus | reverse complement strand
TTAGACATCCGCAAGAACTACTTCACAGTTAAAGCAGCTAGGAGGTGGAACCAACTTCCTAGGGAAGTGGTGCTGGCTCCTACCCTGGGGATCTTTAAGAAGAAGCTTGATGACTACCTGGCTGGACTCATTTGAGTCCAGTCTTTTCTCGCGCCCAGGCGGGGGGTCGGACTTGAAGATCTACAGGGTCCCTTCTGACCCTACTTCTATGATTCTATGATCCTACATTCAACCAGATTTTTCTCAAACCAGTTTTAGCCATTTTCAAACTGGTTTATGTGCACTGAACATCTGTTCTGTTACAGGTTTAAACTAGTTTCTGATCACTTAAATTGGTTTATGTGTAATGTCTGTCCCTAGCCTGGGTGTCCTGGTTCTGGCCACTGCTTGCCTGTAACAGCTGTTCTGTACCAACCTCAAAGGTAGGAAGGGTCATGTGGCCCCAGGCAGGGCGGGACAGGAAGAGAGGTGGTACTGTTGGGATGGAGTTGCAGGGTTGAGAATGGAGGGAAAGAGTGGTTTGGGGTCTATGCCAAGGTAGGGCAGCAGGGCTGGTGGGGGGTCAGATTGTGGGGTGGGCTGGGAGGGAAATATTGTGTGAGGTGCAGTTGGGGGTGTCAGGATGTAGGGTGAGTAGGGGACCCCGGGGATGGGCTCAGCACAGTGTACAACCATTGCTACGATCCTCACCATCCCAATATGATTAAGGATGAAAAGACTTTACAATTATGTTGTTTCTTTAGCAAAAGTATTTCTTTCAGCACTAGACTCTGAAGTGCCACTTGGAATAATAAGATTTATTTTCAAATATAGTTAACTCTACTTTTTTTGAAGGGGAAAGAGCAGATTAGGATTTTAGAGTGATTTTTGTTTTTGTTTTCTAGACAACTGAGTCTTCATTTTTTTTCTCATCAGCGATTTCCATAATTTTTTTTTACTGACCATCTGCAAACTATTTATTGACAGCCAAATGTTTTACCATAGTTGGTGTTAAACCTCTAAACTTGAACCCATACCTTCTGACTGCCATCCAGGACCTGGTGGAAGGGTTACACTTACATTACATAAAATATATATCAGTAAAAGTGTGTCAGCAAAAAAGTTTGGTTTCAGTAAAAAGTTTGTAGATTTTCAGAAAGAAATATTTCTCTGGTTGGCAACCTTGTGTGACGGTTAGAGCAATCTGCTGGGAAGTCAGAAAGACTCAGGTTCAAGCCCCCTCTAAGCAGACACATGTCTGCTATACAACACAGGTCCCCAGCTTCCTGTACAAGTGCTCTAACCACTTAGTTATAGGGGCAAAATGAAAGGTCTTCTTCACTATCAGTTATTCACAGACTTCTGGCTAACTTTGTTTTTAGGACTTACACACAGGTGTATGCCCAGACTGGGTGTGTGTACATAGTCATGTTCGTGCACAGCCAGTGCGTAGCCTGCTGCACACACTCACATCCATATTGCAGGGGAAGTCAAATTGCTATCTGCACATAAGTGTTCAAAATGATACTTAGATGGCTAGAAAACTTTCCTTTAGATGCACCAAGGGAAACAGAGTTCTGTCTTGAGTATTTGATAAGTTTCTAGAGCAGGGCTCAGGGCAAAGTTTTAGCATGGCAGTTGTTAGTGGCCTGGGCAGAATAGCAACTACAGCAATAGCTAGTAAGGTTTTCACCATGCAAATATTTTCCAGGGAATGTTTGAGGCACATGATGCTTGTGTAAATGCATGTTCCATAGGAATTTGAATACTCGCACAAAGTTATTGTCATATAGTAATAAGATGGTGCAAAGTAATATCAAACTAAGAAAGATTTCAGTTTCTCTTAGGTGTCAGGGTATTTTCTGGGCTCTCTCAGAAGCACAGATACTACAGAGGGGAAAAAGGCATTTCACAAACTTGGTTGATTGAAGAGTTACTGGATCCACTTTCAAAGTATTCTCCTTCACAGTAGCCTGGATATGTAGAAGCCCCAAGGGCAGAACTTCATAGCAAGCCAGTCCTGGAATGCAGTCAAGAGAGCATTAGAGAACAGATAATAATATCAGCACCTTAATACTAATGCCTCACACTTCTTAAAACTCTTTTAATCCAAGGATCTTGGAGTGCATTATAAACTTTAATTCATTAAGCCACACAACACCATGTCATTAGGTAAGTACAAGTCACTCCCCAGCAAAATTCAGCTGTTTTGGGGCTGGAACACAGCTGATTACATAATAGAGTAGGATGGAAAACAAACTACAGCTAACCTGCTGAGAAGCACAGTATAACTGCCTGCTCTGGCATTTACCCAGGACTCAGGAGTTATCACCCCATCTCTGGCAGAATGTGTTCTGGGAGCTTGAGCGATTGATTCCACATAGGAGAGACCTTCTTTAACACCTGTCCTCGCAGAATCAGATTGTATTTGGTGTCCGTCAGATCCTCCTGACTGTCAATTACTAGCACCTGGCTGGAAGTCAGCCCTTTTTGCTCAAGGGTTTCACACTGGGCCCAGTTGGGTTACTTCAAACACTGCTGAGCTCTTAAGCTGAGTGCTGGAAAATTATTCTGGGCTGTTTGATCATAGACCCATGAAGCAGGGAAGTTTGATTCACAAGTGATCAGGAGCCAGCACTGCTCCCTGCCAGCTCCTTGAACTGCCTGGGATCTCTTGCAGAATACGCTTGCCAATGCTCAGGACATTTACACCTCAGCTAAAGGCCAAGTCCTTTACTGTCACGCCTGTGATGCAGATTCCCAGATTACCTATTTATATTACTACCAACAAGTTGTATAGCACTTGGGGCTATTAGTAAGGGCCCATATTTTCCCTTCTCTGATTGTGCTACTCTTCCTAAGGATTTGTCTTTCTGGAGAAAGTGACTCTCCAGTACCCTGTTCCTGAGGAAGGAGGAAGGAAGGGCACAAGCCAGAGTCAGTGTCCCTAAACAGATGTTATTACCAGCTTCCCAGGTAGATGGCCTGAGAGCAGGGAGGCCAGTGACCTCTCCAAGGTCAAAGGGAGCCAGGAATAGAATGTGAGGATCCCCCCGCTCTTTCCCCTGCCTGATAATGGGACAATCTGCCTTTTGCTGCACATTCCTGGATAATCAAAAACAGCTCCTTTAATTTTAGAGGTTTTAGCAGACATTTAGCAGCTTTTAGGTACAGAAACAACTCACCTGAACTGACCTGCGGTCCCTTCTATGATGTCAGTGCAATCCCACTGTTCTACTTTATCTTTTGCCCTTCAAGCTCTATCTCTGGAACTCAGAGCTCTGCCTTTGCTGGGAATTTCTTCTCTGGTGCAAACTCCTTTTGGATACAGGCCATGCTGCTTTTTTTTCACCATGTAGCTTTGCTTTGCTTGAAACTCAGCTGTAAATTATGGCTGATAATTCTTTGCCCTGCCCAATCTGGGTGCTTGCTGGCAGCATCCACTTAGAAGGGGCTGGGCACTAATGGTACAAATCCCGGGGTAGACAAAGCCCAGTCTCATTTTCTTTCCACAATAGCCTCTTTCTAATGCTTATTCCCCTTTGTGGGAGTGAGAGCTAGTGTGCTGGGAAGCTGTACAGGCACACTGTGAAGAACCAGCACCTTCTAGGACTTACGCAAAGGCAAAAAAACCCACCCACACAGACTGCTGCCAAATTGCCTTTTTAGTGAAAATGGCCCTAGTGTTTCTCCTCCCTGGCAACACTTCAGTGAGGAGGGTGGGTGAGCACTCCCTTTCCAGGAAGCTTTTATTCTCCTTTTCAAAACCCTCCACCCAGTCTAGATGGTCATTCATGGAAGTGAACTGTGCTATAGGGCTTTTGGATCCTGCTGACTCAGTGGCCAGGGGAGTGGTGGCTGTGAACTCCCGCTCTACTTTCTTCCTCATATCATTTCATTATTGCCCCTGATATGACCTTCCCTGCACCTGATCACATGTTATTCTGCGTCAGGTCTGTTCACAGCCCACTGATATGGATAAAACCTGTGTTATCTGGCCAGCTCTTGCCTGCTCCAGCCTGTTTTCCTGCTTTGCCCTCTTGTGGTTCCCCCCTATTTTGCTCATTGCATTTCACACTGGATTTTATTTCTGTAATAACTCCAGGTTCCTCATAGTCTAGCAGAGTCATCAGCTTCCACTGACAAATTGTCTACATGCCTCTGCTGAAGAGCCAGTTCCAGCAAGGCATTGCGTACCAGGCAAATGGCCGGGCAGGCACCCCTGCTGCTGCACAGGAGCAAGGTGGGCGAACTGCAGGAGGTGACTGAAGCCCCTGCTTTCATTTGGCTCCAGAGCCCAAGGGGTGAATACTGCTGTGGTTCACACTTCCCCTTCCCCTTCCTCCCCTTCCCCAATGAATGCAGCAGGAGGGGAAAGGAGGGGACAAGGAGTGGTGGCAGTGCTCATCCCCTAGGATCCCAAGCCACATGAAAGCACAGTCTAGCCAAACCCCACACCAAGAGGAGCTCATGTATGGCCAAAGAGAGGTGCAGCCATGCCACTGTATCCTCTCTGGATCTGCCCCTGGCTCCATTGGGATGAAAAGTCTAATTCAGAATCCCATGGTCTGCTCCCTTGCAGCGGGACTTCCGTTCCACTGAATCATGCACTCACTACCTCTTTCCTTTCTCCTGGCCTATGTTGTCCAAGGGGCTGGGTTCAAAAGGAGTGCTGGAGAGGGGGCTAAGTAATGCCTAGTTTGTGGTGTGGTGCTTGGATCACTGGGCTGGGAAGTTAGTAATACTCTGGGTAAAGGGAGCCTAAAGCCCAGGTCTTCTACTTCCTGGCCAAATGCAATAAATTAGTGGTGCTCAACATTTTGGTCCCCCAGACCAGAGGCATAGTGTGGGGCTACTTTGTAGGCCAGATTGAACCCTGGGGCCCAGCACAACCCCTTCCCTTCCCCATGTGGCAGGATTTGTCCCTGGGGATCCAGCGCTGCCCCCTCCCAAACCCTGTACACTGGAATTGTGTTCTGGGGAGTCCAAAACTATCCCTCATGTTCCAGGAGTCCAAACATACCCCTCATGTTTAAAACTACCTCTCATGTGTCTGCCACTGCCCCTGCCTAGCTGTACATGGTGGGATTAGGTACCTAGTCCAGCACACAGGGCCCAGAAATTTGGTTGCAGAAAACTAGCAGCAAGGATGCAATGCCCCCTACAGTACCCCTGCTAGAGCCAAATAACCATTGGCTATTTGGGCTAAAAGGTTGAGGGTGCAGGTGGAAGGCAGGGAGCTCCACTAGGCATGGGCTATTGCTGAGCAGAATTATTTGACTCACATAATCATATCCGTAGTGTGTACCTGTCCAGCCCATGCACTGCATACTGATGCATAGCCCAGCCAATGCATAACCTACTGATCATGCACCAGAATAGAATTGCAAACCATGTGCAAGTGCAAAAATACCACTTATGTCACTGGCTAATTGGCATTTAGGTACTGTTAGAAAAACAAGATGATCCATGAGAAGCAGATGACCCTTGAGAAGCATATGACCTTTCCCTAAGCTTAAAGATAGCCTTTTGCTGACAGTAAGCAAACTTGTTCTGTGTATTTTGTAACTTTGAAACAGGAAGCAAGAAAAAACCCCCCCAAAGCTAGTGGAAATTCCCCAAAGATGCACACACATGTATGACTTATGCCTATGTATATCTATATTTGCATATGTATGACCTGTTAGTGTAAAAGGTGTTAC
>NW_017728914.1:1895122-1903319 GCF_001723895.1 Crocodylus porosus | reverse complement strand
CCTGCTGGGGCTCTGGCCCTTTAAGAAAAAAAAAAAAAAGCAGAGAAAAGCCCCGGGACTCCTGGCGTAGCCTTGTGGTGGGGGGCAGCGTGGATCACCCCCCACCCCCGGCAGGAGTGGTGAGTTCGGGGGTTTCTTCAGTTTTTTTTTCTTAAACAGCTAGAGCTGGCCCGTGCGGAGCACCCGTGGGGGCGGGGGCTCTAGCGTGGGCAGTGCGGATCACCCCTTGCCCAGCAGCACCTGCTGAGCTGGGGCTTTTCTCCCTCCAAGTGCTAGAGCTGGGACAGGTGGAGCGGCCATTGCTGGGCTGGGAGAGGGGCCTGGGAAGGACCTGGCCTGGCTGATTTGTGTCCAGTTGCATTATGGAAGAATAAGGTCCAGCCCAGCCCTTCTTCTAGCAGCAATTATCAAGGATATTCCATGCACCAAATCAGCTAAAACGTTGTAGCAAAACCATAAAAGGATCTCAGCAACAAGACTGTAGTGCTGCTGGCACAACCCTGTGAATCCAAATGTTGTGCTAGCCCTGCGGAGTTGGCTGTTGCGCCATTGGTGATTACAACAGTACCGTGGCACGGAGGATTCAGGCAGAGCTCTGCCTTCCACAAACCAGCTCTGAACTCATTACTCTGTTCTCTTGCTTTCCCCTTTCTTTTTCACTCATCTGAACTCTTTATGTTCCTTCATAACCCACCAGGTTACAGGCTTAATTATGGAGAGGTACTCAGGCCACTGTTCAGGAAGGCACTTAAGCAGGTGCTAATTTCAACATAAAATGATCAAGTTCTTTGTTGAATCAAGTTCAGATACTACAGTGAGCTCATGGAGGGACAGGCAGATATAAACCTATGCTAGGGGAAGGATGCTTAGTGGATCCTTCCAGAAGGGAGCATCATGTGCTGTCTTGCTAGTATGCTGGAGGAGTCACTAAAGCATACTAACAGTTTTATGCCTTACAGAGACCATTTCCAGAGTTCACCTTCTGCCCAAAGATCTCCTGCTGGCCCTACAGAAAGGAGGTTAGGCAGATCTGCAGCCCTCCTCACCCTCCTGTCTGTGGAAGGCCCTGTATGAGCTGTATGTTGGGAAGGGGCTGAGGAAGAAGACTGGGGGTTCATGCTGATTTTCAAATTGCTTCCTATGTTCCCTGCCTGGCCTTTTTCAAGCATCACTGAATCGGCTTGCAGGCCTCTGTAATACAGGCTCCAGAGAATGACACTGCAGGAAGTGACTAAATGATAATCCCACATGGTATAGCGTGGCAGGTCCGGGGAAGAAGGGGTATAGCCACTGCAGGCCCACACCAGAGTTTCCTGGCTGGGGTGCCTAAGTCAGTGGTGCTCAACCTACCTGACCTGGTGAGCTGGAGGAGTGGCATGGGGCCAGTCTGGAAGTTGGATTGTACACGCAGGGTCAGTCTGTGGGCTTTACCCAGCACAGGCAGTCCACAGGCCTGATCTAGCATGGGCTTGGTCCATGGATGTAGTGTAGCAAGCTGGATCTGGCTACAAAACAACCAGGCACGCCAGCCCCACCCTGCACACTGGCACACTCTGACACATGGGGTCATGTCATCCAATCCGTGGGGCTCCCCACGGGGTCAGAAATCTGGTGGCCGGTGATGGTTGCAATGTTAACTATGATGGCTCTAGGCATGGCAATGGCAATTAGCAGTGTGACTACTATCCCACTGCCAAATTTCTGGACCTGTAAAGAACCCCAGGAGCCAGATGACAGCTTCACAGGCCAAATCTGATCCGTCGGCTGTAGGTTGAGCACTGCTACTTTAGATAGTACTGGGAGCCAAAATAACAGCCTCATAACAGGGAGGGCACAAGCAACTCCCTGCAACCCTGTGGTGGGCTCAGTGCTGATGGCAGGGTGTATTTTGGCCCAAGTGCTTGTAGCATGAGCTGTCATAAACTTCACAAGAAACACAGGAAGATCAAAATATAGGACTGGAAGGGACTTCCCAGGTTATCAAGTCTAGTCCTGTGCCTTTTTAGTCAGTGTTTATCCAAAAGTGTCCACAGGAACATCCACAGGGACTCCTCTCACACAGCAGAGCTTCAGAGCACCCTATGGAAAATCCCTGCAATGGGCACTGGGAAAGAGCATGGAAGACAAGGGCACCACTAATGCCTTGGCCACTGTAGTGGCAAGGAATTTGTTAGGTTAAAATATGTTCAGATGAACATAGGAAGAGAACAAGGTAGCATATTGCCGTTTGAACAGCTCATTTATCCTGTGTGCTGGTAGCAGTTGTGTAAATTCATAGATTCATAAATGCTAGGGTCGGAAGGGACCTCAAAGGATCATTGAGTCTGACCCCCTGCCAGTGGCAGGAAAAAGTGCTGAGGTCATGTGACCCAAGCCAGGTGCTTGTCCAGTCTCCTCTTGAAGACCCCCACAGTATGGGAGAGCACCACCTCCCTTGGAAGCCCATTCCAGATTCTGGCAACCCTGATTGTGAAGAAGTTCTTTATGATGTCTAACCTGAACATACTTTCCATCAGCTTGTGGCCAGCATTTCTGGTTATTCCAAGAGGTGCTCTGGCAAACAGTATCTTCTGTTCCCTGCTGCCCCAACCCAATGAATTTGTATACTGCCACAAGATCCCCCCTCAGCTTTCTCTTGCGGAGGCTAAAAAGGTCCAGGTTCCTCAGCCTTTCCTCATAAGGCCTTCCCTGCAGACCTCTAACCATATGAGTGGCCCTCCTCTGAAGGTTGTCCACATCCTTCTTGAATTGTGGTTCCCAGAATCAGACACAGTACTCTAGCTGTGACCTGACCAGTGCCGCATAGAGGGAAAGCATCACCTCCCTGAACCTGTTTGTGAAGCACCTACTAATGCATGACAAAGTGTGGTTAGCTCTGCTAATTGCTTCATCACATTGACAACTCATATTCATCTTGAAGCTGACAATGACTCTGAGATCTCTTTCTGCTGCTGTGTTGCTGAGAAGGTCATCCCCAGCCTACAGGTGTGCTGGTGATTCCCTCTCCCTAGGTGCAGCACCTTGCATTTGTCCTTGGTGAACTGCATCCTATTGTTCTTTAACCACTTCTCTAACCAGTCCAGGTCCACCTGGATTCAGTTTCTTCCCATCAGTATGTTTGCTTCGCCCCATAGTTAGGTGTCATCTGTGAACTTGAACAAAGTGCTTTCCATGCCCTCATCCAGGTCGCTGATGAAGATATTGAACAGCACTGGTCCAAAGATCGAGCCTTGGGGGACCCCACTGTCTACATCTTTCCAAGTCGATACCAACCCGTCTACCACCACTCTCTGGGTATGACCGTTAAGCCAATTTGCCACCCACGTGATTGTGTAACCATCTGTGGCACAGTCATTCACTTTGCTTATAAGAATAGGATGGGAAACTGTGTCGATGGCCTTCTTAAAGTCCAAGTAGATGACATCTATCTCAATACCTGCATCTAAGCTTTTAGTGACCTGGTCATAGAAAGAAACAAGGTTAGTCAGGCAGGAACTACCTGATATGAACCTGTGTGCTGGTTGCTCTTCAGAATTATATTACCCGCTGGACTCCTACATATGTGATCCTTAGTAATTTTTCAAGGGTTTTCCCAAGGATAGAGGTGAGACTAACTGGTCTATAGGTACTTGGATCTTCCTTCCTCCCTTCTTGAAAATAGGAACCACATTGGCCCTTTTCCAGTCCTCAGGGACCTCACCTGAGCACCACAAGTGCTCAAACAATCATTCCAGTGGCTCTGCTATGACACTGGCCAATTTTTTCAACACCCTTGGATGGAGCTCATTCAGTCCCACCAATTTAAACACATCCATCCCCTCCAAGTGTCACTTTACTACATTGGCGCTGACAGTTGGTAGGCTGATGTTTCTCCTGCTTCCGTCAGTAATGCGTTTGGGAGATCTGTTTAGATCCGAGTTCAAGAATACAGAGGCAAAGAACTCATTGAAGAGCTCCGCCTTGTCCCTCCTATCTGTCACCAGCCACCTTTGTTCATCTTGCAGGGGTCCTATGCTGCCCTGCACCTTCTTTTTGCTCCCTATGTACCTGAAGAAGGACTTTTTGTTGTCCTTAATTTTTGTCACTAGCCTGAGTTCTAATGCTGCATTGGCCTTCCTGACTGATTCCCTCCAAGTGACAGCCAAGGAGGTATACTTCTCCTTGGTAGCTACCCCCTGCCTCCACAGCCTGTATGCCCCTTTTTTGCCCTTAGGCTTTCCTGGATTTCCCTGCTTAGCCAGAAGGGTTTCTTAGCCCCTTTGCCCCCTTTCATATGTAGTGTGATTGCCTCCTCTGTGCCCAAAGGATTGCTTCCCTGAGAAATGACCATCCTTCCTGGACCCCCATTTTGTCAATGCTCCTCTTTTCAAGAGTCCTGGAATTGAAATTGTGCTCTCCTGGACCACTCCATCTAAGGGAAGAAGTAAAAATTTACCCTGATCCCAGCACCTTTACTGAGGTGGAGGAAAAAAATAGGAGGAACATAAATGAACGGTAAGAATATGTTTGGTGTTTGAATATACTGAGCTAATTCATAACTGATCTAAGTGATTGGAGTTTAGTTATCGCTTCTGAATATGTAACCTCTGGGCCAGAAGCCCCAGAGAGATACGGCATGTGTAGATGAAATGGGGGCCCTAAATTGAAGCGGTGGGTTTTTAAAAACACCCCATT
Source organism: Crocodylus porosus (assembly GCF_001723895.1). NCBI lineage: Eukaryota > Metazoa > Chordata > Crocodylia > Crocodylidae > Crocodylus > Crocodylus porosus. Next base: position 1,898,645 of record NW_017728914.1, on the reverse strand, counting down.
CAATTTAGGGCCTTTTAAACCCCCGTGTCATGCACACACCCAAATTTACCTGCCCCTCCAGCAGCGGGGAGGGGAGGGTGAGCAGCTGCCGGGCAGAGTGGTCCCTGGGCTGTGGGGAGGAGGAGGGTTGGTGCTTTCCTTTGTGGCAGCGGTGCCCCCCCCCAGGCAGCACCCCCCCACAGGCACCTGGCTCTGGAGGTCCTGCGGGGCACCGCAGCCACAGAGGAAAGGACTGGGCCCCCACACAGCTTAGGCAGGCAGACAGGTAGGCTCTGGGGGTGGGGGAAAAAAATCAGGCTTGCTGCTTTTTTTTTTCTTTAGGTGGAGCCTGCCTTCCCAGGTTGCCTTCATGGGCTTCCTGCAGAGCCCCTGAGCTGCACGGAGCCCGGTGCTTCACTCCACAGCTTTACGGCAGCAAACTAAGACTCCTCAGAGGAGTCTTAGTTTGCTGTGCCGCAAGTCATTTAAGGCACATTATGCTGCCAAATTTGCTACATTGTCAGTGGCATATTGCACAGTAATTCCAGCCATGTGCAAACAGCAACACTATTAAAGCGGTGCAAAAGCATTTAACCAGCTTTAAAGTATCATGTACACATGCCCCTCATTTTGTCTAGACATGGCTTAAGTATTCATGACTATCTTTGGTGGTGAATAGGGAAAAGTTCTGCTATAGAGAGTTTTATTATTGGTTTCTTACCCTCAATTTGTATGCTGACAGTTGAGGAAGCACCCCTACAAATTATGACCTTTGATTTGGTGAAATGGTGGGCTTCCAAGAGAGACTCACCGTAGGGGAACGACTTAACTTGGACAAAACAACTAGGACCCTGCTCAGAAGTTGTAAGTGTTCTTGGCTCCTCTTCTGTCTCTTCAGTTGCTGTATTTCCCTTACTTAATGATCATGTTCCTTTTCCTGTTGTAAAGATTTCCTTATTTCAACAGTCTCAGAGTGTTTGCAAATGAGGAAGCTCTGCCTGCTAAATGGAAGGTATGTGTAAATCTCCCAGGTTTCTGGGAGGAAGCTCAGCTGCTTAGTTGTCAGGAGCCAACTTAGGTATATTGACACAGTCCCTTTTCAACCTGGGTTTAGAATCAGAGGGTTGGAAGGGACATTAAATGTCATCTAATTCAATTATCTGTGCCCATCCAGGATGCGCTGTTCTTAAAATATATTGATTCTCCTGGCAGCATGGTTATGAGTATGCAACACCATAAATTCTCCTGGTGATTTCCGTAATGATATAGCCCCAGTCATGTCCTCTGAACATTCATAAAAGTTTGGGCTCTAGGAGTGAAGTCTTGGCAGTGATGAGTGCTCCCGCTCCCTACATCACAATTGCAGCACAAGGCTTGGAAAGAGCTGCAGGGGATGGGCAGGTTCCATCCCCCTGCCCTGATCTGCCAGTGGGGCAGCTAGCTGTGAGCCCCCAGCTGGGCGGGGATTCCTGTTCACTGCTAGCTGCCCCACCAGTGGATTGGGGCAGGGGGCTGGGACCTGCCCCTCCCCTGTACCTCTTTCTAACCCCTGGGCCCCCAGTTGGGAAGCCAGAGTCAGGAGCTCCCTACTGCAGTGGCAGGGGGACCATTGTCCCCAGCTGGGATCCAGTGGTGGAGCTCACCCCGGCAGCAGGCACCTCCTGCTGCTGGGGTGAAGCAGCAATATCCCAGCCCTGGAAAAGAGACAACTGTCTCCTGGCCCTGTGCTCCCATGCCAGCTCCTGGACTACCACCCAAGGGGAGCCTAGATATCCTCCTGGCTGCTGCAGGGAGCCAGCAGGGGTGGGAGGAGACTGCTCCCAGGAGCAGCAAATCTGCTCCTGCTTCCCTGCATATGTAGACACCTACCCAGGGTGGGGTTATGCTAGAGTAATTGGGTGTGTGCAGATGAAACAATATTTCCCCATGTATGTTGACGCAACTGCATTTGTATTTGCACAACCCAAGATTTCCCACCGCTCTAAAGTCCATTTAGCACCTTAAACTAACACTACTCAGAGATATGTTACTTTGCTGTGCTGTCCAGTTATGCCACTCCAACTGTGGGCTTGTTCATGCAAACAGCCAGAGACTCTAAAGACTTCTAATTAATCCTCTACATTGAACACCTTCAAGAGTAAATTGGATGTTTATCTTGCTGGGATCCTATGACCCCAGCTGACTTCCTGCCCTTTGGGCAGGGGGCTGGACTCGATGATCTCCCGAGGTCCCTTCCAGCCCTAATGTCTATGAAATCTATGAAATCCCCTTTGCCACGAGGGGGGCGCTGTGTTCTGGCCTTTAGCCAGTAGGTGCCACCATGTGTTCTTTTTTACTCTCCTTCACTCCTCTATCCTCCCTCACAGCACACAGTTCAGGTTGGGATGGGTCCACTCAGACCAATTATTATTTTAAAATGGGGGAGACAAATAATCCCTTAATTTTCTACCCCCTCTTAATTATTCTGTCCCCACCATCAGCTATAGTGTATGTCCTCCCCCCACCCATGTACCATCCTGTCCTTCTGCCCTGTTGTGTACCCTCCACCTGCAACCCATGCACCTCCCATCATATGCTGCCACTGCAATGGACATAGCAGCCGATGACAGCTGCAGCATCACCGTAATAGTAAGTTTTTTGCAAGTAGTTTGAAATGTCAGAGTGAGTGGTTACATGACTTCCTTCAATATTGCAAACCTTTTGAATGGCACCACATTCCATGTCAGAACCATGGCCAAAAGTCCAGGGCCAGGATTCTGCCTGCCAGACCCGATGCCCAGGATCGGCAGCATCCTAGGTGATATATATAGGTAATATGTCCCACCGACCTTATGTGTGTGTGGTGGGGGTGGATGGTGCACCAACCCCCCTTCTCTTCCTCTTCTTCCTTTTTCTCCCTCCTCACAGAAAACTTTCACAGGGAGAACTCACCTGGGGCAGCAACCAGCCCACAGCCCACTAACGAGGAGAGTAGAGTGAAGATATCTTCAGTTTTTTTATTGTTTTACATTTTATATATATTTTATATTAAGTTGTATATAGTCATTGTTAAAGCTGCAGCATTTTCAGTAAAGTATTTTATTTTTGCTCTATATATGTGTGTGCGCGGGTGGGGCCTAGGAGTGGCCGTGAACTCCCTAGCGCCCCTCTACCGTCACTTCAGGTGGTCCAAGCACCCTCAAATCTCTCCCACCACGACTTTGCTGTTAATATATGTTTATGGGAGGCTGCCTTTATCCACCTGGTGACTGGTAAGTGTGTCCTGCCCCTACTCCGTATGGGGTGCCTCTATATGTCCCCGCCTTAGGGCTATGGGTGCCCTCTCTATCACCCTGGGCTCCTTACCCACGCGAGGGCCTGACTCCCCGCCACCGCCCTGGCACCGGCGCCCCTCAGGCCTGGCTCCCCACCACCGCCCTGGCACCGGCGCCCCTCAGGCCTGGCTCCCCTCACGCCCGCTGCCCCGCTCCGGGGCCTGTGCCTTCTCTAGGCCGATACTGCGCTCTTCGCGCCTAGGGCTCCAACCCCCGCCTGGCCAGCGCTC
>NW_017728914.1:1889056-1894532 GCF_001723895.1 Crocodylus porosus | reverse complement strand
CCTACTCCTGCAGCTGCCAGAAGGGAACTGCTCTTCAGGCTCCGGCCTGGGCTGTTTATAAAGGCCCGGTCCTGCCCCCTTCTGGCCACCAGACCCGCCTGGTTGCCCTGGCAACCGGCACCTGAGCTGTCTGGTTGATTGGCAGCTCAGTTCCTTTTGCTACCATGGCACAGGACACCTTGGTGCTCCTGTGACAATGTGTCGTGTTTTCTTTGGGGTGAGTGGGTGGTTGGTTTGGTTTTCAGAGACTGCGCCTACCTTAGCGTGGGGATGCTGTGCTTGGGGACATTTACAGGGTTATGGCATTACTAGAAAGAGTTGCAAAGAGTTACAAAGAGTTGCAGGGTAGACTGTAATTGAAGGGAGGGAGGTCAAATGCTTGTTAAGTGCTAGCTAGGGTGCAGTATGGCCAGCATTTCTCGTAAGAAAAAAGACTAAACAACCCCACCCACACCCTGTGACAAGCAGACAATCTGCAAAATTTCTGTATGTATGGATCTCCCAGGGCCTTTAGCAACTCTTTAAAGACTTTAGTAAGTCTTTAATGCATTATAATGCATTTCATATGCATGGCTGCCGACGGGGAAGGGTGGGGGGGTTGGGGTTAATGCCTGCTGCGGCAGCTCAAAAACAGCTTCTTCTTTTTCTGAGTTTTTTCTTTGCAGGCTGTACTGTTATGGAAGGTGTGGCGGGCCAGTAAGGGGTTCTCCTGCACTGACCCACCCACCTCATTGCATCCGACCACCTTCCAGGCTCCGAGTGCCTCCCCAGGAGCACCTCATATCTGGCCGACCACCTTCCTGGAGCACATCTGTAAGCCTGGGGGTAACGCTGCTACCACCCAGGGTCTGGATTGATCCTGGCTCTGTGCCCCCTGGGAAACACAGGCCTAGTAGTCCTTGAGGGTACTTGACCCACTTCAAGAACTTGGGGTGCTTCCCTTAGTCTGAAGCACAAATAGTGGTCTCCCTTAGTCAGCCAAACCAAGGGGACCCCAAAGCATAATCTAGCCCCTCTCCCAATAAGTCTCCCACACTAGGTAAAAGAAGAAGTAGGTTTGGAATAGGGTACAGGGTAGAGCAATGTCAGAAAAATCCCATAGAGGAAATAGGGTGGGTGGGTAGCCTTTGATCATGCATCTGAGTTACTACAAGCTACATATCTAGTTAGATCTCATGTAGCTTACTCGTGAGTATCATCCAGAGGCAGGGGAAGATTCCCTCTGGAGGCAGGCAGTTCATTGATCATGAGTTTCAAGAGAGAGCAAGTTTCAAATGGTTCAGCTTTTCTCTAAGTTTTCATCATGGCTGCTGCTCCTCCTCTGTGCAGTCCTTAGCTTATACAGGCCTTATGACCTCATTTACCTGGTCCAATGGAGACCAGCATCTGTTGCAGGGTAGACTGGTATTGCTTAGAACAATAGGGAGCTTAAGCCCCTCACCCAGGTATGTGATGCCAGTCACGTAGGCAGAGGGAGCAGGGTTCCCCCCTTCCTCAGGAATGTATCCAACTCAGGTAACAACTCAGGGTTACCTAAAGAGATGGGATGTCTGCCCTCTGCAGGGACCATGTTAACCAAATTGTCACATAGCAGAGTTTTTGGGAAGAGACACAGGTGGCATCCTGCCACAGGAGATGCGATGCAAAAATGATTTTTTTTCAATGCTTTCATTGCAATGCAGTGTTTTCTTTATAAAATCCTGCATGCAGCACCTTGCAGAGCTGGGTTTGAAGACCGTACCCTCCTCCCTCTCCACTTCCCCCCTGGAGAGAGCTCATCAGATTTTCTTCAGGATTGCTTTATCTTCCCTTGCCATAGCTCTCCTCTACGCCTTCTCAAAGGACAGGGAGAAAGTGAGAGGGAAATGCGGAGCAGCACTCCAAAGGCAGCCCAGGGTAATCTCTTTAGCTACCTCTAGGCCTCTGCAGAATCAAGTGTATTCAAAGACAGCATCATTGTGGGAGAACTTCTTTTCATCCAAATCCAAGAAATTTGTAATACCTCCTTTTCCTACACTAGGTATTGGCATGCCCTCATCAGACGGGTCTCAGTTAAGCAGGGAGCTGCTAATTAGCCAAGGCCAGGGTTTCAAAAAGTACTCAGCTCCCTATAGACAGGCCAGAAGTGTTATGCAGCAGATGGCCATCCCAAGACATTATTGAGATGCCTGGAGGGGAGGCCAGCCAATCTGAAATATGGGCCCTGACCAGATTTTTGTCCAGCCTGCAAAGCTATTGCACTTCTGACTCTGACCAGCTGCAAACCACTCCCCCATTCCCACATCCATGCCCTGAAATCAAGCAGGAGCAAGTACAAATCAGAACTTTTTGTTCCTCAACTTAATTTTTTCACAATAAATTGAATTGCAGTCAGTTCAATTGAGAAATCACAATAAAGCTAAAATAGTATAGACATTTTTTTAAATAGAACCATGCCATTGGTAGTCAACTGGAGAATACATTTTTTTACAGTACAGCCATTGCCAGCAAATAATAGGATAAAACATCAATTCACAATTTGCTCCCAAGGTCCCTTGAGTAATCCCTTGATACGATATGGTTGGATGGAGGGCTGCATGGTGGGAGGGCAAGAGGGAGGGAGGCAGGCAGGCAGCCAGCCTGGCTACTGGCCCTTCCTGGTTACTGGCCATGTCCAAGCAGTGTTTTATTTTTGGTCCATATGGCATGCATGCCCAATGGGGGACCAGTGGGGTGCTTTTTGGAGAGGTGATGACTGCACAACTTTTATGGACTCATGGTATTACTGAAAAGTTGCAGGGTGGACTGTTATTAGATGGAGGGAGGTTGAATGGTTGGCTAGCAGACAATCTGCAACATTTTTGCAGATTTCCAGCATTTCTTGCAAGAAAGAAAACTAAACAAACTGACCCACAAAGCTTAGTTAGGGAGGGAGGAGCCCCTTCAGGTGAGGGCCCCCAGGCACAGTCCCCTAGGGGCCCCCTCGGGTAGAGATGTATGGCCCACTCAACTGGCTGGCTGAGTCAGGCCATGCGTGGGTGGAGTGGGGTGGGGGAGAGGGTGGGAGGAGACGCATCCTGTACCCCGTTCCTGGTTACTGAACATGTCCCAGCAGGAAGACAGCTGGGTCAAGGGGGGAGGGGCCCAGGCATAGCCCCAAAGGGCCCCTCTCATGTGGAGATGTATGGCCCGACTCAGCTGGCTGGCTGAGTTGGGCCCTGCTACTCTCCATTACATTGTAACTTTGGAACCTTTGCTAGCCACAAAGCTTAGGGAGGGAGGGAGGGGCCCCCTCAGGTGGGGAGGACTTTCTACTTTCAGTTATCCTTATTTATTTAAATCTTCCTTCCTTGTGCAAGTCAGAGAAGAAACTCAAGGAGACAGAAGCCTCAAGGAAACAGAGTGGTAGGTGAGTGTCAGAAGACACATACCCCAGTCTGAATTTGCTGGGACATGGCCAGTAACCAGGAGGAGAGTGAGAAGACTATGAAATGGTCCTGCAGAACTGGTACAAATGGAGCTGATGCTTGAGCAAGTGCAGGCCTGTGCCTACTACCTGGACCCCAGAGGTCTTGGCCAGCAAACAAGAAGAAAGCCTCCGCAATTCAGAAAAGAAACTCAAGCCTCAGCTTCCTTAGTGGAAGACCCCACCTGTGCTCTGAGCCCTCTACAGCAATGAATGAAATGCACTTTTAGAACTTGTCCAGCTCGTGCTGATGCAGGACACAGCTAGTAACCAGGAGGATGGTGAGAAGACTATATGAAATGGGCCTGCAGAATTTGTGCAAATCGAGCTGATGCTCTGGCCAAAGCCAGTGAAGAAGCCTCAGCTTCTTCTAGCTCAGGAGCACAGATTTCTTTGTGGCCAGCAACAATTCGAAAGTTACAAGGGTGCAGCAGAGAAGTGCAGAGGTGGGCAAGTGGGGCAAAAAGACCGCAGGCCTAGGCCTACTACCCAGACCCCAGGAGGGAATTGCCAGAGGTCTTGGCCAGCAACCAAGAAGAAAGCCTCTGTATTTGTGGCCAGCAACGATCCTCTAATTACAATTCCATAATACGCTCTTTAGCAAACAAGGCCAGCAACCAGGAGGAGGGCTAGAATAATATGAAATGGATCTACAGAACTTTGCAACTCTTACCATACTTGAGCTGATGCTTGGCCTAAAGCCTGCGAAGAAAGCCTCCACAATTCAAGTAGTACACAGAAGAAAAGCCTCAGCAGTACTTGTGGCCAGCAACCACGAGAAGGAAGTAATACAAGTTCAGTAAGGGTAGTATGAATCTCTTCTCCATGGGAATAGAGGGACCTAGGGAGGAGCTTGAACCAGGAGGTGGACATTTCCTCCCCCCACTATGGAGAAAGAGGTAGGGAGTGCACATAATCACCTGCCTTACGCTCAGTATCTGCTTTCTCATCATAAGGAATTGAACTGTAATTATAAGTCTATATAACATAAGTCTATATCATACATGGGCTATATATATATGGTAGAGGCCCAGGATATGTGTGATGTGTGCAAGGCAATAAGACAGATCTATGTGCTTTGAAATGCTGTGTTAAGGAATTGAACCGTTACAATTATTATTGACCATTAATAAATTATCATTAATATTACTATTACTATAAACTTTTATTCATATATTACTATTGGAATTAATAGTATTATTGACTCCTATAATTAGTATTGACTGTTATTATAACTATATATAAAATCAGGATGAAAATCAACTATAATTATAATGCATAATAGTTCAGTTGTTGAGAGAATCCTGAAGGAAGTGTTGTAATCCTCTTCATCTTCTCTTTCTTCCTTGCTTGCCCCCTTTTTCGCCCCGCTGCTGAAACCACTGCAGAAGGTGGCTTGTCTGGGGTGTGTGCAGGAGCAAGGGCAGTGGCATGCCAGGCTTGTCCCCCAAGCCCCGAAGACCCATGTACGCCACTGGTACAGGGCCTTGGGAAAATTATTGTCCTCCCCAAACGCAGAGCCAAACCCATGTGCCATGGGAGTGGCAGTGGGAGAGAGGAGCTGGCAGGCGTCTGGCGGCAAGGTCAGCAGTGGCGCTGAGGAGCTGTCCCGTCTGCTCTATCTGTCTCTGCGGGGCTCCCAAAGCTCTGTGCCTGGGGTGGTCACTTGTATTTGTGCCCCCCTAGGGATGACCCTGCAACCTCAGAGCACAGACAAATGTCAGGAATTGGATCCCAACATGGATCAAAGGGAGCAGGAGGGCACATAACCCCCATGGCTCACCAAAAGCATCCGGGAATGTCTCCTAGCAAAAAGAGAGGCCTACACCCAATGGAAGCGGGGGCCATCACCAGGGAGGACTATACAGCGGTTGCTTGGGGCTGCAGGGTGGCAGTCAGGAAGGCCAAGGCGGAGATGGAACTGGGACTAGCTTCCCAGATTAAGAACAACAAGAAGTCTTTTTTTAAATACATAGGGGGCAAAAAGAAGGCTCCGGGTAATGTGGGGCCCCTGCAGGACACATTAGGAAA
>NW_017728914.1:1866987-1880871 GCF_001723895.1 Crocodylus porosus | reverse complement strand
CCCTCGGGGGCAGCAGAGTGTTTGATCTTTTGTCTCTCTCTCTGACCCTATTTGCAAATATATACCTTTTGTGTTGCTAATAGAGTGTGTCTGTGGCTTAAGGTTTTTTTCGCCTCCCGAGAAACGAACCGCAATTTTTACATCAAAACCATGAGGTTTTATTGTTTGCAACACACTATTATAGTTACTTGTGCGTCTTTGCTGTCACCTCATTCTTGACCCTGAACCGTCCCTGTCTCCATGAAATGCAGTGGCGCCCTGCTGGCAGTCATATGGCTCTCTGTAACCCCACCGAGTTAGGGGGAAAAGGCTCGGCTGTAATTCTCCGTTTGTCTTGCACAAAGGCAAGATGAGTGGGCCGACTTTTCCTTTTCGGGCATCACACCCATTTATTTAGGTGCTTCTGCACACTCTGAAAGGCATCATTGAAAGTGTCCTGTGACCTCTGTAATTCAACACGGGACTCATTAACCACGTCTTTCAAATTCCGCATGGTGTTTCACACTTCCTAGGGGATGGCATCCTCCTTACGCAGCGACTCACGGAGGTGGTCCTGCCAGGCATTTGTGTGGTTTGCTTTGGCTACTGAGGTGTCTGCCAAAACCTTGAGAGAGGTTTTGTGGGACTGTCTCTGCTTGCTGCAAAAATCTCTGCAGCGCTCTGCTGTAGTGCAAGCGGGGTGCTGTTCTGGGCAGCCATGGGTCTCAGTGGCTGATAAACAAAGAAAAAAGCAATGGTTGCCTTCCCCCCAGAAGGAGGAAAGTACTCGCTTTAGAAACAGGTCCATTGCTGCCACTGCCCATGCTAGCTGCAAAAAATTAATTAAAAGCAAATAATTAGTTTGGTGTCTTCTACATTATAAGCTATTGAACCCATTATGCACCACCGCTGAAAGAACATGATGAATCACAGCAACACGTTAATTTCTCCCCCTTCCCCCCTCGTCCCCCAAACCCAACCAGCATGAACCTAGGCATTGCCTGGCAGTAGCAAGAGGCATATTACAAGAGAATTACCAGGTCCGGCATGTTCTTGGGTCTTGGTAACAGTAGATGATGTATTGGCTGCATGGGTTTCTTCCTGACCTTCCACCTGCTCTGCTTCATCATCTATGCTAGTCCATGGAATGGAGGGGCTAAGTGTCACTAAGTGTATGGTGACCGACGGTTCTTCCTGCCACCCCTGGTCATCAGGGAGCAGGGAGCGGTCTCCGTACAGCTGAGACATGCTCATGGTTTCACCCTCAGGAGGAGGCTGCTGCTGCCTCCTCCTCCGACCCAACCCTGGTTCTGAAAGTCTCCAGAACTGGGCTGTTGCCTGCATCCTTGGAGAAAATGATGGACAGTTTGTCATACAAGGGGGCAATTGTGCGACCTGCCACAGAATGAGAATTTGCATCTTTGGCTCTGTAAAACGCTGATCTCAAGGACTCAATTTTGCACCGGACCTGGGTCCAATCATGATTGTGCCCTTGCACCTGCATGCCTTTTGCAATCTTGACATAAACAGGCTTATTCCTCCTAGTTTCCAGCCTATCTATGATCCGCTGCTCCGACCAAATGTCAGTGATGTCCCTCAGTTCTTCCTGGCTCCAGTTGGGTCCATGGGCATTGGAGGTATCAGCCTCCTGGGCCGTTGGCTCCACACTACTGGCCTTGACTTTCTGAGACATGGCAAAGTAGTTCATGGTCAACAGCACAAGCAATTTGTGAAAGGGGTCTGGCAAATTTGTGGGGGTGGAGGGTGCCTTTATATTCAGGCTGTGCCTGCATGAAGGTCTGGGAAAATTCCAAGGATTGTGAAGTCATCACCTGTCAGTGTCAAAACACCCAAAGGTGATGAAGCCACCAGTTTAACAACAAAAAAGACCTGGTGATAGGGTAAATAAGGCCATTGTGCTTTGGGATGGCTGCTCAATGGCCTGAAATGTTGCAAAAATTGATACCTACCTGCCTGTTTGTGCAAAATATTTTTATTACAGAAGCACAGCCTGTTTTCCCTAAAGTGGCAAAAGTTTTGAGTAGCCTACATTACCAGGAGAGGAGTAGGCAAAACATTTTTTGTTTGCAAGCTTGATTACATCAGAACACCAGTGGCTGCTAAGCTCAGGATGAAAGGATGTGCAGAAGTCCCTATGCCCCAGGGTGCCGGGGTGAAGTGTTGAAAAAGCAGCCACACCAAGCTCCAGACCACACAATGCCCTGCAGTCCCTGCCCCCCACTTGGTGCAGATGGGTGAGAAGCTGCTGCTGAGGGAGAGGAGCAAAATGGAGAATGATGATGAAATATGTGATGGTGGAGAACAATGCAGTGAAGAGTCCTCTGACATGGAAAATATGGAGGACATGGGTAAGCAAGAGGAGGTGGCAGTACTGCTTCTGCAAATGCAGTTTACCTGGGGATTACTGCTGCAACACTTGAGAAGGATAGAAACTGTGCCAGTGTTCACTGGCAAGTTGTGTTCCTGGTTTAACAGCACTAATGATAATAATAATAAGATACGGGTACCCAGAAGACTTGGAATACACAGAAGAAAGCAAAGAAGTAGAATTTGACCAGGCTCTGTTGAGAAACCTGAGGAGGACCATAATCTGCATGGTGGGCCCACAGAGCAGCTTGGACTGGTAGGAGCAAATCGTGCTGACGACTTGGAACGACCAGCGGTGGCTGGAGACGTCCCAAATGAAAAGGGAGATGGTCTATCATGTTGTCTTGATGCTGGGGCCCCACATCATGAGGCAGGATGCTAACATACAGGGGGCCATCCCACCAGACAAGAGGGTTGCAATGGCCATCATGAAACTGGCCAGCCCATCCAGCCTCTGCTACATCATGAACCAGTTCAGCATGGCTGTCTTCATGGTCGGGCTGGCAACTCATTAGGTATGCCAACTGCTTAAGGAGATCACTGCAAACAAAATTTTGGGGAGGGGGAGGACTTTCACAAACAGGAAAGGATTTGCCTCCATGACCCTGCAAGCCATGGTGGACCAATGCGGCTGGTGCACGAACATTTATACCGGGTGGGCTGGCAGCATACATGATGTGCAGGTGTTTCAAAACTCCCCTTTGCCTGGGGCAGCCCTTGTGCGTGATTGTCTGTCAGGATATATTGTTGACAACAACACCCAGGAGTGCTTTGTTCTTTCTCTTGGTTATGTTAAAATACATTCATTTGCACTGTCTGTCTACAGGGGCGTGTGGTGTTGCAGTACTATTAACCCCTCTTACAGCTGGGGAACTGGGACAGATCCCTATAGATCTTAGTACCTATGAGCCAAGTGCTGCAGTGACGATTTGAAAATTATGAGGTAAGATCCTATACCTGAATCCTCAGCTGGGACAACATAAGAGATGCTTCTGTCCACTCAGAATGTAGTACCCAAAACCCTCTCCTGGGGGAAGGCACCTACATCTGCTTCTTTCAAAGAATAGAGAAAGAATAATTCTTTTCTTTTAAAACACAGCTGCTGCTGATGGTGCTGTTGCTGCCACCTTTTATATAACAGCCTGGAATGTGCTGGTTAGGGCACTTTCCTGGGAAATCAGAGACCTGGGGTCTAGGTCATCCTCAGCCTGAGTTGTGACACATCCCACACTTCCCAGGAGAGTGCCCTCACCATTGGTCTTGAGGAGCACTCTCCACCCTTACATTGGACTGGACAGGCAAGAGGGGCCAAAAAAAGAGAGCACAAGGGGGCCCTCTGTCTCTGTGGATCAGTACTGACAGTAGTCCCTTTGGAAGGGGGCATCCTAGATGCTCATCCCTACTGCTTGGACTGCTTTTGCCTTTACACTAGTCATTGGATGAAAATCAGAACAAGCTAAAGGGACTGCAAGAATAGAAGTGTCCACAACTATATGTTGGCCATAAATGCTGGCCATGGTCATATCTACCCGATAGGGTCCTCAGAGGACATTAGCAGTGACTGGGCACTGACCTGCACAGGGTGGTGCAGTTCTGGGCAGTTACAGAAGCAGTCTCATGCACCATAGTGATGTGTATGTCAAGCAGGCACTCAGTGGGTTGAGGCCCCTGCAGCTGCCGCACAGGAAAGGATTTTGAATGGTAATTTTGCACTGTACTAAGTCCAATTTAGACACCTGTATCCTTTCCTGTACCTGGTCCTGTGTGACTTGCCCCAGGTCGCACAGTGAGCCTGTAGGACAGCTAGGAACTGAAAGCAGGTCCTCTGGTTCCAAGGCCAACCTTGCTTGCTTATCTACCACTTCTGCTGCATTTTCAAAGTGCAGCATGCACTGTCCAGGTCTGGTGCATCAGCCTGCTCCAACACATGAGAATCCAGCTGAAACCAACACGGAAATGCTTGAAAGAGAAACACTGCCTATCCCTGGAGAAAGGGGCCGTCTGGAGTTACAAACAATTCTTTCTTTTCCTTTCATCATGGCTCTCTGTCACCCTCTGGTGACTAGATCACTCACTAACATGAAAGAGGCTGGATTCTTTAGCTCAGCCAGCAGAAACATGTCCCTTGAGATTCTAAGTTTAAACCTCAGCTTGCTCACAGATGCTGTGCTGCTCCTGCAGGAAATAACCTTGCTTCTAACAAGGTAACCAGTTGTTGGGTTGGAATCTGTGATTCTGGCTTTGCAGTCAGATCTCACTGGGACAGAGCCACAGACCAAATCCCCTTTATTTTATCTCAAGGCCACACAGGCTAGAAGAGCAGGGACTATGGAGGCTGAATCTCTGCTTTGTTACGGATTCTCTGTGTGGCTGTGCCTCAGCTCTCTGTTTGTCAGCTAGAGATAGAAGTATTTACTCAGCTCACAAGGGGTCTGTGAGGAGGAAAGAATTAATGTTTGTGCATCTCTTTAGCCAGGTAAGGAGTTTACAGATACTGGGTGATGCCATTTGTAGGGCAGTCTCAAAACAAGCACTGCTGATACTTTAGGGGCCAGAGTGGATGGGTTTGTGAATGCAGAATGTCAAGTGACAGGACTGCCCGAGTGATCCTGAACAAGTCACTCTATTCTCAAGGGAGTTATGGATGAATTAGATCAACATCAGGATTTGCAATACTACTATAAGCTCTTGGCTATGGCTATAGAAAGCACAGTCAGTCCCTGTGGCTTTTGAGCTTCCAGCTTCCCATTTGGGATGAAATAGAGCCTATATACAACAACAAAGATCAGCTGCCCCCACGGCCACTTCCTTTTGGAAAAATCAAAGCACACAACAACAGCAGGGTCTGGCTGCTTGCTTGCTTGGTGCCTGCCCCGGTATGTCCTTTAGAAGAACACAATAGAGCCCCGTCTCCTCTGCGCTGAGGAAAAAGGAGTCTTAGCTTTTTTTCCAGTGGTGCAGACCTGCAGCTTGATTTCCTGGTGGACAGTGTGCCAGGCTCTGGTTTCAAATTCCCTGTCCTCAAAATTTCTGCTTGTTAGTGGGAATTGGCATGCCAAGCCTGGAGCACGTCATGAGAGTGGGTAGATCTCAAAGCATGAAGGCTGAATACAGATGTGCTCATGCCAATAAAAAGAAAGCGTTGTAGGTAGGCCAGGTACTCTAAACCCACAAATGGAGCATGGGGTAATGAGTCTAGGCCTAGTTGGGTCTGATCCAGCTCCAGGCCCCAGCTGGAGATAATCAGGTCCCTGGCTCAGTCAACCCCAGGGCCAACAGAAAGAAGACTCCACCTATTCAGGCCCTATAAGCCCCAAACAGTGGGAGGTGGGGGCTCCCTGCCCAGATGCACCAAATTTCTCTCATAGGCCCTGGTCATGGGAACTACTCTAGCACTCTTCCCCTTTCTAAGAGCTTATGCTTGTATTTGACCTTTTTTCTCTTGAGCATAAATAGGGGAAGTTACTAAAGTACTGGCCTACAGTATTCGCTATGGGTAAAATTCAACATGTCTGACTAAGAGGTAGGAGAACCACTATATGAAATTATAATAACCTGATGAGGAAGGGTTTGCATTGGAAAACTTGTCTAACTCTATTTCAACCTTGCAGTTGGTCCAATAAAAGATGCCACTCCTCAAAAATCCTGTGGCTGTGTATGCTTGTACACGTAGATTGAGCATACCCAGTAAGGCTATGCACTAGCTGTGTGTGATTACATATTTAACCACAGTGAATGTAGTGTGTTTACTCAAATCCAAGACAAGGTTTTTCCCCAGGAGTTAAGGGGCAGATGGGATGCTTTCCTTGTTTTCAAAGAGCTGAACTGTCAGAGCTGAACCAGGTCTGATTTCAGCCCAGTTCACTTACAGGAGCTCTGGTGCGTGTATAACACAACTGACTAGTGCAGTAAGTTTGCCTGTGGAAAAGGATCTGGGCTATAGAAGAAGGGTGACATTGCAAATAATTTTTCTTAAATTAAGATTACAAGTTACAAGTGTTATTCCAATAGCAAGAAACCAAAGCAGGCCTATGGTGATGTCTATAGTCCCCTCAGAACAGCATGTATCCTTGGTACACCACAAGCCATTCATGACTTGGACTTAGAACAAACTGCAAGCCGTCTTGTTGTTTACAGATGGAGAACTCAGCTCTAATGACACCACCTAGTTCTAGCTCAGAGGAAAATGTCCTGAGTCTATCCAAATGAGAGAGATGCTCAGTAAGGTGCAGAGATGGATCCAGGGGGTGTGGTAGTGTGGTTACACCTCTTTTCCGTTGTATAGCACAATGGACACTCCTGTCCCATAGGTAGTGGGTGACAGTGGGGGTGGGGAGGGGGCAGGTGCCAGGTGCAGAAATCACTAGATTCAATAAACACACACTTAAGTGAATAAGAAGAACTAAACTTTGACTTCACTGTGGAGCAGTAGGCAATTTCTGCAGACTCTTGGGGAACTTTTACATGTACTCCAGGGCTGGGAGGGGTGGTACTTTAATTTGGGTGGCTTGAGAGTCACTCTAATTAAAGCACCACCGTGTCTCATGTATCAGCATCCCCGCACTTAAAAATGACAGTGGGTTGCTTGAACTAAAGCCCATTGAAAGAGCTTTAGTTCAAACACCCCTGCCACCATTTTTAAGCATGTGGACGCTGATACACAAGATACAGGAGGCTGCTGGAGCGTGGTTATTGCCAAACTCCAGCAAACTCAGCTTATCAAGTCTGGTCTGATGGGCGGGAATTCCAGCACATCACAGAAGCCTCTGCGCTCGCGTATAGGTGCCCTTGGTCTCTCTCTAGCTGTTCCATTAGCTGAGGGACCACTGTCCAAGTCCCAACTCCCTCAATCGCCTGTTAGGGAGCATCTCTAAATGATAACTTCTACACTACATATTTCCTCTTAATAATAACTAACAAAATCATTTTACACCAATCTAGAGAGGAGAGGTTGCAGCACGTCACTGGGGAGTGAGTCTTTAGCACTCCTTCTCCTGTTCCCCCTTTTCTGCAGCACTTTTAGCAAGTCTCTGTGAGTCTTTCAGGAGGTTTCACTTTCTTCTTGGACTGACAAAGTACCAGATCCAGTTTCTTATTTGTTTTTGGTGGGAAGCTTTTCCGCCAAGTCTTGATAGACTTAAATCTGTATACTGGGATCCAGCTGACTTACACTTTGGCAGTTGTGCTTCTGCACATAGCACAGAGTTCATTAGCTGTGGACCACTGACCGTGATTTCCCCTCTCTGCATGATAGTATTTGCATTTGTATCTGTAGGTACTTTTCTCCCATAAGGACAGGGTTGCTTCTTGTGTCCTGGAACAATTGGTTTCTTTCTAAGAAGATTCTCCAGATTTTGGCTATTATTGCCAAGAGGATCTTCAGGAGGCATGGATTTTGTTGCTTCATGTACTACAACAAGCACACACTTAATTAGATTTGGTTTGTCACAAGCTGCCAGACCCATAATAGGTGTCACCTCTCTAGTGACCATAGTGAGTGAGTGTTTGTGTACAACACTCTGTTTTTATACTGGATACTAGTGATGCATCTCTTTCACTAGCATATTTGTTCCTGAATAGGCAGTTATTTTTAGTGGTTGTTGGACTCACTTTTGGTCTCAATTTTAATTTTTTATATTTATGTGCTGGGAAAATATTATCTGAGTTCCAGGGTGCATCTACACATATGCCCCAAAGCACATACTGAACAGTCATTTAGTACCCTCCAGTACTGCGCAGTCCTGGCCTTGCATGGGTTGTTCACCATAGCTCATCGCTACAGCAACATTATGTCTCATGTAGAAGCTCTCTCAGTGTCTAAAATTTAAATTAAGCCATCATTTCTTGCAGTTCACCTGGCACATTCCCATTCCTCTTATTGATTTTGCTTGATTCTACTATATATCTATACAAAATTCTTCTGGTATGCTCTCAACTATAGGCACTTGAGTTTTTGGTGTTTGGAATATGAAGGACCCGGCAAAATTGTCCCTTTTATTCCCATTAAGACAGAGTTTCCCAAATGCAGCATAATGTTTGGGGCCATGTTACCATTCATACTTTGTATGCATCTGCTTATTTGCTCTCTTCCATAACAGTCTGGTTTGCAGTTGAAAATTCCACTTTGTTAGGTGGCTTTTTCTGGCTATATTCTGCATGGATGGCTACATTCTGCCTACTGCATGGATGACCCCTTTTTGGTATATTCAGCTCTGCAGCCTGGGCCTTCACAGTTTCTGCTGCACTATACATCTGGATCATCTTTTCTAGGAACATGCAACAACAGCCTTCCCCATAATGCAGTTTCTGCAATGCCACAGATAATCCTATCTCTAATCAGTCATTCTGTCAAGTTCCCAAAATGACAGTTCTTACTCAGTCTCTTTCGTTCAGTAGCATACTGATCTATACTTTCTTTTTTTTTGCCTGCATGTAATAAAGTATGTCGTTCAGGGGTCTCATACTTTTTGGCACGCATTACTCTTTAAATTTGGACAGTATTTTACTTAATTTCATATTCTGACCCTGTTCAAAGGTAAAGGTATTATAAACACCCAGGGCTTCCTCCCTCACAATAGGCAAGGAGATTGAGGATTTGACTTTGTCATTTTTCTCTTCTTCCTTTGTGGCTGGTAGTGTTGCTAGCTTTGGCCATTTTCAAGGGGCCTAAGTTAAGCTGCAGAAGAGTTGCTAAGCAAAAAGCCCAAAGCCTGTTTCTGAGTAACCATAGTGTGAACCTTTGCAAGTTAACTTGGTCAGCAAGAAAAGAAAACCATCAAACACAATTAAAGAAAGCATAAGGACTGAAAGGAGATAAGGGAAGATCATACATTAAATAATCCGTATATACTATATCATAGCTTTATGTTAAAATAGTATAGTAATGATTGATGTAACCAAATATGTTAGATGTTATTTTGCTATAATAGATATATTTTTAATTTTGTAGATTTTTTTAAAACAAAAACAGCCTTGTCAGAAAAGACCACAAAGTAAGGTAAAGAAGAAGCAGGAACAGCATTCCACAATGGGGAAGAAAAGGACATAAGAAACCCTCTCTCTTTCCCAAGGACACAATTCCCAAGTAATTGGCAGCTTCCAAGTCCACAAGAGATCTTGTTCAGTCCAAATCCAAAAGTTTCATTGAAACATACAGATGTAAATAAAAACAATCCGAGATCATTTATTAAAATATTAGACCCAGGCATTGATAAATATTGGGCAAAGGCTGGAGGGAAATTTGAAGAACTCAGCAAATTCAAAGACCTGCTGCCTATCTGCGTGCTACCCTTCTTCCACCTCTTGAGTCTCCCCAGCCAGTATAGGTGAGCACCTATGTTGTGCTGTTGCAGGTAGTCAGATAGACTTTGGGATAAATGTCTGTTTTCATGTTTTAAGGTCCAAGCAAATAAAGGTTAGTCTGTAGACTTGTTTCTGCCTCTTTTATCAGTAGCCTGCCCTCAAGGTTACCTGTAATTTAGGTAACAATAGGTACCACTCAAACTTTTTCTGAATGCCCTTCAGTTCTCTAGAATATTCCAAACCTTCCATGACTGACTAACTTTTTACTTAGACTATAGCCAGGGCCGTCCCTGAGTGGGGGGGGAATAGCAAATCGGGGTGACCACCACAGGCCCCATGCTTTGGGGGGCCCCATGGACAGTACCATGTAGACCCTGCCATGGTCCCACTGCCACCGGCTTCTGCAGGCAGTCACCACTCTCACCCCCTGTCCCTGCACAGATTGATATTTCCCGAGCCCCGCACACCCCTAGCAATGGCTCTGACTATAGCTCTGCAGAAAGATCACTTACAGTGGCCCTTGTCCTTCCACATTGCTGTGTTGCTCCACTTGCTCTCAGTTTCCAACTTCTGTTTCAGTTTGGAACTAAAATTCTTTCAAGGTCTCTCATTTGACACTTCTGACACCATGTATTGATCATTGGGTTCAATAAACAAACAGGCATACATTACCAAGAAAAACTAAACAATGAACTTTATTGTGGAGCAGTAGGCAAGCTCTGCAGACCCTTGGTCTCTCTCTTACTAACTAGACACTCCATAACTGAGGGGTCATCTCCCAAGTCCCAACTCCATCTGTCCCCTGTTAGGGAGCATCTTTAAGTTATAATGTTTATCACTATGTGAGGCAGGGAGCAGGTACAGGAAGAAGTGCTGCCACTGCCACTTTCCCTGAGCCCCTGATCTTGTGGAGGAACCTGAGGACCAAGCAGGAAACAGGTAATAGAAGTGGGAGGACCTGCCTGCTGCTGCTGCTGCTGTCCCCAGCTGACCCAGACATGGGGGGAGCCCCAGAACCATTCTTGCCCTGCTTCAGCTGGGGGCTACAGGGAGCGGCTGCATGGGAAGCCAAGCTTCTCTGGGGACAGCAGTGGTAACAGGTGCATTCTCCCTTCCAACATCTCCCTGGCCAGTGGGGGGAGGTCGGGGGGAGAAAGAGGGTAGGATGCCCTACCCAATGCCTACTTCCTGCCCAGCCCTGCAGGGTGCCCCACCTACCCAACGGTTCCAGCCATATGTCACCTTTTCCCCCTCCTGGTCTGAGGAGCAATGTGCCACACCACTCTTTATTAAATCCTAGATCTGCCTATGGTAATATAGAATCACATTGTTTGACTGTAGTGTCATCTCCATGAGTATGGAAAAACTCTAAGGTGCAATAAACAATAGAAATAAACTAATCACAGGACAGGTTTTAACTAGTCATGAACTAGGAATTCCCTTTGGTGTAATGTAGTGAATCATATTAACTGTAACAGGAAAAAAAATCAGTATAGCTTTAGCAGTCCCATGGTTGAAACATGCCCTGCAGACAAGATAATTGAACCCTGCACCAAAAGAACAATGCTTTGAGCTCTGTCCATGTCCAGCAGCAGTAGGCTTTTAGTCTTGCAAATCTGGAGAGAAATAAATTATGTAGCATATTAAATACTCTATAGCCAAGCTGGTACTGCATCACCTACCTATTTAAGGGTCAGGGCTTTCTGAGGCTAGTTAGCCCTGTACCAATACCATACCCTGCTAGGAAATGGTCAGTGTGCCCAGTAGTAAGTGGGAAAAAAGAGCTGAAGAAGCGAAACCAGCTCCATCAATAGAGCCTGAAGCAGAAGACTGAATCAAGGAGCCTCTGGGAGTAGTAGCCAAAGGCAGTCCAAGAAACTGGCTTATTTGGTGTTTTGCCTAACTGTGATGGTGAAGAATAAAACCATGCCCTGAAGAAGATTTGGGTGGGTCAGTGAGGCCCTCCTGGACTAGGGAAACAGGCCAGCTGTTTTACAGGCTAACAAGTAAAAGCTTATGTAATTCTCTGATATGGGCTGCAGTTTAAGCCAGGTGTGGGCTTTTACTGAATCACGGTTGTTTAAGTAGAGATTGAGTTGAAGCTGAATCTAGAACCTTTTAGCATTAAAAGCATAAGCCCCTAACATGTGCTCTAAAGGATCAATTCTATGAAGGATCAGTAAACAGCCAGCTCTTACCTTTGAAGGGCTACCCAGAAGAACATGTGATTAAGTCACTTAATCACCCATGTTTCCGAGTTGCTACAAGAGATTTGCCGGAACCTTGTTTATTAGTAATATCAGAGGAGACACAAACAGGATTGAGGCCCTGATATTGTGGGAACTGTCTAAACACACACCTCAGTGGAAATGGCCAGTCAGCCAGAACACACAGCACTAACTCACTATTGGACATTGGGCATTGGGGTGAAAGGGACTGTAACCAGGTTGCTGAGCCTGCTAACTCTTGCAGACTTGCTTTCCTCCTTGAGGAACTCCCCAGTCAGTCCTTCAAATAAATAAGCACAGCCTTTGCACACAAAACAAATAAACCAACAAACAGGACCCTTTGACCCTGTTACAGGCAGTAGGAGGGGACCTGTGGCTCTGGATCCAGCACAGTGGGCGCATCTACACGAGATGCTTTACTGCGCAGTAGAGCAAATTGCTACATAGTAAGCATCACCACCTACATGTGCAGACCCCTACCATGCAGCAAATTAACTGTCAAGTAACTATTGCACAGTAAGGCATGTGTAACTGGTTGACTGGGAGCAAATTTGTTCCCAGTCAGCTGGGCAGCATGGGGTGGGAGGTTGCTCCCTGCCTCCATGAGCTTCCTGTTTCTGGAGTGGGCTCCACCACCTGAGCCCAGGTGGGGACAATGTCTCTGTGCCGTGACAGCAAGGAGCTCCCAGCCCAGGCTTTGCCATCACGGAGCAGGGAATAGGAGTTCCCTGCTGCTGGGGTGGGGGAACATGGTCCCCAGTTGGGCTCCAGTGGTGGAGCCTGTCTGGGCAGTATGCAGTTCCCAGGGGCAGGGAGCAATCTCCCAGCCCTCACCAAGAGACAGCTGCCTAAAGCTCACCCTGGTGGCTGCAGGGGGCAGAACAGGGTGGGAGCAATCTGCTCCCAAATGTGCGCATATGTAGATGCCTGCCCAGGGTGAGTTTACTCCAGAATAAATTAGTCTGGAGCAGCATTTGCATATGTAGATGCATCCAATGGCATGGTCCCTTCCTGGTAGTGAGCTTGCTTGGATAAGTTTGCCTCCTTCGGGTACCCTGCTCTTTTAGCCAGTTTGCCTCTCTCTGCTCTCTCCTTTTGGAGTCTAAGCTTCTAATGGGACACTCCCTCATTATCTAAAAGCCTACAGCTGGGCTTCTTCAACAGGGGTGCCTGCTCCCATTTAAAGGGCCATATTGCCCTGTTACAGAGACGGTTGGTGTGTCTGCATGAGACAACTGTGCAGTAGCCTAATTCTACTGCGCAGCAGAGTGCAGGGCAAAAACCGTGCTAATATGCTACTGTGCAGTAGTATTAGGCTACTGCACAGTTAGCATCACTAAAAAGCTGTGCACCAATGCTACTGCACAGTAGTGCCAGTTACTGTGCATTGATTTAGTACAGGTTTCTCTCACTTTATGCTGTACACACATTCCTGGAAAACTGTGCATCACCTGAATTCACATAAAGGAAACCCACTTTACAATCTAACAAATAGGGATATATGTTCCAAGATCTTGATCCCCGGACCCATTTCTACCACTTTTACAAGACAATTTTGGTATTTATCATAACAGCAGACAGTACACACAAGCACAGGGTGGTGGTAAATGTTACCATAATGGGGGTGGCAACTACAGAAACACGTGTGGCAGACAATGAGCGAAGAGCACAGATCCACACAGAAGACTACATTTTGGTGCATATCCCTCCCACAATGCACCACACAAAGCAGCTGACTGAAGACTTCCACTACACTGATCGCGTAAGAGTGAATTTACCTGGCATATAACTAATTTTTGGCATAAAAGGGTGATTGCATAAGAGCGAATTTGCACACACAGAACCCGCATAAAGCGAGGGAAACCTGTTCTTGGTTATACAAGTACTAAACTTAATGAAAATGTAGATGTGCCCACTGCCAGTTATTACTGGTATTATAATGGTTCTTTCTGTGGCAGTACCTCAGAGCCTCAGTCATAGAACAAGG
>NW_017728914.1:1859356-1866976 GCF_001723895.1 Crocodylus porosus | reverse complement strand
TTTTACTTAATTTCATATTCTGACCCTGTTCAAAGGTAAAGGTATTATAAACACCCAGGGCTTCCTCCCTCACAATAGGCAAGGAGATTGAGGATTTGACTTTGTCATTTTTCTCTTCTTCCTTTGTGGCTGGTAGTGTTGCTAGCTTTGGCCATTTTCAAGGGGCCTAAGTTAAGCTGCAGAAGAGTTGCTAAGCAAAAAGCCCAAAGCCTGTTTCTGAGTAACCATAGTGTGAACCTTTGCAAGTTAACTTGGTCAGCAAGAAAAGAAAACCATCAAACACAATTAAAGAAAGCATAAGGACTGAAAGGAGATAAGGGAAGATCATACATTAAATAATCCGTATATACTATATCATAGCTTTATGTTAAAATAGTATAGTAATGATTGATGTAACCAAATATGTTAGATGTTATTTTGCTATAATAGATATATTTTTAATTTTGTAGATTTTTTTAAAACAAAAACAGCCTTGTCAGAAAAGACCACAAAGTAAGGTAAAGAAGAAGCAGGAACAGCATTCCACAATGGGGAAGAAAAGGACATAAGAAACCCTCTCTCTTTCCCAAGGACACAATTCCCAAGTAATTGGCAGCTTCCAAGTCCACAAGAGATCTTGTTCAGTCCAAATCCAAAAGTTTCATTGAAACATACAGATGTAAATAAAAACAATCCGAGATCATTTATTAAAATATTAGACCCAGGCATTGATAAATATTGGGCAAAGGCTGGAGGGAAATTTGAAGAACTCAGCAAATTCAAAGACCTGCTGCCTATCTGCGTGCTACCCTTCTTCCACCTCTTGAGTCTCCCCAGCCAGTATAGGTGAGCACCTATGTTGTGCTGTTGCAGGTAGTCAGATAGACTTTGGGATAAATGTCTGTTTTCATGTTTTAAGGTCCAAGCAAATAAAGGTTAGTCTGTAGACTTGTTTCTGCCTCTTTTATCAGTAGCCTGCCCTCAAGGTTACCTGTAATTTAGGTAACAATAGGTACCACTCAAACTTTTTCTGAATGCCCTTCAGTTCTCTAGAATATTCCAAACCTTCCATGACTGACTAACTTTTTACTTAGACTATAGCCAGGGCCGTCCCTGAGTGGGGGGGGAATAGCAAATCGGGGTGACCACCACAGGCCCCATGCTTTGGGGGGCCCCATGGACAGTACCATGTAGACCCTGCCATGGTCCCACTGCCACCGGCTTCTGCAGGCAGTCACCACTCTCACCCCCTGTCCCTGCACAGATTGATATTTCCCGAGCCCCGCACACCCCTAGCAATGGCTCTGACTATAGCTCTGCAGAAAGATCACTTACAGTGGCCCTTGTCCTTCCACATTGCTGTGTTGCTCCACTTGCTCTCAGTTTCCAACTTCTGTTTCAGTTTGGAACTAAAATTCTTTCAAGGTCTCTCATTTGACACTTCTGACACCATGTATTGATCATTGGGTTCAATAAACAAACAGGCATACATTACCAAGAAAAACTAAACAATGAACTTTATTGTGGAGCAGTAGGCAAGCTCTGCAGACCCTTGGTCTCTCTCTTACTAACTAGACACTCCATAACTGAGGGGTCATCTCCCAAGTCCCAACTCCATCTGTCCCCTGTTAGGGAGCATCTTTAAGTTATAATGTTTATCACTATGTGAGGCAGGGAGCAGGTACAGGAAGAAGTGCTGCCACTGCCACTTTCCCTGAGCCCCTGATCTTGTGGAGGAACCTGAGGACCAAGCAGGAAACAGGTAATAGAAGTGGGAGGACCTGCCTGCTGCTGCTGCTGCTGTCCCCAGCTGACCCAGACATGTGGGGAGCCCCAGAACCATTCTTGCCCTGCTTCAGCTGGGGGCTACAGGGAGCGGCTGCATGGGAAGCCAAGCTTCTCTGGGGACAGCAGTGGTAACAGGTGCATTCTCCCTTCCAACATCTCCCTGGCCAGTGGGGGGAGGTCGGGGGGAGAAAGAGGGTAGGATGCCCTACCCAATGCCTACTTCCTGCCCAGCCCTGCAGGGTGCCCCACCTACCCAACGGTTCCAGCCATATGTCACCTTTTCCCCCTCCTGGTCTGAGGAGCAATGTGCCACACCACTCTTTATTAAATCCTAGATCTGCCTATGGTAATATAGAATCACATTGTTTGACTGTAGTGTCATCTCCATGAGTATGGAAAAACTCTAAGGTGCAATAAACAATAGAAATAAACTAATCACAGGACAGGTTTTAACTAGTCATGAACTAGGAATTCCCTTTGGTGTAATGTAGTGAATCATATTAACTGTAACAGGAAAAAAAATCAGTATAGCTTTAGCAGTCCCATGGTTGAAACATGCCCTGCAGACAAGATAATTGAACCCTGCACCAAAAGAACAATGCTTTGAGCTCTGTCCATGTCCAGCAGCAGTAGGCTTTTAGTCTTGCAAATCTGGAGAGAAATAAATTATGTAGCATATTAAATACTCTATAGCCAAGCTGGTACTGCATCACCTACCTATTTAAGGGTCAGGGCTTTCTGAGGCTAGTTAGCCCTGTACCAATACCATACCCTGCTAGGAAATGGTCAGTGTGCCCAGTAGTAAGTGGGAAAAAAGAGCTGAAGAAGCGAAACCAGCTCCATCAATAGAGCCTGAAGCAGAAGACTGAATCAAGGAGCCTCTGGGAGTAGTAGCCAAAGGCAGTCCAAGAAACTGGCTTATTTGGTGTTTTGCCTAACTGTGATGGTGAAGAATAAAACCATGCCCTGAAGAAGATTTGGGTGGGTCAGTGAGGCCCTCCTGGACTAGGGAAACAGGCCAGCTGTTTTACAGGCTAACAAGTAAAAGCTTATGTAATTCTCTGATATGGGCTGCAGTTTAAGCCAGGTGTGGGCTTTTACTGAATCACGGTTGTTTAAGTAGAGATTGAGTTGAAGCTGAATCTAGAACCTTTTAGCATTAAAAGCATAAGCCCCTAACATGTGCTCTAAAGGATCAATTCTATGAAGGATCAGTAAACAGCCAGCTCTTACCTTTGAAGGGCTACCCAGAAGAACATGTGATTAAGTCACTTAATCACCCATGTTTCCGAGTTGCTACAAGAGATTTGCCGGAACCTTGTTTATTAGTAATATCGGAGGAGACACAAACAGGATTGAGGCCCTGATATTGTGGGAACTGTCTAAACACACACCTCAGTGGAAATGGCCAGTCAGCCAGAACACACAGCACTAACTCACTATTGGACATTGGGCATTGGGGTGAAAGGGACTGTAACCAGGTTGCTGAGCCTGCTAACTCTTGCAGACTTGCTTTCCTCCTTGAGGAACTCCCCAGTCAGTCCTTCAAATAAATAAGCACAGCCTTTGCACACAAAACAAATAAACCAACAAACAGGACCCTTTGACCCTGTTACAGGCAGTAGGAGGGGACCTGTGGCTCTGGATCCAGCACAGTGGGCGCATCTACACGAGATGCTTTACTGCGCAGTAGAGCAAATTGCTACATAGTAAGCATCACCACCTACATGTGCAGACCCCTACCATGCAGCAAATTAACTGTCAAGTAACTATTGCACAGTAAGGCATGTGTAACTGGTTGACTGGGAGCAAATTTGTTCCCAGTCAGCTGGGCAGCATGGGGTGGGAGGTTGCTCCCTGCCTCCATGAGCTTCCTGTTTCTGGAGTGGGCTCCACCACCTGAGCCCAGGTGGGGACAATGTCTCTGTGCCGTGACAGCAAGGAGCTCCCAGCCCAGGCTTTGCCATCACGGAGCAGGGAATAGGAGTTCCCTGCTGCTGGGGTGGGGGAACATGGTCCCCAGTTGGGCTCCAGTGGTGGAGCCTGTCTGGGCAGTATGCAGTTCCCAGGGGCAGGGAGCAATCTCCCAGCCCTCACCAAGAGACAGCTGCCTAAAGCTCACCCTGGTGGCTGCAGGGGGCAGAACAGGGTGGGAGCAATCTGCTCCCAAATGTGCGCATATGTAGATGCCTGCCCAGGGTGAGTTTACTCCAGAATAAATTAGTCTGGAGCAGCATTTGCATATGTAGATGCATCCAATGGCATGGTCCCTTCCTGGTAGTGAGCTTGCTTGGATAAGTTTGCCTCCTTCGGGTACCCTGCTCTTTTAGCCAGTTTGCCTCTCTCTGCTCTCTCCTTTTGGAGTCTAAGCTTCTAATGGGACACTCCCTCATTATCTAAAAGCCTACAGCTGGGCTTCTTCAACAGGGGTGCCTGCTCCCATTTAAAGGGCCATATTGCCCTGTTACAGAGACGGTTGGTGTGTCTGCATGAGACAACTGTGCAGTAGCCTAATTCTACTGCGCAGCAGAGTGCAGGGCAAAAACCGTGCTAATATGCTACTGTGCAGTAGTATTAGGCTACTGCACAGTTAGCATCACTAAAAAGCTGTGCACCAATGCTACTGCACAGTAGTGCCAGTTACTGTGCATTGATTTAGTATAGGTTTCTCTCACTTTATGCTGTACACACATTCCTGGAAAACTGTGCATCACCTGAATTCACATAAAGGAAACCCACTTTACAATCTAACAAATAGGGATATATGTTCCAAGATCTTGATCCCCGGACCCATTTCTACCACTTTTACAAGACAATTTTGGTATTTATCATAACAGCAGACAGTACACACAAGCACAGGGTGGTGGTAAATGTTACCATAATGGGGGTGGCAACTACAGAAACACGTGTGGCAGACAATGAGCGAAGAGCACAGATCCACACAGAAGACTACATTTTGGTGCATATCCCTCCCACAATGCACCACACAAAGCAGCTGACTGAAGACTTCCACTACACTGATCGCGTAAGAGTGAATTTACCTGGCATATAACTAATTTTTGGCATAAAAGGGTGATTGCATAAGAGTGAATTTGCACACACAGAACCCGCATAAAGCGAGGGAAACCTGTTCTTGGTTATACAAGTACTAAACTTAATGAAAATGTAGATGTGCCCACTGCCAGTTATTACTGGTATTATAATGGTTCTTTCTGTGGCAGTACCTCAGAGCCTCAGTCATAGAACAAGGCCCCATGGTGCCAGACAAACATGACAGAAACAGTCTATGCTCCAAACAGGTTATGTTGTAGGTCCAGAAATAGGGTGAGTAGAAAACAAAGTTACAATAAATGATAATAAATACTGCTCACTTACAGGGAACTTAAACAGGACATCAAACAATCACCAGTTGATTAATCATAACTGTAGTATAATGGTTAGAAATATTTTCTATTTAATTTAAAATGCCATGAAAACAGACACTTTTCTTTATGGACTCCACTGCAGAAGTTGCCGTTCACAAGAAACAGCACGGAGCCCATACATCTGAAACAGAAAGGAGTCATAACCAGGAAGTGAAACCAATCAGTCTAAATAGAAAGAAATACTGTAAAACATTAAACCATCAGTAAAGTGGACAAAAAGTATATGCAATTCTTAAAATTCCTTCCATGTTTAATAATCAGTGTTGTTGTTACAAATGTTTTCATAGATTTCATAGCTTTCATAGACATTTGGGCTGGAAGGGACACCGGAGGATCATCGAGTCCAGCCCCCTGTCCCAGGGGCAGGAAGTCAGCAGGGATCATAGGATCCCAGCAAGTTAAGCATCCAAATGTGTTCTGAAGGCTTTCAAAGTGGGTGCTTGAACCACTTCAGGTGGCAATCTATTCCAAACCTTGGGGGCTCGGACAGTGAAGAAGTTCTTTCTTGTGTCCAGCCTGAATCAGTCACAGTGGAGTTTGTGACTGTTCGATCTTGTCATCCCTTGGAGGGCTCCAGTGAACAGTTGTTCCTGCAAATCCTGATGAGCACCCCTGATAAGCTTATAGGTGGCCACCAGATCACCCCTGAGCCTGCGCTTTTCCAGGCTGAATAGCCCCAATGCTCTCAGCCTCTCATCATAAGGTCTGTTTTCCTGACCTCTGATCATGCGCGTGGCTCTCCTCTGGACTCTCTCAAGCTTCTCCACATCTTTTTTTAATTGTGGAGCCCAAAACTGGACGCAGTACTCCAGCTGCGGCCTCACCAAGGCCGAGTACAAGGGGAGAATGACGTCCCGGGATCTGCTTGAGAAGCATCTATGGATGCAAGCCAGCGTTTTGCTCGCTTTACTAGCCACAGCATCACATTGAAGGCTCATGTTCATCTTGTGGTCAACCATGACCCCAAAGTCCCTTTCATCTGTAGTGCTAACCAGCGTAGCACTGCCGAGCCTATAAGGATGCTGCAGGTTTTTCCTCCCAATGTGCAGAACCTTGCATTTTTCGGTGTTAAACACCATCAGGTTCTCATCCGCCCATTTCATGAGTCTGTCCAGATCCGCCTGGACCACCCTCCTGTCCTCAGATGTGAATGCTTTACCCCAGAGCTTGGTGTCATCGGTGAACCTGGCCAGTCTGCTTCTGACACCAATGTCCACATCATTGATGAAGATGTTAAACAGTATAGGCCCTAGGACAGAGCCTTGTGGGAACCCACTGGTCACAGTGCACCAAGACATCTATCGCTTCCCCTTTGTCCAAGTGATAAGTCACCTGGTCATAAAAGGAAATGAGATTGGTCAAGCAAGACCTACCTGCAACAAACTCATTCTGGGTTTCCCTCAGGATATTGCCTTCAGCTAGTCTGTTAAGGATGGCGTCCTTGATAACCTTTTACAAGACTTTCCCCAGGATAGAGGTCAGGTGGATGGGCCTATAGTTTGCTGGATCTACTTTCCTCCCTTTCTTGAAAATAGGCATGACATTGGCCCTGTGACAATTTCCCTTTAAGCCTGAGCTCTAACTGTGCAAAAGTACTGATGGATTATTAGTATATATCTGCATATTTAAAGTAATATAAGCTTTGCAATCCCCCCATAATTTCATAGCTTCAGAGAAGTTAGGGTCGGAAAGGACCTATTAGATCACTGAGTCCGACCCCCTGCCCTGGGCAGGAAAGAGTGCTGGGGTCAGATGACCCCAGCCAGGTGTCTGTCCAATCTTCTTTTAAATACCTCCAAGGAAGTGGACAGCACCACCTCCCTTGGAAGTGTATTCCATATTTTGGCAACTCTTACTGTAAAGAATTTTTTCCTGACGTCCAGTCTGAATTTGTTTTCTTTCAGTTTGTGGCCGTTATTTCTAGTTACACTGATGGGGACCCTCATAAACATCATATCCCCTATTTCCTGCCGACCCCCCTTGATGAGTTTGTAGGCAGTTGCCAGGTCACCTCTCAGCCTCCTTTTGCAGAGGCTGAAGAGGTTCAGGTTTCCCAGTCAGTCTACATAGGGGTTTTTTTGTAGGCCTTTAACCAAACAAGTGGGAATTTATCAGTGAAAATCAGTAAAAACTGAAAATGCAGAATACTAAACACTTTATTGTATTCAGGTCCTTCTAGCCAATAGTAAGAGGGGAGCAAGCAGCGGATTCTCTTTTACATGGAGAAGCATGGTAAACTTGGAAAACCACTTTACCTGGACGTGGGCAGTGGGGTTCCGCAGGGCTCAGTCCTCAGGCCCGCGCTGTTCAACATCTTCATCAGCGATTTGAACGAGGGGATAAAAAGCACCCTGTTCAAATTTGCTGATGACACTAAGATGTGGGGGGATGTGGGCACACTAGAAGGAAGCATCAGGCTACAATCAGA
>NW_017728914.1:1827503-1858731 GCF_001723895.1 Crocodylus porosus | reverse complement strand
TCTTTCCTGCCATGGCAGGGGGTTGGACTAGATGATCTACTCAGGTCCCTTCTAGCCCTAGAAACTATAAAACTATGAAACCTTTTGGTTGCTGGAGCCCCTCTGTTATAAACAGTCTCCTGGAACCAGTGTTTGAATTAAATTGAATGAGACATTTCCTATTCTTTTCTTAGTAAATCCCTCAGCTGGGAACTTTTTCCTCTAATAGAATTTGTATCCTGTGTCAAACTTGATGGAGGCACAAAGCCTGGATTAGACTGCTGAGTCTGTGAACTGTTCAATGACGTAAACAGATCCTCTTCAACCAGGAAGGCAAAACCATTTCATCATAAATTCCATTCACAGATTTTCTCTAAAATTTCAGTGTCTATTAATACTTGATCCTTTTCAGACAATTACTGATTTAATGGACTCTTAAGCACTCTGGCATTCATAGTCAGAAGCCATGTCATTGGGTCCTGCCCTATTATCTCCAACAAACACTCCTTGGTTAGGTTAGGTTATGTTTTTTTCTTTACTCACCTTTTTCTACTTGTTTTCTCTGGTTCCTTCCATAGGTGCTCTGTTGCTTGTTGTGGAAAGGGGAAATTAACAAAACAATTCAATTGGGCTCTGTGGAATTGTTTGAGAAAGGCAAAGCAACAAGACTTGCTACCCAATGGCTCAGTGACACAATGGAGTAGTCACAGTTTTCTGTTGCTCTTCCTCCAGGAGGTCTGAAGAAAGAACTGTAATGTACGGTGATGGTGAAAGTCATGTACTGTAATGTTGTAGTGTGAACTACAGTGCCCAGAAACCTCCAGGGGACTGGAGGAAGGAACTGTAGTGTGAACTCCAACTCCCAGAAGCCTAAAGGGGATTGGAGAGATGAAGTGCAATGTGCACTGCAACACACAGAAGGTGGCAGAGGGCAGGCAGAAGTAGAAGAAGCAGTCAGGGTGCTGATCACCACAGCAGAGAGAGAGAGAGAGATGGCCAGAGAGTTGGAAGGAGCAGCAAAGCTAGGACTGTGAGCTGCAACAGCAGGGCTCAGACGTGGAGCCCAGGCATAGTTTCATAGTAGCTAGGGTCAGGAGGGACCTGAACAGATCATCTAGCCTGACCCCCTGCCACAGGCAGGAATGAATGCTGGGTTCACAAGACCCCAGTTTCCAATCCCCCGGCACCTAACCAGATAAACACGAATGCTCATACAGCCAGGCCAAGGGCTCCGCGATGACCCCTCAACACCCTTGGGTGGAGGGCATCTGGACCTTCCAATTTAAAAATGTTTATCCCTTCCAGAAGATCACTAACTAGATCTGCACTGACTGAAGGCCTGACAGAGCTATCCCCGAGATTGTCCCTACCTTTGGTAGATGAGATATTCCAGTCCCTGTTCAAGAAAATGGAGGCAAAGAAACTGTTAAAAATACCAGCTTTCTTGTCTGGCATAGCCACAAGATTACCGTTTGTGTCTTGCAGAAGCCCTACATTGCCTGATGCCCTCCTCTTGCTCCCAATGTACTTGAAAATGGACTTTTTGTTGTCCTTAATTCTGGACGCTAATCTGAGTTCCATCTCTGCCTTGGCCTTCCTAATAGCCCTCCTACATTCCCAGGCCAAGGAGGAGTACTCCTCCTTGGTGATAGCTCCTCCCTTCCACTGGTTGTACGCCACCCTTTTAGTCCTCAGGCATTGCTGAATGCCCTTGCTGAGCCAAGGGGGTTTCTGAGCACTCTTACCTGCCTTGCTTCTCTCAGGGACTGTTATCCTTTGGCCTGGAGGATCTCCCCCTTCAGGCACGACCATCCCTCGTGGACTCCCGTCTCCTCTACCTTCTGGGCCCTCAGTGCCTCCCCCCTAGTCTCCTAAGCTCATTGAAATTGTCACTTCTGAAGCTTTAGCCTTGGTGTGAGCCCTTGATGCCTTGCGTTGGACAGTGAAATCCAGCAGGTGATGATTGCTATTGCTCAGGTGGTCAAGGACCTGCAGTCCCCTCACCAGATCATCCCCTGTGGCCAAGACCAGGTCCAGCAACGTGTTACCCCTAGTGGGGCTGTGCACGTCCTGGATAAGGTGAAGGTCCCGTAATACAGCCAGGAAACTATACGAGTGGTCAGACCTGGCTGTCTGCTCCTCCAAGCAAATGTCTGGGTAGTTTAGGTCTCCCATGACAATAACATCCCTTTGCCTAACCGCCTCCATAAGCTGACCGGAGAAGTCCTGGTCCAGCTCTTCCCCCTGGTTGGGTAGTAGACACCCACCGTAAGGTCCCTTTCGCCATGCCCTCCTTGTAGTTTGACCCATAGTGTCTCTGCCTGACCCTCCTCTAACTCGAAGCTAATCCTTGATGATATTAGGTGCTCTTTGACATAAAGCGCAACCCCCCCACCTTTCCTCTCTGTCCTGTCTCTTCTATATAGGGTGTATCCCTGAATGCCTGCCACCCAATCGTAGGTAGGGTCCCACCAGGTTTCTGTGAGCCCTACTAAGTCTGGGTTCTTACATGCAACCAGGAGGCACAGTTCCTCCTGCTTACTCCCCATACTACAAGCATTAGTGTAGAGGCGCCTGAGGCCTCTACAGGTAGACGGCAATTAAGCATTTTATGGAACCAGAGACTAGTTTGGAGCCCACCGGAGTTGTGGGAGGGTTTGAGGTTCTCAGATGTATATATCATGGTGTTAGGGTTTTCTACCGTTTGCCTGTTCTTGGGTGATTTCACCAGTGTCACTGTTCCTTCCTGTTACCCAGATCCTAAGTGTATGTACCCTAATGTTAACGTTTATTTACCTCTGTCTGTCTCCCTCTTCTTAGCCCATTGGCTTCTGACCCTAATCCCCAACATCCCCTATTTAAAAGTGGGAACTTCACTTGCTGGCTCCCTTCAATTGCAGGGTTAGGTACAGAACTTTGCCGTTCCACATGATTTGAGGCAGCAGGGAACAGATGTAGGATGCTTTGATATGCCTTAAGAATACTTTGAAATTCCTGCACAGCCAACTGAAGATCACTCTGCTGAGCATCATCTTCTGGAAGTCCTCATACACAGCTGTTTCTCAAAACCCCAGTGATTTTTGATAGAAGTGGCATCACTGAAAGCTATTCTCTCTGGCCATATGGGAATTAGCACAAGAATTTTTTTTTTCCTGGGCAATGCAGGAAGTCAAACAAACTGATATTAATGGTCATCTTTTGGCCTTAAAATCTATGGATGAATGCACTGAAGTCAACAGCAAAGCTCCCTTTGATTGCAATGGATCAGGATTTTACTCCATCAGTTTGTGGTTCCTGTGCAATATGAATCAGTTCCTAATATTAACATTTGTTTATCCTCATCAGTAAAGGCTGACATAGATCGTTTGCCAGGAGTTCTGTTTGCCCTGTACTGCAGATGCACTTACCAGTGCTATGTGCTGATCCATACTTGGCCACCAAAAAGAGCTTCTGTTAACCATTGGGCAAAATCGTGACCTTATGGAAACTGACTACAAGACAGCTAGAAGTTCATACCTTTATCTAAATTACTATATTGTAGCCTTTATGAAATAGTGTTAAGAAAATGACTTGCAAAAGTTTTGGCACTGGACTACAAACCTGCAGAGTTCAGTCTTTATTTTTTTACCTGCTTTTTTCTTTAGAGATTTAGACACCACTCCCAGCAATGCAGTTTGAGGATTTTTAAAGAGACTGTTTTCAGCAGGCATTACGCTTTTTTCTAAGCCTATGCACAAGCCTCTTTTATACCATAAGGCATAAACTAGCTCTAGGCCTAGGCTGTAGTTCAGATCCACCTGTCTCCTAGACCAGTTGTGCCCAACCTGTTCACCCCATGGGCCGGATGGGTGGTGTCACATCTATCTGTGGACTGGACCTACCTGGTGAGCCTGATCTGGTGTGTGGAGTAGGTGTGGCAGGGGCCTAGTCTGACATCCAATGTGTGGCAATAGCCCAGGTCCACTCTAGCGGTGTGGGAGGTGACAATTTGGCTGTAGGGGCATGGGTGGTGAGCCTGGCCCACCTGATCTGGCTGGGCCACATGCCATGACTCCGTGAACCAGATTTGGCCCATGGGCTGGGGGTTAAGTACCTCTGTCATAGACCCAAGGAGAGCTCCAGCTTCTGTCTCAGCTTGACACAAGTCCCTCTTTGGGACCTTGCAGGACTGAACATTTGCCCAGCAGGCCCCACTTCTATAGTGATAAGAAACTGTATCTTTTATGTGGTGTAGGAGACCTTGTTGTCAGCCCCTGAGCAGAGTCCATCAGTAGTGGTTCCTCTGAGGATGCAGGCCTCCTGTCTTTTCTACCTCAGGCCTGCTTGTGTTTTTTGTTAGTGACACAGAGAAGAGCAAGTGTATCTGCTCTGAGGAGTGTCTGGAGAAGAGGCTGTTCAGAGTGAAAATGAAAGAGTGACTGTGAAGGAGAGGGAGGCATGGGCTGTGTGATTCAAGGGCATAGATAAGCTTTTGTGAAGGCGGAATGAAATCTTTAGGCAGCCTTTGCCCCCTTAATTGGAAACTCCAGGGATGATGTGACCTGTCACAGGAGGGGATAGGCTCTGAGGTAGAAGGAAAGCATTTATCAGCCCCCTGGGCAGATCCAGGATCCAAGCGAGATGACTCTGGCTGCACCGCCTTCAGCCACGTGGTGCATGCACAGTGCAAGCTCACTGCAAACACGCCACGCAGCTGAAGGGGGTGAATTTGTACTCCCTTTGCCACAATCCTGGATACCAGTGAGCTCACCAGTTGGCTGCCATGGGGTCTGGCTGGAGCCCCTGCATTTGCAATGCTCCGGAGCTGAGGAGGCTGAGCGCTGCCACTACTTGCTCTCTCCATTCCTTCCCTTCACTCCCCTGAATTCAGCATCAGGGGAATAGGGAGGATGAGTGGCAACAGTACTCAGCCCCTGCTTTCACACAGCTCTGGAGGCTAGGGGATGAGGGCCCCAGCCTCTGCTTGTTCCCTGTTTTACCCTGCTGCTGAATCCAGGGTTACAGGTGCAGCACATGGCAGAGTTCTGGCAGGAGCTGCACCGACAGGCCAATAAGCTCAGAAGGGTCGTTGTGCATGCAGCACACAGCCAAATGGGGGTGTGACTGTGCCATCTCACCCCCCTGGATCCAGTTCTGGTCAGCCTCTAAGGAAGTGCCAGCCTGGGGCAACTGTCCCTTCCTCCCCTCCATTTAAGATCCTGGCATGAGTGGGTCAGAAGGACAGCTAGTGGATGTGGAAGAAGGAGGTTATGGGAGGAGAAATAGGATTAAAAACAACCTTATCTCTGGCATTTTGGACTCTAGTGTTCAACCTTGCAACCCTACTGCTCTTTTAAACAGAGTTCAGTGTTTCATATCATGTATATAAACATTTAAAGCCTTGCCAGGAAATACTCCTAGACTTTTTAAGTCTGACTGTCCAGCACTGGGCACAGGGCTGCCATACAAAATGCAGCAGAGGTAGTGAGCACTGCAACTTTCAACAAAAGTATCACAGGGCATGCACCTCTGCTGGTGGTCTGAGAGTGTCCAAGATGCTGACACTGATGGAACACTTTTGCCCGCTGCCAGTTTAAGCTGGGTGCTTACAGCCCAACACTGATAGACTTGAGCCTTCAGTTCCAGTAATGTTTCCTCTCCACCATTCCCCTTTGTATTCTCTTTTTCTTCCCATTTTACCCAACCCTTCAAGTACTCCTTGCTTTAGTTTTGGATTCACAATGTGTTGACTCTAAAGGCACTATATTGACAGATTTTTGCCTGAACATAATAAAAAAGAGCACTCTCAGCATTAATGAGAAATTTTCTGGTTGAAACTTTTTTGCAGTAACAAATGAAGATTCAGCAACAATTAAATGCCTTATGAATGTTCCACTGTTGCCAAACTGTGTTGGAAAAATCCCACAGGGTGAAACACTTAATTCTGACATTTTCAAAACAAAAAGTTTAGATATTTTTGTTCAAGTGACTTTTTTATTTTAAAATATTCTTCTGTGTTATTAAAAAGCACTCAAAAAACCAAAATGAAATTCCTTATTTTGGGTTTAACAAATATTACACTCAATCAGGTGGTTGTTTGGGTGTCCGAACTTTACAAAACATTTTTGTTTTTGATTGACTTAACACAACACACTTGATTTTCTAGGATGCCAGGAATCCAAAAAAGTCCGTTATTGGCACAGATCTAATAATATCACTCTCCTTCAGCAAGTATTTGAGATCTGTAGATGAATAGATGTAGGAGTTGTTACTGAGAATTGTCTTCAATGCAAGGTAGGTAATAAAGCCTGTTATCATTCTCTAATCACCCAGTTAGTCTTTCCAGCAGGCACAGTCTTCACTAGCAGCAGCCAAGTGGATCTTCTTCAGACAAAGCAAAAAGAAATTCCAGCTACTTTACTGTTCATTTAACAATCCCACTTTACTGGTCCCAGATCATTTGATCTCAGTAACCCATGGTGATTTCAGCTTGGCCCACATACATACTGCGAAAATGAATAGATTCTTTATTGACTGGATTGAACACTGTGCTAAGCACACACATTGCCCTAATGCCTTACCTAGATGTTTCTGGGGAGTTGTGTCCTGCTTCCAATACAGAAAACTGTTAACAATCAGAGGACAGGGGTTCAAAGGCCTTATGAGTTAGTTTCCTAAAGCATAGAGTAGAAGGCAAGTGTTCATGTAGATACATAAGAAAGTGGACAGTGGGAGCATCTACGCGTGCCCCCGACTGCACAGTTTTTATTGCGGAGTCCCAGCAGCATATGGGTTGTTTCCAGTCCTACTCTGCAGTAGCAACAAGCTACTGTGCAGTAGTGTAGGTGTCATGGTTTGTGCCTGCCAATGCTACATCACCACAGCAAGTTGCTACAGTGATATAGCCTCTTGTGCAGATGTGCCCAGTGACATTCACTTTTGGAACCGGGGGAGTAGCAGATGTATATTAAAAGTGCCTAAAGGTATGGTTGTCTATAGGGGAATTTTCCTTGTATGTTCAGATCAAATCCCACCTGAACATTTGAGAGACTGTGTGAGACCATGGACCCTGTAGGGTTTGCACAATCCTAAATCAGTTTCAAGTGCCCATGTGTTCCAAAAGTTAATACAGATAGACTCTAGCATTTGTCCATTTTATTTATTTATTAGTTTTATATGCCACCCTTCCCCGCAAAAAGGCTCATGGTGGTTTACAATAAAAAAACAGATAATTTATAAAGACATATAAAAATATTTAATAATATAATTTGTAATAGAACAAACTCCCCAAACTTAACAACACCTGCCAAAGGCCTGCCCAAATAAAAAGATCTTACAATGCTTTTGGAAGATGACCAGGCTCAGGCTCTGATGGACCAGAAGGTGGAAGGAGTTCCATAGCTGAAGAGCAACTATTGAGAATGACTTCCCATGTTTGTGCCAAATGAACTTGGTGTACAGATGGTACTACTTGCAGAAGGTTACTCTTGAGTGACCTTAGGGATCACAGTGGAACATAAGGGAGAAGGCAGTCCCTTAGGTTCCTGGGTGTGACAGAGCACTTGTCCCAGTCACTTTAAGGGCTCTGAGTGGCAGCAGGGCAGCTGGCAGGTGCAAGTTCGCTCTAATGAGGCAGTCACATGACCCTGTGGGGGCCATGTAATTGGAGGAAAGAGCTGAAGGGACACCATTTTAGCCCAGGCCTTCAGGGCTGACTGAGCAGTCTCCTGCTGGCAGCTGAAAGAGCAACATCCAGCTGAGCTGCTGCTTGGAAGATCCTTGGAAGTAAGGACAGGAGCTGTGGTGATGGCAAGAGGTTCCTGGTTCTGGGTATGACTTGAAACTTCACCCTGCTGGGGAAGGATGGCCTGGTGAGGCTACCTGTGGTGGGGTAGCTCCCCAGAAATGCCAAGTCAGTTACCTCCCTAGTAAGGTAGGTAGGGTTGCCTTGTAACTCCAGTTCCATTACCCAGTGATTAGAGAGCAGACAGTGTGGCCAGGCACTAAGGAGAGGTACCTGAGTCCCTGGGGGCATTAGACCTCAAGCTCCAGTGAGGGGACAGAAAGCATTCGTAAGAGCCAAGTGCCCAGAGAGGGGCTAGTAGCTAAGGTCTGCCTGGTGTTAGGCACAAGGACCATCACCTGTAGAGTAGGCTGCCTGAGGCACCTGAAGGGCTGTGGGGCATCGCCTGGAGTGGAAGTAGGCAAGCCTGATGGCCAAGGTGAGGCTGCTCAAAGGATCAGGGCGGGGTGAGATTGGCCCAGGGAAGGGTAGTATGAAAGAGGCCCTGTGAGAGGGGGTGGAGTGAGTGAGGCACTGTGAGAGGGTTTGGCATGTCTGAGTAGTTTGTGAGAGGTCCAGCAAGGGGCAGAGTTTGGCCCAGCTTCTAGCCAGAGCTACTACAAGTGGATGCCATCTGCAAGGCATGGGATAAGGTAAGGGAAGGTTGGAGCTGTGCGTAAGCCCCTTGGCATCGAGTATTGATTGGGCAGCCTTCCACTTACTACATCTGTTTGACCCTAACAAGTCGCGGCAGCTGAGACAGGCCAGACTGCCCTAGATGGAGGGGTAGCCAGTTTTGTGACTGGCCAGAAGTAGGCTCCTTCATCCCAGTGAGGCCTAGGCCTTTAGGTGTGATAGTCATAGGCAGTGGAAGGCATAGGTGTAGCCATAGGTGTAGCCATAGGCATAGGCAGTGGAAGACTGGGGCTTTGTGGGGGGGCTTAGCCCACCCATACTAATTTCATGGTGGCCTGTGACAGCAGCAGCACCAAGTGCTGCTTGGTGGGCAGCCAGGCCAGCAGCCCACATGCACTCAGATTCATGCAGCTGAGGAAGAAGAGGCTAACTTCACATGCATTGCACCACGCAGAGCACAATGGGAGTTGTAGTTCTCATGCTGATGCATGCACTTAGCCCCCTAAATAATATTTTCTCCCTTTGTCTATGGTGATAGGACCCACTCTCAGGTGGTTGTAGCACTGTCTGGTGGCTGAACTAGTCCTGCCCCATTACGTTAATTTGAGAGGCTGTCCTGAGAGTCGAATGGTCATAAACTACTACAAGACCGTTTCAGGCTGGACATAAGGAAGAATTTCTTTACTGTCTGAGCCCCCAAGTTCTGGAACAGCCTGCCATCGGAGGTGGTTCAAGCACCTACATTGAACACCTTCGAGAGTAAATTGGATGCTTATCTTGCTGGGATCCAATGACCCCAGCTGACTTCCTGCCCTTTGGGCAGGGTGCTGGACTTGATGATCTTCTGAGGTCCCTTCCAGCCCTAATGTCTATGAAATCTATGAAGGCTAGGGACGGACATTCAAAAAGCCTGAGCCTGAATTGATTCAATCTTTGCAGGTTAGTCTAACCTGGCTATGCTAAATCAGTTTTGTAACTGGACAGACAACCCAGAAATGCAGGCATATGCTTGCAGTGGCTCAGGCTAGAAGCCGGGGAGGACTAGAGCAGCCCTCCCTTCCCTTGCAAAGAGATGAGCTGAGGGGGGTATGGCCAGGCCCTGGCAGGATGCTGTGTTAGGGAGGGTTCCCCCTACTCCTGACCAGCCCAGCAAGGAACATTTATCACCCTTAACTCAGTGGTTATCACTTCATTAAGAAAACAGAGGGACATTACCAGCTACCTGTTGATTCTGCCTTTGTCCCATGAGCCACAGCTCCCTGGTAGCCAGCATGTGGTTTGCTAGTAAATACCGAGAGGTGCCTGTGAGGGATGCAGAGGATGCCTGCCTAGCAGAGAGTGGGTGGACAGGGGGAGCAGAAGCCAGGCAGATGCCTACAGAGACTGCCCAAGCTGCAGCCAGGGAGCAGAGGGGATAGGCCATCTCTGCTGTGGAGCAGAGAGCCCCGCCCAACCCAGAGAGCATGCTGGGATGCTGGGGGAGTCTGACTGAATTTAAACCAGCAAGGGGTTGGGATAGACATTGCATAAACCAGTTTGAGCCAAATCAATTAAGTCTGATACTACATTCAGCCAGGCTTATCTCAAACTGGTTTCAGCCATTTTCAAACTGGTTTACTGCACTGAACATCTGTTCTGTTACAGGTTTAAACCAGTTTATGATCATTTAAAACCAGTTTATGTGTAATGTCTGTCCTAGCCCAAATGAAGGTTTGAGAGTGGAAAAATCAATTTATCACTAATTTAGTCACTTCCAAGTTTGTTGTCATGAACTATGTCTCATTCTAGCATGTACTCTTTAGAAAGGACATTGACAAATTGGAAAGGGCTCAGCAAAGAGTTACTAGGATGATCTGGAAAACAAGTTTAATAGTGAGAGACTTAAGAAACTCAATTTATTTAGTTCATGAGAGAAGGATAAGAGTTGAATTGATCATGGTCTAAAAATACTTTCCCAGAGAAGAGGTTTCTGATAGGAGATGGCTTTTTAGCATAAGAGAAAAAGGCATAGCAAGCTTCTATGACTAGAAGCTGCAGCTAGACAAAATAGACTAAAAATAAGGTGAAGCTAATTAGCCATTATAATGAAGACCCTAAAAATGTCAGTCTCATTCACTTGTAGTCCTTACAGTGGAGCAGAATATCTTTCTAAATGCTTTGTTATAGCTCAAACAACTTCATAGCAATGAAGAATGTGGTGAGGTTCTTGGGCATGTATTATACAGTAGATTGCAACGGACTCTTCTTGCCCTAATAATCTATGTATCTATGACTAACACCAAATCAAAAAGCACTTACATTGTGCCATGCTGGTGTGGCTGGATTTCCTTTCACCATTCACTTTGGCCTGTAATGTGCTGTGATGGAGATTCCAGCTAACTCCTACTGTAATTAAGGCAGATGTTGGGAAAAGGCAAAGGTTACTTGATAAAGAACTATTCATATCCAAGCTAAACACATGTGAGTAAAAATTACTGATATGAGTGACAGTTTTTAAGGTAAGGCCCTTTACTATTCATATGGACATAAATTATTATATAGATAAGAACAGTATTATAACTAAATCTTTTTGTTCATTTACTAGCAAGCTTGTCCTTCCCCACACAAAGGGCTAGATTCATAAGCCTGATTTAAATGTTGCAACTTTTAAGCACTCTGCCCCTTAGTGCAATTCATGAGACTGAGCAAGGCCACTTGGCAACCTGTAAGATCCACAGGGACACTTAGGGCATAGACAGAAGTAACAATTTTCTCCTGATCTGGGCCCTGAAAGCACTCTACAACTGTGACTAAACAGAGGTGCACAGCTGCAAAGCACTTTAAAAGGGCCCGATCCCACAAAAATCTGAACTCTCATTGAACTTTTGTTCACCAGAGCGCCCCAAGGGATGACAAGGTCCAACGGTCATAAACTACTGCAAGACCGTTTCAGGCTGGACATAAGGAAGAATTTCTTTACTGTCCGAGCCCCC
Source organism: Crocodylus porosus (assembly GCF_001723895.1). NCBI lineage: Eukaryota > Metazoa > Chordata > Crocodylia > Crocodylidae > Crocodylus > Crocodylus porosus. The sequence continues at coordinate 1,847,382 of NW_017728914.1, read as the reverse complement.
AAGGTCTGGAACAGTCTGCCAGTGGAGGTGGTTCAAGCACCTACATTGAACACCTTCAAGACTAAATTGGATGCTTATCTTGCTGGGATCCTATGACCCCAGCTGACTTCCTGCCCTTCGGGCGGGAGGCTGGACTCGATCTTGCAAGGTCCCTTCCATCCCTAATGTCAAGAAATCTATGAAAAATTTATGCATGAGGGTTCAAATGAAGTCATTTCAAAACACAGCATCTTCAGTAACTTCTGTCTGCACTGCCTCCCAACCTGTCACTGTTTTCAGAATGGGAGTGGGGAAAGGGAGTGGAGGGAGGGCAGGGTGGATGGATTGGAGTCCCCCCACCCCCCAAGGTTGGGGGGGCTCCAATCCACTCACCCCATCCTCCAGTGTGGGCTGGGGAACCCCTATTCTGAAACAGGGACAGGCTCAGAGGGAGGAGGGGCCATTGCAAAGGGAAACTGGCTGCAGGCTCCAGCCAGCAGCTAGATTCCCCTGCTCCCTGGAACCAAACAGTTAACATCTGCTTGGTCCAGGGGATTGTTGTAACTCAGAACGCTTCCTGCAAAGCCTTCTCAGTTACAGCAAGGAACTACACTGCTGTGGCAAGAAGGTGCCACAAAAGCCAGCAGCTGAACCAGTAGGAACTGAAGAGGAAAGGGATGTGGCTTAAGCCCTCCTCCCTCACAGAGCTAGTAGCCTATCTCCAAATTAGAGAGATGTGCTTAGCTTAGCCTGGGATTCACAGCTATCAACTCTCTCATGTAACTAGGCACCAAAATCCCCTTTGAAAAAACAGTCTTTTCATACAAAAGACAGCTGGAAGAGGAGGCAGTGGTCCGGACCCTTCTTACTCAGTGATTAGAGCATCTACCTCTGACCGCTCATCACAATAATTCCTTCTTTTTTCAGGCCCTGATCAAACACTAATGAATATGCAAAATGTTGCTAATGTGAGCAGGGAATTGAAATCACAGAGCCTCAAGGGGCTGTAGCCAAAGTGCATGGGTAACACTTCTGCAAAGTTTACTTCAAATATGAAATTTGTGTTATACACAACACACAACCTGAAAGATCCACACCCTCCCTGCAAAGGCAGCAAAGCAACTGCTACCAATATCATACCACAGTGTGGTACATTCTAGCTATTAAATAGGCACAAGATAAACATTTACAATCACCTCATCTGAATAGCTTAAATGACATTCTGAGAAGCTCAGACTCAGAGTTGGGCTAATGGCCAACTTGATCTCCCAAGCTGGATATGACCCAGGTTTGGCTGCCTTTAACTCCCAAGCAAATTCTTGTGGGATGTTGCAATTGCTTGTGACCATGTCCCTCCCACACAAAAACTTGTTTTTAAGGAAGTGATCTTGGGTGGCTCAATATATTTCTGGTCATAAAAAAACATGTTTTTTTAATTTGAATTAAATTTTTCATACCAACTCCAGTAGCACTAGAATGCCATACATTTGTGTAATATTCTTACATTATTTGATTTCAAATTTTCAATCTAATGGAATGGCTGAATCTAACATGACATTCCAGAATTATATCTATGTGATGGGATGCCATCCAACCAACTCAGTTTAATATTTTAGAGATCTCAAGCACAAATGGAATTATTTCATTTTTAACTTTTTTGCACTAAAGAAAAAGGCAAATACCATAGGATCTGCAACTTGTGCATCACACCCTTGCTTTCTGGTTCACAAAATGCAACAAAATTGATATAGTAAAAAAGTCAAAGTGAACCATCTTTGTTTATTTTTCTGATGGAGAGAAGTGTAGGAAGTAAATCAGTACTATCCACAACGAGAAAGAAATAAGAAATCAAGAAATGTGACTTTGATGTTGACTTTAATGAGACCAAGATTTCATCTTGTTACATGGATTTTTTTCCATTGCTAATAAACTATGGTGTTACCAACAATGCAGAGGACCGAGTTGGATGCAATTTGACAGTATCTATGCTACTTGCACTGCTAATAATAATAATAATAATAATGTTCTCAAAACAGTTTATTCAAGACATATAACAGTAGATAGAAAAATGAAATGAGGGTTCAACTCTCCTTCCTAGACTAATAATGCAAAGATATTCCTTCTTCTGCAGGTAAGGGGGAGGTCAGGTATCTCCATTCCAGATTTGAGGTTTCATTCCAAAAAACATTAGAAATAAAACATATGCTAGAATTATTTCACCCATCACTTAAATGTAGCCACCCCTGTGATGAAAAGCAAGAGCTAAATTATATAGTGCATTGACATTAACTATTTGGGACAAGAAGTGAAGAGATCATAGTTTAATAATCTAGGATAGAATTTGCCATTGGAATTATGGACATTGTTCTTTTGTGAAAGTGCTATAATCACAAGATATTATGACATTTGTTTTACATATCATCTGAAGTGCAACACACTGCCCCCTTATTGCCATATTTTGTTTTTGGTTCATCTGTAATTAGATGAAAGAGTTCCTCTTCACGATGCACCAAAACCATTCCCCTTTTTCAAGGCACTTGGGTTTTCCTTAAAGGGTCTTTAAAGCAGGGTGAGGCTGAATCAATGCTTGGATATTGTGTGATCTTTTATAAGACCTTTGAAAAAATGGGTTTGCTTAAGTGATACAAACTAAGATGACTTTGCAAAAAAGATAAAGTAAGAATAACAGAAAGCAGAGATTGCCACAATTTGCTAAGAGTCACAGAACTACCCAGGAAAAAAAGGATTTCTGTGTCAGATAGAAAGAACAGCCACAAAAGACCAGGTCATAATCTCTGCTTTTCCTGCCACCCTGAATTTATGTTGTAGCACATGAGGATAATTAGCCAAAATAGAAACTTGTGTGTTGTGGAAAAAATAAATCAATGTTCAAGTGAACAGTGTGCCAGTAGAGGCTTCTAGGTGAGCATGGTCTTGCTGAGAGTTAAGAGGAATAAGAGGACACAGGCAGAAACACAGGGGCTAGGGACAGACATTACACATAAACCAGTTTAAGTGATCAAAAACTGGTTTAAACCTGTAACAGAACATAAGTTCAGTGCACATAAACCAGTTCAAAATGGCTGAAACTGGTTTAAGATAAACCTGGTTGAATGTAGCATCAGACTTAACTGATTTGGGTCAAACTGGTTTATGGAATGTCTGTGCTAGACTCCTTCCTGGTTTAAGTTCAACCAGAGTCCCTCAGCATCCCAAATGCTTTGCAGCCCTGGGTTGGGCTGTCTGTTCCAGAAAACAGGGCTGGCTCTGCCCCTCTGCTTCTTAGCCGGAGCTCCTACAGAGACTGCAGGCACAACAGGCTTTGCCTGGCTTTGCTGCTCAAGCAGGGATTCCCACCCTGCTGTCATCTCCCACAGCATGGACCCCAGGCCCACAGACCCTAGGCTATGCTAGCTAATGCTGAGAGGAGTCTGTGTGTGTCTCCAGTTTCACTGGGACAGGAAGACAGAACAGTGGGTTTTTTGGAGCTGATCAACAGGTTAGCTGGTAATGTCCCTCCATTCCTTCCTTGGAAAAAGCTGTTTAAGAAGAACATGAACTAATGAGAGAGTCTTTTGTTTTGCTGATGGGCTGATAAACACTGTGTTATCAGCTCCCTGCTGGCTCCCTCACCTGTCAGGTTTGCTCCAAACAGTATGAAGAAGCAGCGGGAGATTGAAAAGCTCCATATCATCAACAGATGCATGCACACACACCCTTTGCCTCAGAGTGCTAGCCAGGGGCTGGCAACATTCCTGCCCTTGAGCAGCAAGTGGGGGAAATCCTGGGACTGTGCAACCAGGGTGGGGGTTTAAATCTGTCCCTCATGAGATCATCCTGCCGGGCCTGGCCATGCCCCTTCAGCTCAGCATTGTGGAAGGGAAGGGAGGGCTGCTTTCATCTCATCCTGTGGGAAACTCTTCCATAGTACCATAGCTTCAGAAACAGTTTCTTGACCTTCAACCTTTCCTCAGCTACATGCCTTTGCTCTTGATCTTGACTGTGTAAAACAGTCCTTCTGGGGTTCACATATGTTATTCTTGTGTCCATCATTGATTGTTTAGCAATTTTTATATATTTAGGCCAATTTTCCCCCATCACTAAGACAGTAAGTACTAAAGAATAACAAAACATATAGAAAAGTTTATCTCAGGCCTTCAAAATATCCCTCTTATCCCCATAATTAATTTTCTTGTTCTTTGATTCTCCTCACCTGTATTTCTACAGATCATTATGAAGTGATGTGTTCAGTTCACTTCCTGGGATGTGCCTATCCTAACTATCAGCCCTCATGACAATAAGTTTGCTCAGAGCAGGGGGTCTGTTGTACAGTCCCCATGAAGAATATGGAATTGGGTGACACAGCGTAACAGGATCTGCCTCTAGCAGGGAGAGTGGCACCTCTTGTGCCCCCTCTAATCCCACCTCTTCCATGCTGGGGTCACTTCAAGTACCACCCTGTCCTTGTCTACCATACCTTAGTTATTATTAGTTCTGGGAGGTTGCCTCCAAAGAACCAGAATAGTGGTCCTGAACACAATGCTCCGCACCATCTCTCAAACTCTGAGAGCCTGGTCATGGTTTACAGGGCCTCTGTGAATTACCAGTTCAACCACTATCTAAGCCCCTCTGTGCAACTTCTTCAGTGGTCTCCTTTCCTCCCCTCAGCCACTCCCATGCCTCACAGCCTAAATAGCAGCATAAAGCAAAACCTAAATACAACCAAATGTGGCTGGGGTGCTCCGCTCTAAGCTCTCCCCAGGCTTCTATTCAGTTCTACTGGCTTCTCCCAGCTTGGGCCCTCCTGGCCCTACCCAGAGTTCCCCAGTCTCTCATACTGCTTTTCCAGTCAGCACAGGATAGCTCCTTCAGCACAGCCAGGGTCAGTCTCTAGTTCCCCACGCTGATCTTCTTTGCCCACAGAAGTGAGCTCCATGCTCCAGCCCTACCCAGATCAGTCTTCCCACATATTGCTTCTGGTGCAGGGCTTGTATAGTCCACAGCCTGCCTCTTCCAGCCTTTCAGAAGCTTGCCTTCAAGGCACAGTCTTAATTTTTCACTGTCTCAGTAACAGGGCAGGCTCCCTTGTTACATACAGCCACAGATAGCCTGGGAGTGGGTTCAGAGATTTGCAGAAGTGATCCTTCAGTCCAGCCACCCTGCTCTGATCAGGAAAGACTGCTGGGGTCAAATAACCCCAGCAAGGTGGGTGTCCAGCAAGGGTTGGGTAAGGCCAGGTGAGAAATGTGTTGATTCAGCACAAAACTTGCTCCTTTAGGTTTAATTTAAACTGGACCTATTTCCTTCCCACTGTGCCTGCTAAAAAGAATGTAGCATAGTAATTAATAATATGCTACCACCAAGGTGAACTAATTTCTCAACTTCAGAAAATCCACTAGATAACAATTAAGATACACTAGGTTTCTTAGATCAGTGAGGCTGGTCCCGTTATCCCAGACAACCGTATCATATTAAACCTTTCTGAACCTGATCAAGCTCTGTCTAATTTAATACCTGTTAATTGTCATTGAGTTAATCAGAGACAGTGCTGCCTAATGGATATAAAGTCTGCTTCACATTTCAAGAGAGACTTGAATGAATTCAAATCCTGTGACAGACATATTTCATCTTGCACTATTTTCCTGCAATCATTTATTTTTCTTTAAGAAAATAGTGAAACTGATTGAAAATATGTTCTATATACAATATATAAATAAACAAATTGCTAAATTAAAAATATAGACAGAACTAGGTACTTTAAAAAATCCCAGTTAGAATAAGATTAGCTGCTGGAATTGTAAACAAGACAACTTGAGTAAATGTGTAATTAGCAAACCAATAGGAGCTCTCAGCTGCCAAGAGAATGAGCTAATACTGCAGCACCACGGGAATGAAATAAGGAATGCCTTTATCATTTTGTTAAAGAAAATGACAATGAAATTGTATATGAAAATATCTTGCAGAACTCTGGTAAGTGCACTTAAAAACTCAGAGGCCTGACTGGAACTGGTTCAGCATTGAGAACAAGAAATCCCAACAAAGAAACTTGAAGAAAAGATTTAAGAGAAGACTATTTGTTGAGAAGCAATTGGCAGTGGGGAAATCCTGAGCTAATGACACAATGAATTACCACTAGAGGGCAGTTAAACATCATTCTCATGGAACAAACTGAGCTTCCTAGCTAGGAGTAGATTGCCTGATGATGCAAATGCAAGCCTGACTCATTGCTGGCACAACTATTAAAGAAAACAGCTCAAAAGGAGTTTGAGTATCATGCATGAATGGGAATTTACTAGCAAACCACAAAAGATTAGGCATTTATTCCAGACGTTTCAGAAGATCTATACAGAACTGGAGAGCTAGACAAGCCCAATATTTTTGAAGATAGATGATACGCAGATAATGGCAGAAATGATAATACTTGCTATATAATATGTAGAGCTCAAGAAATCATCACTGTGCTTAACCAAATCACATGCTTGCCAAAGTCCATGTACTGTTTTAATTTCTCAGATTTATAGGGAAGGGCAGATTGCTACAGGATTTGCTTCTTATGTGCCTACTTACAACAATTCCAGATTAGTGACACTAAAATCCTACTGGCATGTAGTGTGTGTGAATAGCTCTATGTCCAAACGGTTCCATAAAGGACAAACATGTTACATCATCACTACTTGGCCTTCTGTAGACAGCATGAGGTTTCTCCATGTCATCCACATTGGATAGTTTTGCAGCATGTACATTTTTTTTCTGTAGCCATATTACCAAGGTTATTAGTCTGTGGGCTCTTACAAATAAAGGAAAGGCAAGTCTAATTGGTATTTGGAAAACAGACCTCGTGGAAAGATGAACATACTACAAAAAGGGTTTATTGGCAAGTCTTTAGAAGGTGATCCTTCTAGGAGGAACCAAAGACCTAGGATAGTACTATCAATAACCATGGTGTGTGAGCTGAAGACTTTTGGATGGAGACTTTTTGGTAGGAAGATTAAGTTTCAGTTTATGAGGCTCAGCCTCAGTGAAGTGACCCAGAATGAAAGAGCAGGCCTGCTATCTTACAAACAGCACTTCAGATATGTCCTTTTCCTGTAACTGAATGGGTAGGCCATAGTGAATATATTAAGAATGCTTAATACAGTATACAGTAGATATACAGGCTAGCCTGGCAAAATGAAAGAATCAGCTGTGAGACAAGTCATGTAAGTCCCACTTGGCACTGAAGAGTTAGTTGGATGCATGTCCAGCAGTGTGGAAATGTGGAAGCCAGATCCCTTTCCTGGAAAAGTTCCTGATCCCTGATAAGGGGCATGTCTAGTTGTGTGCAGGGTTCTCATGGGAGTGTCTCTTTCTCAGGGATGCTCCTTTCTCTGTGTACTGAAAAGTACCTTTGGGCTCTGTACAGGCTATCTGACTATCAGATAATTGCCCTCTGCCTCCTTTTTTAAATGCTTCTAAAGCAAGAGAGGAAATATTGTATTATCCCAAATCTATGGATATTTCCCATTTCCCCATTATCTCCTGAAGAAAATTTGGTACCATCTATAGGTATTTCTATCATCCTTCCCAAAATGGCTTAATGCTTTTGAGTTTGTATCATTCAAGTGCCTGAGTTTGAAATGCTGAGTTTACTGTATGGTTAACTAGGATTAGTAAATAGGCGAGTTAGGAAAAAAGGCTTAAATAAAATTGAGAATAGATGAGTATAAAAATCACTGTATTGTTATGAGCTGGGAGAAGAACCATCTTGCCACAAAAACTCTTGGGTGTGTGCTGCTAAAATCGATGTCACGTAGGGCTCATCTATAATACTTTAACACGTTTGCATCCAGCTGGCAAAATGGTTGACTTTAGCCTGATTCATTTTAACAAGTAGCATAGTTTATATAATGTGGGGGAATTAGTGTTTTAGCCTTGCTTTTCCAGGAGCATGCTCCTAATAAAGATTGCTTTGCTGTAGTATGGTACTGTATAGGGAGGGAGGACCCGGATAACTATAGGCCAGTCAGCCTAACTTCCATCCAAGGAAAATGCTAGAAAAGTTCATAAGGAGTCTATCTGAGATAAGCTTGCAGAAGGTAAGATTCTGAATGACAGCCAGCATGGCTTTGTCGTAGGTAGGTCTTGCCTGACCAACCTCATCTCCTTCTATGACCAGGTAACTCCCCACCTTGACACCAGAGAGCAGGTAAACATTATATACCTTGACTTCCAAAAGGCCTTTGATCTAGTATCCCACAATGTCCTCATGAGAAAATTGGAGGACTGTGGGCTTCACTCTGAGATGGTCAGGTGGATGAGAAACTGGATGCAGGATAGGACCCAGAGAGTTGTAGTGAATGGATCTGTGTCATCCTGCTGAGAAGTGGGCAGTGGTCTCCCACAGGGGTTGGTGCTTGGTTCAGTACTTTTCAACATCTTTATTAATGATTTGGATGTGGGGGTGAAGAGCTTGCTGGCTAAGTTCATGGATGACACCAAGTATTAGGGGAGTGTGGTCACGCTTGAAGATAGGCTACAGTTACAGGCAGACCGAGATAGGCTGGCAAGTTGGGTGGATCAGAACCTGATGAAGTTCACATAGGTTCCTAACCTGAATACAGGACTGCACCTAACATAGGAGGTATGTAGTCCCACTAGGGGAAATGCCTTACTTGATTTGGTGCTGGCCACTGGGGAGGACTTGGTAAGGGATCTACAGGTACAAGGTAATCTAGGGGATAGCGACCACCACTTGATAGGATTCACTATACAGCAAAAAATGAGTAAGTCAACTAGTAGGGCAGAAGTGTTTGACTTCTGTCACAGAGCTCTCAGGTGCCCTGCAACTGAGAGCAGAAATGGCTCGGGAGAGACCCCTAGTGGGCGGGAAGGGGGAAGCTCAGCTGCCAGTCACCAGGACTGAGCAGGTGCTGGTTGCCAGGGCAACCAGGGAAACAGAGACAGGAAAGGGCAGAGCTTAGCCCTTCTTAAGCCCAGGCAGGAGGCCAGGAGGGCAGTTTCCCTCTGGTGGCCGAGGTAGAAGGAACTCTGCCAGCACAAAGGGGAGAAACTCTGACGGTGGGAACACCCCCTGGTTCCTGCTGGGGGCTGGTGTGCTTGCTGTCTCTGGTAGGGATGGATTCTTACTTTTTGACCAGGACGGTCTAGGTTTTATGTTGTAGCCTGGGGGCTTTGTATTCTTGTGTTTATTGGTTTTACCGGAGGACCGGGAGAGGCTCTTAGGGGTTGGAGAAGGCCTCATAGGGACTCCACAGTAGTGTGGGGGTTCCTGGCATTGGAGAGGGTGCAGCATTGTTTTGGGTGTGTTGGCCCCAGCCCAGAGTTAGAGGGCAGTGAGCAGCCCCAGCGTTAGGGGGCAGCGAGAAGCCCCGGCATTAGGGGGCAGCACAAAGCCCGGAGCTGGCACGGGCAAGAAGTCCCAAAACGGGCAGTGCAGGACAGGCTAGAGGGTGCCGGTAGGGGTGCAGGCTGTGAGACGAGCTAGAGGGCACCAGTAGGGTGCAGGCTGAGGGATAAGCCAGAGAGCGTCTGCACGGCACAGAGAGTAGGGCAAACCTGAACAACACCAGATACATCTGCGAGGCTTGGGCTGCGGTGTAAGGGGAGGAAAGGAGCCGCAGATAGTGCCTCAGGCACCGAGACAGAAAATAGGCAGCCTCCTGTTTGATTAAGATCTTCCAATCAAGCAAATAACAACAAGGCATGGCAGGAAAGAAAGCGGGTGGTTGGCCCTTGATCGGTGTTGCGGGACCACGAATTGATGGGGAGGCACAACTGTCACGCTTCCAAAAGGCCAACTTCAACAAGCTCAGAAGATTAGTTAGAGTGGGACTGAGGGGTAACCACATCTGTGAGTTGGGAGTTCAAGAAGGGTGGGAATTCTTCAGGGGACTGATCCTGCAGGCAAAGTACGCACAAAGGGAGGCAAAAGAACCAAAATGCCTTCTTGGCTGAGCAGGAAAATCCAGGAGAGCCTTCAGAGGAAAAGAGAGGCTTACAGGCAGTGGAAGGAGGGAACAGCCACCAAGGAGGATTATACCTGCTTGGCTTGCACTTGCAGGGAAGCAGTGAGGAAGGCCAAAGCAGATACTGAACTCAAGTTGGCAACAAAGATTAAGAGTAACAAAAAGGCCTTCTTTAAGTACATAGGGAGCAAGAAGAAGGTGCAGGGTAACATAGGGCCACTACAGAATGGTCTAGGGCAACTCATAACAGAAAGGATGGATAAAGTGGTGCTCTTAAATGATTTCTTTGCATCTGTGTTCCTAGACACGGATACAAACACACCTCCCAATGAGACTTTAGTTTGGCATGAGAGAAATACCGATCCACCAATGGTTAGTGATGACCTATGCTGACCTAGTGAAGGGGTACTTGGAGAGGTTGGACATATTTAAGTCTGCAGGCCCTGATGATCTTCACCCAAGGGTACTAAAGGAACTGGCCGGTGTCATAGAGAAACCACTGGAGCAACTGTTTGAATGCTCGTGGTACTCAGGACAGGTCCCAGAGGACTGGAAAAGGGCTAATGTGGTCCCTATTTTCAAGAAGGGGAGGAAGGAGACCTGGGTAATTATAGGCTGGTTAGCCTCACCTCTATTCTTGGCAAGACCTTAGAAAAAATCATAAAGGATCACATTTGGGGGGGTGGGGGCTAGTGGGTAATGCAATGTTAAGGGGCAACCAGCATAAGTTTATAGCAGGCAGATCCTGCCTGCCTAGCCTGGTCTCTTTTTATGACCAGGTCACAAAGTGCTTAGATGCAGGAGTGGAGATAAATATTATTTACTTGGATTTTAAAAAGGCTTTTGACACAGTGTCGCACCCAATTCTCACAAGCAAACTGAGTTGCTGTGATGTGGATTTTTTTCACAGTAAGGTGAGTGAAAAACTGGCTTATAGGACACACCCAGAGAGTGGGTACCCCTGGAGAGATGTGGGCAGTGGTGCCCCCAAGGCTCTGTCCTGGACCAGTACTGTTTAATATCTCCATCAGTGATTTGGATGAGGGTGTTGAAAGCACTCTGTCCAAATTCTCAGATGACACTAACTGTGGGGGAGGGGGGGAGCCAGAGGCCCCCAAAACCCCACGATCCAGAGCTAACAAATCTATTTTACGCCCCTTGGGGCAAAATGCCAGGGCGGGGACACTCACTGTCCACAGGTATGCACAGAAGAAAGCCAATGAGGCTGCCCGGCCCACTATAAAGAAGACGCTGGCGGCGGCTCAGGAGGAGGGACCGAAAGGGAGCGCCGGCAGAGTGGATGCCGGCAGGAGTGCCCAGGCGTGGACACAAGTAGCCTGGCGGCGCGGGAGGACCTTTTGGGGTAAGGGTAATCCCCAACGGGGTTCGAGATCTGGGAAGGAACCGGCCCACCCCGGACACTGACTGTTTTGAGCCAGCTGGAGCGGCTCGACCCGGCAGGAGCCGGCAGACCGTACTTGCGCTAATAGAGGGGCACTTACAGAGGGTAAAAGTGCCCCAACTGAGATTGAGAGGGGCCAGTAGACCCCGTAAGCCCCTCGAGTGAGCTGAGGAGTTAAACGGAGGCTCAGAAGAGGGTACTAGCCCCACAGCGGACAGGGAAGGACCAGGGAGGCTCGCGAAAGGCCCAAGTGGCCCCAAGCTCTGGGGAATCCCTGGCTGTCAGTATTAAGTTGTTTCCTTATCTTTCGGTTTACAGGCCCCAGGCAGGATACCCTGATAAGGGGGCTGACCAGATTGTTGCTCACGCTATGGAGGTACGGGCGAGGGTGTAGGGGCGGAGGAGCCCTCGACAACATGGGACCCCCTAGGACCCAGGAGTCTCGCCTTTGGACTGACACATGCCGGATTATCAACACTGAACCAGGAGATCATCAACGTCATGGCAGGTGGTCCGGAAGAGTTCAGCCTACAAAGGAGTGGTTCCTGGTGGATTACCCAGAGGACAGTCCCAACGCGGGGTGGCGGAGGTTACGGCAAGAACCAATGACATCAGAACCACCCCCCGACACTAACTGTGGGGTATAGTAAACACACTGGAAGGCAGGGAGCAAATTCAGGCAGATTTGGACAGACTGGGGAAGTGGGCAGATCAGAATAGGATGCAATTTAACAAGAATAAGTGCAAGGTGCTGCACCTGGGGAGAAAGAATCTCCAATACACTTATAGACTGAGAAGTATCATTCTGAGTACCACGGCAGTGGAAAGGGATCTCAGAGTCATAGTCAGTGCAAAAAATGAATGTGAGTTTCCAATGTGACAAGGAAATAAGCAAAGATAACTGCCCTCTTTCTTGTATTAGTAGGTGGATCACGAGCAGGTCCAGGGAGGTGATACGTCCCCTCTATGCAGCATTGGTGAGACCACAGCTGGAGTACTGAATCCAGATTTGGGTGCCGCATTTCAAGAAGGATGTGGACAACCTTGAGAAGGTTCAGAGAAGTGCTACTCATATGGCTGAGGGCCTGCAGGTAAGATCTTATGAAGACAGACTAAGGAACCTGAACCTCTTCAGCCTCCGCAAGAGGAGGCTGAGAGCTGATCTTGTGGCTGTCTGCAAATTCACCAGGGGGGTCAGCAGGAAATAGGGGATACTCTGCTTAACAGGGCGCCCCTCCAAGTTACTAGAAATAACGGCCACAAACTGAAGGAAAGTAGATTTAGATTGGACACCAGGAAGAAATTCTTTACAGTGAGGGTTGCCAAAATATGAAATGGGCTTCCAAGGGAGGTGGTGCTTTCCCCTACCTTGGAGGTGTTCAAGAAGAGATTGGACAAGTACCTGGCTGGGGGTACTTAACCCCAGCACTCTTTCCTGCCTGGGGCAGGGGTTCGGACTCGATGATCTACTAGGTCCCTTCTGACCCTAGAAATCTATGAAATCTGCAAAAATATTGAGAAATGTAAAGTGCTCCACCTTGGGATGAGCAACCCTCAACACACTTACAGGCTTGGTGGCACCAAACTGACTAGCACCATGAATGAAAGGGACCTGGGGGTAATAATAGACCACAGTATGAATATAAGCCGGCAGTGTGATGCTGTAGCCAGTAGGGCAAGTAATACTCTGGCATGCTTCAATTGATGCATCTCCAGCAAAACCAAGGAGTTGATTCTTCCATTCTACTCAGCACTGGTGAGCAACTGGAGTACTGCATCCAGTTCTGGACACAACACTTCAGCGAGGACATGGACAAGCTTGAGAGAGTCCAAAGAAAGCCACCTGTATGATCAGAGTCTTAAAAGGCAAACCATATGAGGAAAAGCTGAGGGATCTGGGACGCTCCAACCTAAGGAAAAGAAGGCTGAGAGGGGCCCTGGAAGCAACTTATCACTACACTAGGGGAATACATCAAGGGCGCAGTGAGCAACTATTCACCAGGACACCCGAGGGGAAAATCAGGAGTATTCAAACTCCTGGAAGTTCGATTCAGGCTCAACACTAGGAAAAACTTCTTCACAGTTAGGGTGTCCAGACTGTGGAATAAGCTCCCTCCAGAGGTGGTGCAGTCACCTCCCTGGGAATCTTCAAGAGGAGATGGACAGTCACAGTTATCTTTCCTGCTTGGTACAGGGGGCTGATTTTCTGAGGTCCCTTCCAGCCTTACAATCTACATGAATCTATGAATCTGTGGTAGGGTCATGACTGCACTGGAAAAAATGCTAGTGTGTGTGTGTGTGTAGGCTGCTCACAAATGCTGCTATGCTAAGTGCCCTCCTCTAGAGGCCTACTAGTGCCTACACTCTCCAATCTCTCCCCTATTCAGTAGTCTTGCCTATCACATCTTGATGTTAAAATTAATAGGGGAGGATGCACAGAGGGCAAGGCACACTTTTGAAGAGGCAGGTCCTGTCTGGTCTAAGGCTCCCCTGCATCTTCATCCCAATATTACTCACTAAGGCCTCTAGCTCGGGGTCCACTGTTCAGGGCCACAAGCTCCTTGCTCAGCTCCAGTCACTCCGTGTCACTTCAGGTTCCAGCACACCTACAACATCCACTACATTGGCAGCTAGTGGCCTTGAGTCCTGTTTTCCCCCTGCCAGCTCCTGTCTTATAGCCCAGGAAAGGTCGGCCTCCTTTGGCCTCAGAACACACTTTAGTCCTTATCCTCTGTCCACTCAGCACAATTTCAAGTTCAGTCCCAGTCCCAATCACCCTATTTCAGAAGTCTTTGCTTCCCCTACAGCCACAATACAGCCCTCCAGGGAAAAATGAAAACCACAGAATGCAAGCATCAGTCCCAGTTCGAAAGTATGTGCTGCACAGGTTTACTACATCCCTTAGTGGTGGGCTCCAAGAAGAAAAGAAAAGAAAACAAAAAGTGCCCAGTGTACTTAAGTTGCTTCTTATGTGGGTTCCCAGCTTCTCTTCAACTGGAGCTGCCTCCTGAGTCCTGTCTCCACAGTCTGGGCTCTGGCCCTCTTTCCTCTCAGAGAAAATTCCATCCCCGACAGCTTCCCCAGACAGACTGCCCCCCTGGCCTGAGGCTTGGACTTATACATGTCTCTCTGGGTCACATTACCTAGCCAGAGGAAGTAGAAGGGTCATCAGGAGGGACCCAAGTTTTCTGTTTCCTCTTCCAGGAAAACATGGAAATATGCAGTTTCTCCTTTAAAGGAGAAAAACTCAGGAAGCCATGGGTTTCTCCTTGTAAGGTGGCAGTATTCCAGCTTGCAAGGGGATGCTTGAGGATGTGGGGAGCAGAAAGTGAGCAATCAGAGGCAGGGGGTGCCACATCACACATGCACATGGACAGCCAGACATCCAGGCTGCATGGTGGAGAGCAGCTCCCACAGCCCCATACAGGTAAGGCTATGAGAGGGCATAGGCAATATGTGGTGGGGGAAGGGGAACCATAGGTGATGCAGAGTGGGGTGGCATAGGCGATGTGTGGGGAGATTGAGGTGATGGCAGCTCGCGCCATGCCTGCATGGTGAGGGAGGGAGTGGGGCAGTGTTGGCAGTTGGTTGCTGGGGCTGGGGGTGCTAGAGAGGTGCACAGTGCCCTGGGCCCAGAACTGGGGCCAGGGCTGGGGCAGGCAAGAATGTGTGGCCACAGGGAGCGGGACGGAACACCATGGGTGGCTCATCCGGGGGTGGGGGGAGCTCCCCACCACTGCATGCATTCACTGGGAGGAGTCAGACCCGTAGGCCATGTGTTGTGGGGGGGGAGGGTGCATGACGGAGCCCCCAGATTTATGCAGCCACAATAGGGCATGGCGTTGCAGCCTGGCCAGACTGGCATTGGGGAGGAGTCACCTCTGCAGCCCAGCAGGCAGGACTCAGTGTAGGAGGGAGGAGTGGGGCAGGGAGGCTTGGTGTTGGTGCTGCCATTACCAAGAGCACTGTGCTGCCATGGCCACCAAGGTGAGGTGCTCCCTGCCAGCCCAGCAGCAGCAGGGGGGCACAATTCTGTGCTGCTGATGCCATAGCACCGCACCTTCGCAGTCGTGACTACATGGCTGACACTGGGCTCCTGGAGGTGGTAGCAGTGGTGGCACAGAGTTGTGCCATCCCACTGCTGTCAGGTGGGCAGGGAGCACCTCATCTTGGTGGCCATGGTAGTACAGCAGTTCCTCCTGCACTGGATCTTGTCTGATGGGCTGCCAAGGTGGCTCCTGCCTGGTCTGGCCAGGCTGCAGCCCCATGCCCTGCTTTGGACACAGAAATCTGGGGGGCACATGCCCCTCCATGCCCCCTGGTGCATCACCTATGGCATTGCCTATGCCCACACACACCCTGCCCCACACACACCCTGCCCCACACACTGGGAGAATGGCACTTAGGGGCAGGGGTTAGTGGATAGGGAGTGAGTAGCACCAGTATGGGCAGGTCACTGGCATATAAGGGCTACTCAGCCCTACAAAGCAGTGGGGTGGGGGGACTACAGCTGCAGCTGGACCTGCATCCTGGTGAGCAAAAGGGCAGGGGAAACTCTGATTTTCCATGAAAGAAAAACCAAAATCAAACGCCAAAATATATAGCTATTTAGAATGTATTTTATTGAAAAGATTGAGGCAGTGGCAGGCTTCCAAATTGCTTTAAAATTGTAAATATATCAATAAAACATTGTGTTCAACTGATACGTATAGATACAGTGGCATTTCACTTTAATCGCAAAAAAGATAATTGGATTTTTTAATCATAGAATTTTGGACTTTTTAACAGAGAAAAACCAGGATCTCTGGTCATCGGCTTCTACTTGCATCTGGACCCAGCAGCCATTTCCAGACTCTCCTTCCTGTGAGTTTGCCTTTGGTGTCACCACTGGGGCACAGGCAGAAGAGATTCAGTGATGAAGTGGAAGGAAACAAAAAGGAAGGTTGCGAGGAGGCCCGAAACCAGAACCATGTAACAAGGAAACCAGGAGGAAGGGGCCTCTACCAGGGAAAGGATGCACTGGCAAACGCAAAATGTAAGTGAGAAAAAGGTGGAGGAAGGGGGGTGAAGGAGTGGAAAAGGGCCAGATGCCTCTGGATCCCCTTCCCATTCTAGTAATGGGGTAGGGACCCTATTACATTGTGGATATCCCAAACTGTGAGCAGTCAGCTCAGCAGAACGTGGTTGTACGTATATGTTTATCTCTAGCACAGTCGTGGCCAGAAATGTGACAGCTCTGGTTAATTACATTCAAAAGATTAATTTAAACTGGAACAAGCAGAAAGAAATGTTACCAGGATGGTTAAGGGAACCTCATATGAGAGGAGATTAAAGAGGTTGGTTTATATAGTTTAGCAAAATAAAGACTAAAAAGGGATATGATTGCCCTTCATAAATAAATTTGGTCTTCCAAAGAGCAAGCAGGGGTAAAGAACCTAACAAGTTTCTAGAAGGACTAATGTCAGGACCCCTTGAGTCCTAAGGCTCAAACCCATGTCTTCTAGGCAAAGACCTGGTATGCAGTGCCACCAGGTAGGGGGCTGAGGGCTGGACCCAGCCTAGCCTGGCCACTCCTGTGAGGCTATGAATGGGGGATGATGTGACCCAAGGGAACCAATGGAAGCCGCAAACTCTTGATGAGAAGATTATAAAAGCCCTCCTACTTGCCCTGGGGCCTTACCCTGCATCTTCCTTCAGTACCTTGTTCCTACTTACTGTATCCTGTGTTCTGAGCTCTCTAGCTCCTGACTTCTGACCTGGCCTCTACTACAGACCCATCTTGATTCCCAGCATACTCAGACTTGGACTGACACCTGGTATTCTGACCCTTGGCTTTGGTTTTTGGACTTCTAGTATTGCTGACTTCTAAATCCTGATCCCCTCCCCAGCCCCAAACACACACCAAAGGTCATGCCCATGACAACTACTATGATCAGACAGCATTGTTCTTGGAGCAATAATTAGTGCTTACAATATGTAGGTCCAAGTATTTGGCATCCCTTTGATATAACTGAAAAGAAATTCAGTCTCCCTGTGTCTGGTAATTCCATGCTTCAGGATCACTGCCAGGTGCCTGAAGAGTCAGGGGGATATTTCACTTCCATCCTTCCAATGACTTAATTATTGGGCATCTGGTGCTTTTTCGCTGTCCTCTGAACCACTGGACATTGGCTACAATTCACAGTGGGGACTTATCTGCAATGTGCTGGTCATCAGAAGCCTATGAGATGCCCGCCTTGCTTATGCACACACTTGGCCATGTCAGCTCTCACTTGCCCTCCTGCCACTGATCACCATGTCCACTGGGGTCTGAGGGCCCCAGACTGTGGCGGGCCATGCTCCGCAACTTCCAGAGACTTGCTGGTAGTCTTATGAACCAGATAGAGCTGCTCAGTGGGCCAGGACCTGCCCATGGGCTGTTTTTTTTACACTGATGTAACAAATACCCTGCCATTGTAGTTGCAAGGTGTCAGGAGAGCCCTCATCTTGCTGTTTTTTATCTGAGGTTCATTGTTTTCTTTTCTTTTCAAAGCAGGCTTTGTAGCCCTGGTGTGTAAGACAGATCAGGCTGGATGATCTTTTGAGCCCTTTTGGACAAGTGGTTGCCTGTGAATGAAGGAATTAGGATTGCTAGAAGGCTTCTTCCAGTTCTGTGGTCCAAAGTTCCTGTTCCTATGCTTCTAGAAAGGATGCATATGTCATGTTTACATGTTAAAAAGTTGTTTCTTGCAATACCAAAAATGGAAAGCCACTGTTGTAAGTCCAATAGCATGCTGGGATTTTTCAGAATGACCAATTTATACTCATATTCCATACTGTATTGAAACTGTTCTGGATAGACAGAAAAAGGGATGTTTAATTCCATAAAAATGTCAATATAAAGACATTTGACAGCAACATCTTTGGCCAAACAATAGACATTTCTTTTAAAAGCTTACATAAGTGGGTGATCCAAAAGGTCTCTGCCATTGTGGTATTAAGCAGATGGCTTAACTCTTTCTGAAGCAGTTATTCCAACTTTCTTTTAAAGATTCTACTGAGGAGAATTACTTCAGCATATCTAAGTGCAAGAAATATATTCTGGGGCTGATCTTGTACTCAAAGGGTGTGTCCACATAAGCTCGCACGTGCCTCTTTCTGAGTCTCAAAGCAGTTTGAGATGTGGCAAGAGGCATGCTGGGACCAAAAAAATATTCCCCACACTGCATATTTGCAGCAGGGGCTCAAGATTTCATACCTGGATATCCTGGTATAAAAAAAAACACACAGAAAAAAAGCAGGGCAGGGCACGGTTATGGACTGTGTCCTGAGGCAACCAGAAGCTTAGGTCCTCCAAAGAGATACTCTGGTAGCTGACCAGAATGTCTCTATGGCTGCCCCTTGCCCTGGTGCTGAAGCATGCTGGCTCCACATGTGGGGCAGCATGGAGTGGTGCAGGCTGTATGCACTCCAGCTCCATGGAGGTAAGTAAGGGACTGGGGATGGGGGGGACTGAAGCGGGGGCATGGTGGGGCGCTGTGGAGGTGCGAGGGACTGTGGGTATGGGGGGGGTCTGCTCAGGAGGAGTGAGATCCCTGCTTGCCCCCTACACAGACCACACTCCCCCTGCAGCTGCAGCAGCAGCAGCAGCAGCAGCAGCAGCAGCAGCAGCCACTGCCCATCTGGGTTCTTGGGGCCTTCCTGACAAAGCCCCCCTGTAGTGTGGGGCAGTGTGGCTTGGCCCCAGCTTCCTGGCACCCAGAACTGCTTGTGGCAAATCGCGCAGGCCTTTGGACAGCTCTGGGCCACTTGGGCTGTCACCCGGGGCCCCATGCCACTCATGGGGACCATCTTTCATGCCAGGCTGGGTCCTGCATGCACGGGCCCACCTGGGCTGGTTCCATGCATGCAGAACCCAGCCCAATGCAACAGCCAGTCCCCATGAGCAGTGTGGGGCCCTGGGTGACAGATCGAGCAGCCCAGAGCTGCCCAAAAGACAGCTGAGCCAGGTGGGTCCTGTGTGATATGGCACAGGCAGCACCAGGTGCCAGGCAGCCAGGGCTGAGCCACGCAGCCTCCCTGCCCCACACTGCCTGGTGGGGCTGTGCCATGAGGCCCCAAGCAGGCTGCATAGACCCAATGGCCGCTGCTGCTGCAGGTGAGCTGTGGGCCCTGCAGTGGGGCAGTGGCCCCTCCGGGGGGGGTCTGGGCCCTGCAGGGGGCTCTGGGCCCTGTGGGGGGGGCTGTAGCCCCTGTGTGTGGACCCTCTGGGGGGGCATGTGGCCCCTGTTGGGGGGGGCTGTGGCCTCTGTGGGGGGAGCTGTGGCCCCAGTGGGGGGGCAGTCCATGAGCTGTGCAAGGGGGCTGTGCTCTGTGGAGGCCAGGGGACCCACCCCTCCTGAGCAGTCCCCCACACGGCTCCCCCCACAATCCACCCACAAACCCCATACCCCCAAGCCACCCCCACAAACTCCTCTTACAAACTAGTTAGAGGGGACCAGCAGGCACTGGGGAAGTCCCTGTTCCCCCGAGCACTACCAGGAGTGACTAGAAA
>NW_017728914.1:1822602-1826953 GCF_001723895.1 Crocodylus porosus | reverse complement strand
GGCATTTCATTTTAATAGCAAAAGAACACTATTTTGGGTATTTTAATGAGAGCATTTGGGTTTCTTGTCAGAGAATTTGCAATTTTTAAACAGGGAACACCAGGATCTATGCTGGTGAGACAAGTGGCAAGACCTGTGCAGAGAAGCCTGTCCAAGGCCAGCACTGGGGACCCAGCAGAAGGGCAGATGACATGGCTGACCTGTTGGTTATTTGGGACCAAGAAGACACACTTGGACAGTTCAAAGCAAGCCACTGCAAGAAGCACATCTTCTAGGTGACAGCTACCCAGATGGCACAGTGGGGGCACCCCATCCTGGTCTGGCAGGTGTGCAGCCATGTGGTGGCAGGTCCAAGGGGGCAGATGCTGTTGCAGGTGGCAGCAGGTCACACCTGGGCAGCAGCCCCCACTGCCAGACTACTGCAGTGGGTAGGGAGGCAGGGGCCACTCCAGGTTAGGGCTGCTTCAGCAGTCTAGCTGGCACAAGGGGTCATGTCCCCAGGTACCAACTGGCTGGGCCTCTGAAGGCAAGTAACTTTGAGCTGCTCACTGGGGCAGGTTTTAATACTGCTGGAGCCAGCACAGGGCAGGTTTTTATACCTCTGGGGACAGCACAGGTGCTGGCCCCAGGCTCTATCTCCCCCTGGCTACAGATCCAGGAGGAGCTGGATAGGGTTATTTTGCTCCAAGTGGCACAACTTGCCCCACACCAAAGTTCATGTACAGGTACGTGGGCCAAGGCAAAAATCCCTGGCTCAAATTTGTACCACTCCTATTTGAGCTGCTGCAAGTGCACATGCCTGCATGTGTGGATGCACCCTTTGACAGCATCCACACATGCCCCATATATGCAGTGCAGGGAATGGTTTTTTTGTTCCCAGAATGCCTCTTGCTGCTAAATCATTCCATCCAGGGCTTTGTTGAGCCTGGCCTTAAAAGCCTCCAAGAATGGAGACTTTACCACCTCTCTAGGTAACCATTTCACCATCCTCCTAGTGAGAAAATTTTTCCTAATATCTAACCTAAATTTCCCTTGCTGCAACTTGAAACCATTGCTCCTTGTTTTGTCATCTGCCACCACCGAGAACAGTCTAGCTCCATCCTCTTTCAAGACCCCCTTCAGGTAGTTGAAGGCTGCTATTAAATCCCCCCTCAGTCTCCTCTTCTCTAGACTAAATAAACCCAGTTCCCTCAGCCTCTCCTCAGAAGTCATGTGCCCCAGCACCCTCACCATTTTCATTTCCCACCGCTGGACTCACTCCAACTTGTCCACATCCTTTCTGTAGTGGGGGCCCCAAAACTGGACACAGTATTCCAGATGTGCGCACACCAGTGTGGATTAGAGGGGAATAATCACTTCCCTCATCTGCTGGCAATTCTCCTACTATGCAGTCCAGTATGTTGTTAGCCTTCTTGGCAACAAAGGCATACCATTGACTCATATTCATCTTCTTGTCCACTGTAACTCCCAGGTCCTTTTCTGCACAGCTGCTGCTTAGCCAGTTGGTTCCAAGCCTGTAGCAGTACATGGGATTCTTCTGTCCCAAGTGCAGGACTTTGCACATGTCCTTGTTGAACCTCATGAGATTTCTTTTGGGCCAATCCTCAAATCTGTCTAGGTCACTCTGAATCCTAGCCCTACCCTCCAGGGATCTACTACTCCCCACAGCTTGTTGTCATCCACAAACTTGCTGAGGGTGCACTCCATCCTATCTTCCAGACTGTTAATGAAGATATTGAAAAAACTAGCCCCAGGACCAACCCCTGGGGTACTCCACTTGATGCCAACTAGACATTGACCCATTGATAATTACTTGTTGACCCCAACAATCCAGCCAGCTTTCTATCCACCTGACAGTCCATTAATCCAACCCATACTTCCTTAACTTGCTTGCAAGAATGCTGTGAAAGATTGTATCAAAAGCCTTGCTAAAGTCAGGCATGACTTGTGTTTGGTGAATCCATGCTGACTGTTCCTGATCAATTTCTTTTCCTCTAGTTGTTTAGAAATGGATTTCTTAAGGACGTCTTCCATGATTTTTCAGGAACTGAGGTAAGGCTGACTAGTCTGTAGTTCCCTGGATTCTCCCTTTTCTCTTTCTTAAAGTTGGGCACTATATTTGCCCTTTTTCAGTCATCCAGGACCTCCCATAATCACCATGAGTTTTAAACAATAATGGCCAATGGTTCTACAATTACATCAGCCAACTCCCTCACCACCCTTGGATGCATTGCATCCAGCCCCATGGACTTGTACATGTCCAGCTTTTCTATATAGTCCCTAACCTGTGCTTTTACCACAGAGGGCTGCTCACCTTCTCCCCAAACTGTGCTGCCCAGTGCAGTAGTCTGGGAGCTGATCTTTCCTGTGAAGACTGAGGTAAGAAAGGCATTGAGCACTTCAACATTTTCCTCATCATCTGTCACTAGGTTGCCTTCCCCATTCATTAGGTTCCTCCACACACACTTTCCCTGACCTTCCTCTTGTTGTTAACATACTTGTAGAAACCCTTCATGTCCCCTGCTAGCTGCAACTTCAGTTGTGCTTTGGCCTTCCTGATTTCATTCCTGCATGCCCAACCTATATTTTTATACTCCTTCCTAGTCATCTGTCCAAGCTGCCACTTCTTGTAAGCTTCCTTCTTGTGTAGTAGCTCATTAACAAGTTCCCTGCTAAGCCAAGCTGGTCTTCTGCCATACTTGCTAGTCTTCCTGTACATTGGGATGGTTTGTTCCTGTGCCCTCAGTAAGGTTCTTTAAAATACAACCAGCTCTTCTGGACTTCTTCCCCCCTCAGACTGGCTTCCCAGAGGATCCTGCCCATCAGTTCCTTGGAGGAGTCAAAAGCTGCCATTCTGAAGTCTGGGGTCTATACTCTAAGAAAACTAGGTTCAAGCCCCATCTTGGTGAGGGGTCCCAGAACCCAGGTCCTCTGATTTTCTGGGTGAGGGGTCTAGACACTGAGCTATTTGGAAGAAAAGATGGGAACAAGCTGTCTGTAATACTTTGTGCACAACTACATAGCTGTCTACATATGTCCAGGAATATAATTCCTCTGAATGCATAAGTGCCAAAATGCCCTCTACACAATCAGAAAATGACCATGTAGATGAACAGGAAAATTAGAAAGCCAGTTTAAATGACTCTGCCCTCTGTCAACCTCCAAGATGTTCATCTTCTCATTAACTGCTGTCAATAGTACCAAGGGGCCTGGCACTTACGATGCCAAGGACTACCATTTGCACAGGCAAGAGCCCAAGATGTATTCACAAGGCAACAACTAGCTACTTACAGACAACAGGATTGAGTGCCAAGCTGGCATTTAGGTGACTGGTTGATTTATACTAGCAATGTTCTGGAGACTGCATCTTGTGGCAAGAGAAACCAAAAATCTCCTTTAACCAACCCAGAAAATGAAGCATCTGTGAATATAGCTTAGTGCATATCCTGAGAAAGGGTGTCCTAACTAGATGAAGGGGGGAAAAAACAGTCAGAACAGCTTTTGAGGTAATGGGTGGAGGTCTGTCCTTTTAAAGGCACATTTGTACTTTATGTCTATAGGGGACCAAAGTATGTAGTACTAGTGCTGGTAATGATTGTTTTCCTTTAAGAAGCACAAATTGTCACCCAAAGAGTCCAGAATAAATCATCTCCATCTATGCCTGGTGGTGTAGACATAAAAGAATGCAAGCAGACACCAGCCAATTCAAAGTTTCATAGTTTCTAGGGTCGGAAGGGACCTGAATAGATCATCAAGTCTGACACCCTACCCTGGGCAGGAACAACTGCTGGGATCATAATACCCCAGCCAGATATCTATCTAACCTCCTCTTGAAGACCCCCAAGGTAGGGGAGAGCACCACCTCCCTTGGGAGTCCATTCCAGAGCCTGGCAGCCCTAACCATAAAGTAATGCCTCCTTATGTCCAGCCTGAACCTGCTCTCAATCAATTTGTGTCCATTATTTCTTGTTATCTCAGGTGGTGCCCAGGGGAATAGAGCCTCACCTATTTTCTGCTGGTCCCCCCTGGTGAGTTTATAGACGGCCACCAGATCCCCTCTCAGGCTTCTCTTGTGGAGGTTGAATAGATTCAGGCCCTTTAGTCTATCTTTATAGGGCCTGGCCTGCTGCTCCCTGACCATGTGAGTGGCCCTTCTCTGGACCCCTCAAGGTTAGCCACATCCCTCTTGAAGTGTGGCACCCAGAACTGGATGCAGGACTCCAATTGGGCCTGATCAATGCTGCACAGAGGGGAAGGATCACCTCCCTGGACCTGCTTGTGATGCATCTGTAGATGCACGACAAGGTGCGGTTAGCCTTACTGACCACTTCCTTGCATTGGTGGCTCATGT
>NW_017728914.1:1812308-1822413 GCF_001723895.1 Crocodylus porosus | reverse complement strand
CATCCAATTTACTCTTGAAGGTGTTCAATGTAGGTGCTTGAACCACCTCCGATGGCAGACTGTTCCAGACCTTGGGGACTTGGACAGTTAAGAAGTTCTTCCCTTATGTCCAGCCTGAAATGGTCATGGAGGAGTTTGTGACAGTTCAACCTTCTCATCCCTTGGGGTGCTCTAGTGAACAGACATTCCCCCAGATCCTAGTAAGCACTCCTGATAAACTTATAAGTGGCCACCAGATCACCCCTGAGCCTGGGCTTTTCCAGGCTGAAGAGTCCCATGGCTCTCAGCCTCTTATATTAAGGTCTGTTTTCCTGACCTCTGATCATGCACATGGCTCTCCTCTGCACTCTCTCAAACTTCTTCACATCCTTTTTGAACTGTGGAGGCCAAAACTGGACACAGTACTCTAGCTGCAGCCTCACCAAGGCTGAGTACAATTGGAGAATGACATCCTGGGATTTACTTAAGAAGCATCTATGGATTCAGGCCAGCGTTTTGTTCACTTTACTAGCCACAGCATCATATTGAAGGCTTATGTTCATCTTGTGGTCAATGATGACCCCCAAGTCCCTTTCGTCCATAGTGCTAGCCAGCATAGCACTGCTGAGCCTATAAACACGCTGCAGGTTTTTCCTCCTAAGGTGGAGAAACTTGCATTTTTTGGTGTTAAACATCATCAGGTTCTCATCTGCCCAATTCCTGAGCCTGTCAAGGTCAGCCTCGATCACTCTTCTGTCCTCAGGTGTGGATGCTTTACCACAGAGCTTGGTGTCATTGGTGAACTTGGCCAGTCTGCTTCTGACACCAGTGTCTACATTGTTAATGAAGATGTTAAATAGTATAGGCCCTAGGACAGAGCCTTGAGGGACTCCAGTGGTCACAGAGCACCACGATGATTGACTTCCGTCGACCACCACCCTCTGGGTCGTACTATGGCGCCAGTTCCCCAGCCAGCAGATTGTGGCGAGGTTGAGGCCGCAGTTAGCCAATTTTGCCAAGAGGTGAGCATGTGATACCAGATCAAAGGCTTTTTTAAAGTCAGGATATACGACAGCAATCTCTTCTCCCTTGTCCAGGTGATGGGTCACCTGGTTGTAAAAGGAAATGAGATTGGTCAAACAAGACCTACCCGCAACAAACCCGTGCTGGCTATCCCTCAGGATGTTGCTGTCAGCTAGTCTGTTAAGAATGGCCTCTTTGATCATTTTTTCCAAGGCCTTCTCCAGGATAGAGGTCGAGTTGATGGACCTGTAGATTGCCAGATCCACTTTCCTCCCTTTCTTGAAGATAGGCACCACATTTGCCTTCTTCCAATCTTCAGGCAGTTCACCAGAGCACCAGGAGTTCTCGAAGATCCGTACCAGGGGCTGAGCTATGATGCTAGCCAGCTCCTTGAGTACCTGCAGTGTAAACTGTCAGGGCCGGCTGACTTGAAGGTGTCCAGCCTCTCAAGGTGTTCCTTCACAAGGTCAGCACTGATGGAGGGTAAGGGATCTCCCTCATATGGGCCTCCTTGTTCCGTAGTGGGCAGGGAGGTGGTCCCATGGGACTGGTGAAAAACTGATGCAAAGTACCCATTTAGCAAGTTTGATTTTTCCTGGGTGTCAGTTGTCAGATGTCCCATCTGGTTTAGCAGGGGTCCAATGTTGCCCTTACTTTTCAGCTGGCTCCTCATATATCTAAAAAAGGACTTTTTATTGTTCTTGATATTTGTAGCTAGCTGGAGTTCCATTGCAGCCTTGGCTTTCCTGGTTTGCTCTCTGCAGGTCCGGACCAGTGTAGAGTATTCCTCCTTGGTCGTGGTTCCAGACATTCCATCCTTTGTAGGTCTTTCTTTTAAGATGCAGGAGGTCCACTAGTTCCCTGGAGAGCCAAGGGCCCTTTTGCTGCCTTTCTTCTGAGACGGGCTTGACTTTGCTTGTGCATCCAGGATTGCTCCCTTGAGGAGCAACCACTTGTCCTGCACTCCCCCTGCTTTGGGTTGTGGCCCTTTAGGGCCTCACTGACAATCCTCTTTAGCTTGTTGAAGTCAGCTTTCCTGAAGACAAGGGCTTCTGTATTACTGACTTGCCAGCTTTATGGCTGATGGTGAAGGTGATTAGCTCATGGTCACTGTCACCCAGCTTCCCTTTGATCGTTTGGTTGCTGATTAGGTCGTCCCCGGTTGCCAGTACCAGGTTGAGCAGTGCTTTACCTCTCATTGGCCTGTAGACTTCCAGCGTCAGATAGAGCTCATCCACGCATGAGAGAAAGCTTTGGAACCACTTGGATTTGGCCAAGTGGTCTTCCCATGAGATGTCTGGGTAGCTGAAGTCTCCCATGACGACCACGCACCAGGAGCATGCAGCCTCAGCCAACTCCCTGGTGAACTCCTGATCAAGGTCTTGATCCTGGGTAGGAGGTCTGTAGTAGACACCCACCATAGTGTCCCCTGTTTTGTGTTCCCCATGGATTTTCACCCAAAGGGTCTCTAGTCATCCACCCTGGGCACCAATGTTGGCTTGCAGGGACGCATACCTTTCCTTAACATAGAGAGCTATACCCCTGCCCTTTTTGTCCACTCTGTCGCTCCTGTACAGGGTATAGCCATCTACCCCTGTGGCCCAGTCATGGGTGGAGTCCCACCAGGTCTCCATTATCCCTATCACATCATAATTATTTGAGTTTAGCAGGAGGACAAGTGAATCCTGCTTATTCCCCAAACTCCTGGCATTTGTATATAGGCATGCAAGTGTCCCTTTGGGGGCCCTTGCCTTGCCTGCAGTTCATTCCAGGGCTGGGATCCCTTGAGTGCCTTAGCCTGCTGGCTTTGCAAGGGTTGCTCAGCGGGCCAGCAGTGGCAGTAGTCCCCCATCCTCCGACAGGCTTAGTTTAAGGTGTTGTTGAGAAGCGTGTTCCCCAGCCTGTAGTTGCAGTATGTTGCAGGTTCCTTCTCCCTAGATGCAGCACCTGGCACTTCTCTGTGTTGAATTCCATTCTATTCTCATCCGCCAACCTCTGTAACCTTTCTAGATGTAGTTGGATTCTGTTCCTCCCCTCCAGTGTGCCCACTTCTCCCCACATCTTTATGTCATCAGTGAATTTGGACAGCGTGCTTTCCACGCCCACCTCTAAGTTGCTGATAAATATGTTGAATATCACAGGCCTGAGGACTGAGCCCTGGGGAACTCCACTGCCCACATCCATCCAGGTTGAAAATGACCTGTCCACCACCACTGTCTGGGTGCAACCACTGAAACAATTTGCCACCCATCTGACTGTGTAGGCATCAATGCCGCAGTCGCCTAGTTTTTTTTAATGAGAATGGGGTGAGAAATGGTGTCAAAGGCTTTTTTGAAGTCCAGGTAGATGACATCTACCTCAACGCCCGCATCCGAGGACATGGTGACCTGGTTGTAAAAGGAAACAAGGCTAGTCAGGCAGGATCTGCCCACAGTGAACCTTTGTTGGTTACCCCTGAGCATTAGCTCCCCTGCTGGGCCCCTGCAGATGTGTTCTTTGATAATTTTCTCAAAGTTCTTCCCAAAGGTGAGACTAACCAGCCTATAGTTACCTGGGTCCTCCTTTCTCCCCTTCTTGTAAATGAGGACATTGGCCCTTTTCCAGTCCTCTGGGAGCACCATGAGCACTCATACAGCCTTTCCAGGGGCCCTGCTATGACCTCCGCCAATTCCCTCAGTACCCTCAGATGAAGAGTATCTAGACCTACTGATTTATACACGTCCAGCCCCTCCAAGAGTTCCCTAATTAGACCATCCCCAACCCTAGGCACAGCATTGTGTCCCATGAGCCTGTCCATAAATCCTAGTGGGGGAGTTGTCTCCGTCCCTGCTCAGAAATATGGAGACAAAGAACTCATTGAAGAGATCGGCTTTTTCCTTTGCCGCAATCACCAGATTGCCAAGCCTGTCCTTTAGGGGCCCCACATTACCTGGTGCCTTCTTCTTACTCCCTACGTATTTGAAAAAGGACTTTTTGTTATCCTTAAGTCTGGTCAACAGCCCTAGTTCCATGTCTGCCTTGGCCTTCCTAACAACCTCCCTGCAGTCATGAGCAACAGAGGTATAATCCTCCTTGGTGATTCCCCCTTGCTTCCACTGATTGTATGCCACCTCTTTTGCCCTCAGGCCCTCCTGGATGCCTTTACTGAGCCAAAGGGGCTTTTTAGCACTTTTGCCCCCTTGGTTCGCGTTGGGACTGACTACCTCTGAGCTCAGAGGATCATCTCCTTAAGGAACAACCACCCATCCTGGACTTCCACCTTATTGAAGCTCCAAGTCCTCAATGTCTCTCTTACTAATCTCCTTAGCTCATTGAAGTCAGCCCTCCTGAAGTCAAGGACTTTTTTGCCTTACTGCTTGCTTTCACCACCCTGTGCCAGTAGTAAATTCCAGCAAATGACAGTCACTGTCGCCCAGGTAGTCAAGCACCTGCAGATCCCTCACCAGGTCATCACCTGTGGCAAGGACCAAGTCCAGCAAGGCATTTCCTCTGGTAGAATTATGTACCTCCTGGGTTAGGTGGAGATCCTGTACGCAGGCAAAAAACCTACGTGAGTGGTCGGACCTGGCTGACTGATCCTCCCAGCAGATGTCTAGGTAGTTTAGGTCACCCATGGCAACCACATCCCTTGTCCTTACAGCCTCCATGAGCTGACCTGAGAATTCCAGGTCCAGCTCGTCCCCCTGGCGAGGTGGTCTGTAGTAGACGCCCTCCATCAAAACAGTTAAACAAAATCACCCTGGAAATTTGCTGAGTGAGAGGGGCCATGGCAAGAGTCTGTAGGGTAAGAGACCAAACAGTCTTCCACCAGTCACGTCTTTTGCCATTGCTCTCACACAAGAGGTTTGGGACTAACTCCCCATGAAGAAAAGGCTGCTCATTTGTGTAGATAAGAATTAAAGGTCTCAAGCATCCCACTTCTCGAAAAGTGCATGAGTGCTATATTTTCTTACATAAAACACAGCCCAGAATAAGATACTTGTTTTTGAAAGGCAGAATGAAGAAAAAAAGATATTTTCCTTATAATAAGTAACTGTGTAGCAGAAGCTAGAAAGCCAAACCTGCGTATCGTTCTAGTGTCCGTGGATTGTGTAGACTTTACTTTCACTGTTACCTGGCTAAGTAGCAGAAACTCTTGTTACTGTATTTCTTTGCATATAATGCACATGCCAGTTTCTAGTAGCTGGCCTTTGGCAAAAAAGTGGATGTTGTACGTGAAAAATGAAAGTATATCTACATTGTTAGTCTGTGCTACTCTGTCTAGCCCAGTCTACCAGCCATTCACATTTAACTTCTTAGTTCACATCATGTCCCATGAGCAATGCTAAGTCCTGAAGCCTGAGGTCAAATGTCCTCCTAGTCTACCCTACTTTATGATTTTTTTTAGAACTGATATGGGTGCTGCAAGCCACAAGTATGGGAAAACCAGCAGCAATCCACAGCTTCCTATACTTGACATATGGCCGTTCTGCACCCCATGCACTGTTGCTGCTGCCTGTAATTAGAGCTAAGCAAAGAAGGAGAGATAAGGAGAAGGTACATTGGTTCCTAGAAGGACTCAGAGGAAAAGGAAGCCTATCCCTGGAGCAGGGCCCATCTAGGAACCAGTTTGCATACAACTTGTCTCTCTTGTGCTTTTCTTGTAGCTTTTATAAGATAACAGTAGCATAACTAGGGGTGAGCATGTAGGGCACCAGCCCCTGGCCTCAATTTAGAGAGAGTGCCAGAATGGCAGCTCCTGG
Source organism: Crocodylus porosus (assembly GCF_001723895.1). NCBI lineage: Eukaryota > Metazoa > Chordata > Crocodylia > Crocodylidae > Crocodylus > Crocodylus porosus. The sequence continues at coordinate 1,816,669 of NW_017728914.1, read as the reverse complement.
GGAGCCTGTACATTGGCGGCAGCAGCAGCCACCACCAGTATGTGGGGAGTTGGTTTAGCAGCAGTTGTGGTGGCAGCAGCCCCCAGTATGAGGGGAGACTGCCATAGCAGTAACAGCAGCAACAGCTGGTGTCTTTTGAGTCTCTGGTAAGAGTCTAACAGTCAGCAGTCCCCATTTCCCTGCCCTCCAGCACTTAGAAATACCCTCTTCTCCCATTCAGGGTGTCAAAATGCCTCTTCAAGATAATATAGATGGAGAGGAGAAGCTTGAACCAGTCAGTGAGTGTGTCTACATGAGAGGTTTACTGCAGAGTAGACTAATTACATGTGTGGCCACAGGAAACTAATTAACTCCAAAGCACGGTAGTACTTGTAAATACAAGTACTATCCTGGTGTGAAGTTTTTTACACTGCAGCACCACACATGTAGATGGTGATGCAACCAGCTGGGGCACGAGGGTGCTTCAGTACGGGAGCTGCCTACCAGCTAGCCCTGCACTGGAACACCCTCATGCCCTAGCCAGCCCCTCTGCATCATGTTGAGCTGGGTCAGAGCAGCCTTGGACTAGGTTGATCCCCTGGATCCCCTGCCAGCTGGAGCTGCTCCAACTTGACTCAAAATGCTGCAGTCCCAGGAGCACATCTAAACACAGCGCCTGGGAGCAATAAGCTCCAGCACGATATGCGCCAGAGCTTATTGCATGTAAATAGCATGTGAAGATGTGCTCGGTATCACCCATAACAGTAGTCAAAAAGTATACCCTAACTGAAGATGGGTTCAACAAGCACAAAGATTCTTTAGAGGAGCATCTGGGAAACATAGAGATAAAGTCAGATAAATCTGCCTACTTCAGCAAACTCTTTTTTGTCCCGTACTGGATTTCATTCTATGACCCTTGTATCAGATTAAGTTTTGCCTCTACAACTTTCCTGTGGTGTTCAGTAAAGTAATATGCAGAAGAGCCTGGTTAATAGTGATAGCTCTAGGTTAGCCAAATAAATCATAGTATATCAGCCTCACTAAAATGTACCAAGAAAGTCAGAATTAGTGTTCCTTCAAAACTTGGTGGTGCAGACTATTCTGTACCAATTTTTCAAAACTCTCACCTCATTGGCATGTTTACTGAGAGGAAGAGAAAGGGGGGAAATCTATTATAATAAAGATGCTCATAATGGAGTAACTGACTAAGTGACAGATGGCATTAATCTTCACCTTCCCACTGAGCTAGAATCTTTAAATTGTTCATAATGGGTGGATGCTTGCAGGAAAAACAAACTGGAATTTTGATATTTCTCACAAGCCGTTAATTTGCCAAATTCCAAAAAAAAATATTAATTTCTTCCAGTAGGGGCCTGCACTGTGCAGGAGGCCTCTAGTTTAGAGAAATTAAGGTCAGCTGAGGATTGATGGCAAAGGTCACCAATTTTATTCAATGAATGTTAACACCAAGAAATCCAAGCAACTTTCCACTAAAAAGTGATATATTTCAGACTAGTTTCATAGTGCTTAGCATTGGAAGGGACCTAAACAGATCATCAGGTCCAACACTCTGCTCCGGGCAGGAACGAGTGCAGGGTCATAACACCCTAGCCAAATATCTCTCCAGCCTCCTCTTGAAGACCCCCAAGGTAGAAGAGAGCACCACCTCTGTTGGGAGCCCATTCCAGAGCCTGGCAGCCCTAACCGTAAAGTAATGTCTCCTGATGTCCAGCTGAACCTTCTCTCTAACAATTTGTGGCCATTATTCCTAGTAAGCCCCAGTGGTGCCCAGGAGAACACAGCCTCACCCTGAGAGTAGAAATAGTTCTTGAGAGTCCTGCTTGATCCTGCATTGTTTCCTATGCTTGTGATATTGGTGTGTCTGCCATCCGCAGCATCTTTCCTCCTTGGGTCGAAAGGAGTAACAGAGGTGATAGTGGAAGGCCATATCACATCCTCCCTTGGGATAACTCTAGAGCACACACTGTGTTCTGGTCAGGTTCCTGGAAGAATAATTAGAGAACATTGACTCCTGATCCGTGCTGCCCCGAAGTAAGCAATATGTCATGGAAAATGTATCTTGCTCTCCCTGTCAATCTGAAGAAACACATATCTGTGAAAAGCAAAATTTCCTGTGACTGAATAACATCAGAAGATGTTGCCTGCAACATGTTTTTTGAGACCCAAAGGTTATGGACCTCTATGTGGGACAGCATGAGTGCATCCGGATGAGTGGGAACATGTGCTTTGTGGCATCTCAAAAGCTTTTGAGGAACTGAAAAACACATGTGGTGCATGTCAAAAGTTTCTCTGCACTGCATATTTGCAGCATGGATCCAAAATTACATACCAGAAAATCCCAGTATCTAAAGAAAACACTTAAGAAAAAACAGGATGGTGCACATGGCTGCAGTGTGTGGCACTTGAAACGGGAGTCTGGCCAGCCAGAGCCATGCTCTGGCTGCTGGCCAGGCTCCATGTGCCTGGATTGCTGCTGCTGCAGCCCCAGGAGTACACCCAGGACCCCAGGTCAGGCTGCTGGGGCCAGCCCAGGTGCTGGCCCCAGCCTTCTGTACTCCACCCAGGGTAACTGCCATGTGCCACAGCGCAGGTGCAGGGGCATTCCCTAAGGGCAAGTAACAGAAGTACAACTCATGGGGATGCACCCTATGGGGGAAACCCCTCCGCAAAAAACCCAAAAAACTTGGGGGGTTTAGCTTTCAAATCTTGGGATTCATGGGAAAAGAGAGCTCCCACTCCTCTCCATTACAGGCTGCTTGTTTGTTTTCGTGGCTCTTTTGAGAACCTTCTTGCCATTGGCTGGCTATTCCCCTCCCACTGGCTATTCCCCTTCCAAAGCTGGGAAGGGACAAGATGGAGCAGAAATTTAAGGTAGCTTCTAGCGGATTATCTTGCATAAAGGATCTGTTGTTTTCAGGTGAGCATGGTCTATAAAGCTTCTGCACCACGGCTCCAATACAGCATACCCTGCTCCATGGAGCTCTTAAAGCTCAGTTGTTGCTGGGTATCAATGAGGTTTAGGAGAGGGGGAAAATATTGTTGTATTGTCTCTACCCCACCTTTCTACTCCTTCTGCTTTTTCACCTCAGCATGCTTGACTTTGCTGCTTCATCTCATGCAAAGAGGAAAGAAGAGCACTGGGTCTGTGTAAATACATTATCAGTCAGATTGCTGAACCTTAGAACAGAGAAAAAATGGGAAGCCAACTCTGGCAGGTCCTACTGAATGTTTGTATGATTGACTGCAGGCCCTTCTTGTAGCAACCAGGGATGCAGATTGGTACTTCTCCTACAGCTGGGTGAGAATTCATAAATATCATTATCACTTAAGTGATAGTAGAACTTCAGCAAATTTAAGTTAAAATATTAGGTGGCTTTTACTGGGATTCTCAGTCCATAAAGTAAATGCAGGACTGCAGTTTTTCTCATGTGGAAGTGGGTTGCTAGACTTGCAGGCCAATTTTCATTTCCTATTAGTAATCACAATGGCTTGATAGTTTTCTAATGTTCATACATATAAGGAAATACAGTACATGATCCAAAATACTTAAAAGGCTGAAGCCTGGATTTAATGTGGGCAATCCAGAGATCACTGAACCAGTAGGAAGAGGAGCCAATGGCTGCATATTTTAGCTCCAATAAGATACTGGAGTCCTCCAGCCAACTTACTTTTACAGGAGGCTATGGTATGTATTGGGTCACTGCAGAAGTACCTAGTTAAGAAAATACATATTTGTTTCTCTTTTATGTATGAGAAAGTAGGTTATACATTTTCCATGTGCATTTGTCTATTGTTAAAATAACATTGTTGCTTGGCATTGTTGACAACTTCATTTTTGAAAGCTCAGTTTGTTTCTTTATCATATTTTAATACATATAAATATTTAGTTCAAAATACGTTCTCATACTTTAAAGTCAAATGGGACCATTATGGTCAGGAAGTCTGACTTTCTTAATAACACCAGACATAGAGATCTTACCAATAATTTCTTCAGCATGTGTAGAGGGAGGTAGTTAGCCATGTTAATCTGAAGTCAGGCAGAAAGCAGGGCATGGTGATACTTTAAAGACTAGCTCATTAAAGACTAAGTCTTCATCATGTTCAATTTCTATTGGAGCTAGAGCAAAAATTTTCTCTCTTGCCTTAAAGATTTTGATTGATTCAAGATTCTACCACATCACCAAGTCAGTTAATACAGTGGTTATTACCTTTATCTTATTTCTAGTATGAATTTGTCATTAGGTCTTTCTTTTTCTGCTAGATTGAAGACCTACCTCATCTCAGAAATTTCTTTCACAATAAGGAATTAGTGAATGATGACCAAGTCATCTTGTAACCTTTGTATTTATAAATTAAATGAA
>NW_017728914.1:1792368-1812208 GCF_001723895.1 Crocodylus porosus | reverse complement strand
ACCCTATGGGGGAAACCCCTCCGCAAAAAACCCAAAAAACTTGGGGGGTTTAGCTTTCAAATCTTGGGATTCATGGGAAAAGAGAGCTCCCACTCCTCTCCATTACAGGCTGCTTGTTTGTTTTCGTGGCTCTTTTGAGAACCTTCTTGCCATTGGCTGGCTATTCCCCTCCCACTGGCTATTCCCCTTCCAAAGCTGGGAAGGGACAAGATGGAGCAGAAATTTAAGGTAGCTTCTAGCGGATTATCTTGCATAAAGGATCTGTTGTTTTCAGGTGAGCATGGTCTATAAAGCTTCTGCACCACGGCTCCAATACAGCATACCCTGCTCCATGGAGCTCTTAAAGCTCAGTTGTTGCTGGGTATCAATGAGGTTTAGGAGAGGGGGAAAATATTGTTGTATTGTCTCTACCCCACCTTTCTACTCCTTCTGCTTTTTCACCTCAGCATGCTTGACTTTGCTGCTTCATCTCATGCAAAGAGGAAAGAAGAGCACTGGGTCTGTGTAAATACATTATCAGTCAGATTGCTGAACCTTAGAACAGAGAAAAAATGGGAAGCCAACTCTGGCAGGTCCTACTGAATGTTTGTATGATTGACTGCAGGCCCTTCTTGTAGCAACCAGGGATGCAGATTGGTACTTCTCCTACAGCTGGGTGAGAATTCATAAATATCATTATCACTTAAGTGATAGTAGAACTTCAGCAAATTTAAGTTAAAATATTAGGTGGCTTTTACTGGGATTCTCAGTCCATAAAGTAAATGCAGGACTGCAGTTTTTCTCATGTGGAAGTGGGTTGCTAGACTTGCAGGCCAATTTTCATTTCCTATTAGTAATCACAATGGCTTGATAGTTTTCTAATGTTCATACATATAAGGAAATACAGTACATGATCCAAAATACTTAAAAGGCTGAAGCCTGGATTTAATGTGGGCAATCCAGAGATCACTGAACCAGTAGGAAGAGGAGCCAATGGCTGCATATTTTAGCTCCAATAAGATACTGGAGTCCTCCAGCCAACTTACTTTTACAGGAGGCTATGGTATGTATTGGGTCACTGCAGAAGTACCTAGTTAAGAAAATACATATTTGTTTCTCTTTTATGTATGAGAAAGTAGGTTATACATTTTCCATGTGCATTTGTCTATTGTTAAAATAACATTGTTGCTTGGCATTGTTGACAACTTCATTTTTGAAAGCTCAGTTTGTTTCTTTATCATATTTTAATACATATAAATATTTAGTTCAAAATACGTTCTCATACTTTAAAGTCAAATGGGACCATTATGGTCAGGAAGTCTGACTTTCTTAATAACACCAGACATAGAGATCTTACCAATAATTTCTTCAGCATGTGTAGAGGGAGGTAGTTAGCCATGTTAATCTGAAGTCAGGCAGAAAGCAGGGCATGGTGATACTTTAAAGACTAGCTCATTAAAGACTAAGTCTTCATCATGTTCAATTTCTATTGGAGCTAGAGCAAAAATTTTCTCTCTTGCCTTAAAGATTTTGATTGATTCAAGATTCTACCACATCACCAAGTCAGTTAATACAGTGGTTATTACCTTTATCTTATTTCTAGTATGAATTTGTCATTAGGTCTTTCTTTTTCTGCTAGATTGAAGACCTACCTCATCTCAGAAATTTCTTTCACAATAAGGAATTAGTGAATGATGACCAAGTCATCTTGTAACCTTTGTATTTATAAATTAAATGAAGGACGTCTTAATATTCTCACTATAATCATATTTTCCTTACCTTGAATCACACTTGTAGCTTCTTTTTGAACTCGTTCACATTTTTCAGCATCCTTTTGAAGTTGTGCAGTCCAGAACTGGACATGGTGGTATTCCAGCAGTGGGCTCATCAATGCCATATGAAAAGATGTAAGATCACTTCCCTAGTTCAACAAGATTTTTGATAAAATAGCTCTTCAAAAATAAAAAAAAGCTTTTATTAAAATAATGTCTAAAAATGTTTGTTTTATTAGAAAAAAAGTTTAAAATTCTTAAATATGGATAAATGTACAACATAACCCTAAACACTGGATTAAAATTCTAATTTTTCAATTCAGACTGTGTAGCAATTTTTCATGGCAACAAGTAATTTCCCAGATAGTTCTAAGTACTGAACCTCTTACTTGAAAATTAGGGAAATAGCCCTCTCCCAAAAATTGTCATATAAGAAAAATAACAATAAACCTGGTGACAGCAACTACAGTTTTTATTAACCCCGTCAGAAGATATATCAACTTTCTTTTCTGCTGCCAGGTACGTACCAGAGGTGGTGACAAGGTGTAATAACCATGCCCTAGGTAAGAAGAGTTAGGCTGATGTTTATTTTAGTAATCCATATATTTCGGTAACAGTGGATTTTATTAAGTGTTCTCTCACTTGTTTTCGTCCATGTATGATGTAACTTTTGACATACCTAGCCAGAGCTTTTTGTAACATAAAAGTAAACTTGGTTTTAATGAGTAGTTCCCATCACTTGTGTCAGCTTTCCAAGACACAAAGAACAGAGGCAGCAAGACACATTAGTCCTTGAAACACACTGCTTCAAGCTTTTTGGAACAGAAATTATCTTTGGTTCTGTATTTGTAAAGCACCCCATCCAATCTGGCCCTGCTCTGTGATTAGGCTCTTTGGAAAAATGATGAGAAAAATAAATTAATATTTTAGGAATGAGAAGGATAACAATCTGAAGCTGAGACCACATTCTGGCAAACTGAGGGTTAATTTGATGACAGCCTGTGTACCTTGTAACTTGTCTTTTATTAAACTCTAAGATTCCCTTATTGCAGTTCACTTTCGAACTACTGGATGCTGATTCTCCAGCCTACCAATTACAAACCCTTTTGGGGGAACCTCACAACACTTCAGCATTTGCTATGACATGGAAGAAACACTGACATGGCAGCATTTATAAATATTTTTTAACTTTTCTTTTCCTCCAGTTGTTAACATTAAACACCCACTGGAAATAAACCAACCATGCCAGGCTACTTTGCAATAGACAAACATGAAACTATAGCCCTCCTGGTGCAGTTAAACTGTGCTGTGTGAAAAGGGCCAAAAGCTGTGTTCCATTATTAATTTTCTCAGTTACATAGCCTGCTCTCTCAAACATGTCTACAGCACAGAATTAGAGTAAGAAATGGCCTTAGAGAGCTGATATTCAGAGAAAGGAACAACTGTGTCTGGCTGCTGCCATAAAAAGGCACGGAGAACCCAGATTCGTAGAGTAAAGCGGTTGGTGTAATTGCTGTGATAATTCCATCACTGAATACATCTGTTTTCTTTTCAGCTAACTCCTGTCCCACCAAAGGATTACTTGTTAGTCTTTGAAATAAAGGATTCATTTATCTTTATCAACAGGTAGAAGCATAGGGGATAGATCAGTTCTTGGATATGCAGCATATCTAAGCTTTGGTGTTTAATGTAGTAGGCACTTACGAGTGGAGAGCTTAAATGGCAGAAGAAGGAGGGAAAGAAACTTCAGGATAATTTTGGCAATTCCAGCCCTCTCCTATTTGCAGTACTGAATGGGAGGGAGCAGGGATTAACTTCAGCAATCTCTAGTCATTAGTTTTCCTAACTTATTTGCAAAAGGCTTTGGTTATTTTCTTCTCATGCTTCTGTCTTTAACAAGAAGAGACAGTCTCTTTACCAGACTATTGAAACCATCTTAAATGTAGTAGAAACAACTCTAGTTTTGGCATCATGTCTTGAATGGAGGGTTGGGAACTGGAGGCTCTGTTTCTAGCTGTTCCAGTGACTCACTGCATAGCCTTCGGTAAGTAATGTAACCCCTCCCTGTCTCAGTTTCTCCATTTTAAAATGGAGATAATCCTTAGCCCAACTCATAGGGGGTGTTGTGTAAATTAGTTCTTAAGAAATACTTTTAAAATCTAAATTGATACATTGATATCAAGTATTATTTACTATTCCTGTAATAATAAAGTGCTACTTATTATTCATACTATGTTATGAAAAAATGCATTTTGATGACCTTTCTTGTTATATGTAAACTAGAAGCAGCTCTCCCACCTCCTGTTCATTGGATAATTAAGTATTCTTTAAAATGTATTTTTCAATAGTGCTGTTTCACAGGAATGTGTTGAAAGGTTTTAAGGCAAGAATTGCTGTTGCAGAAATTGTAGGAAAGGTTCATGCTCATTTGGCTAGGAGTATGCTAACACGGAAGTACTTTGCTGCCTTAAAGAATTTTTGTGTTTAAAGATTTGAACACCAAAATAGATTCATTCTCCTTTGGATCTCGTGGGATTGTAAATAGGCCTAGAAATACAAATACTTCACAAGTTAATTTATGCTTTCCTAGTTTCCAGTGGTTCACTGGGAAAATAAACGTCATGGTATAACTGCAGCAACAGTGAAAATCCATTGGAAATGTAATTTTGAGAGACTTGTGGGTATTAATGAATAGTTGAGCTGCTTATTCCTTCACATGACAGTTATTTCATGTATGTAAAATATTTAGGTACAAGGACTGTTTGGAAACAGCTGCTGTGAAAAAACTTCCCCAGCTTCACAGCTCATGTCCCAGTGTCACTGCCATCTTCAACTTAGCTGCCATGCACTACTTAAGCAGAGAGGTTTCTAGAAGCTGTATGAGCCTGCCCTGCTGTGCCTGGTCTTTTTTCCTCTTTCTCTTCCTCCTGTCAATGGTCACCAGTTCTGTTGTGCCATGTTGTTACAATCTCCATGTTTGGTTAGGGGGAGGGGAGTCAATAGTTTGCTTTGTTAATGCATATTTGTGTTCAAAGCCACAGCTTCCCGTTTTGTTTTTTGGGTTGAACTTAAGAAGGACTCCACAACCTGGCTTTTGGATTAAGGCACTGGTTTTATATTCTATTCTTGGTTTTCCCCTTTGGATTGTAATGTAAACAGGGCGATAGGGTAATCCTCTTTCCTTGAAATTCTACCTGGAAAGGGTTAAGTCAGTATTGCCTACTAATCTTAACCATAGTTGGACTCCTAATGTACTGAGACTATTGCCCTGTCATGCTAATCGGTATTGTCTCATTCCCTTGCATTCCCTCACTTGTCTGTTGCTCTCTCTTTTATTTTTTGCTTATTGTAAACTTTTGGGGGCAGGGACTAGCAGTGCAGTTCACATAGGGTTGTAGGATGCTCTCTGGGTGCATCTACATGTTCATTAATGCACCTTAGATACTGAGAATTTAGTTCAGCATTTCCTTAATAAAAGTACTAACTAAATGCGCAGAACCTAGAGTAACAGTGCAGTAGTACTGGCACATAGTTATTCAGAGATGCTTACTATGCATTATCCTAATAACACTGAGCAGTAGGCTATTAGCAGTTTTTGCCATGACATACTGCTGTGCCGTGTTATTAGGTTAATGCGCAGTAAGCATCTCATGTATATATGCTGGCTGAGTAGCTGTTACAAGTGAGGGCAAGAAAAGACATGGCCAAAGATGGCATTGATACTCACTGTTGTCTCTTAGTCCAATACACAAGTCACAGAAGCAGCCAGAAGTTCCTGATATCAGGGTGACCTACTTTAATGGATCTGGTCTCTTTGGCCATTTTATATAGTATTATACACTACTTTGGGAAGAGGTGACATTAAAAGCACAATACAGCAGCTACTGAAGTTAGAAGACAGAGTCTTAAGTGACTCTGAGTACTGGAATAAATTCAAAGCAGGATAATGGAAGAAGCTCAAGAACAACATGGTATTATCAGAAAATTGTATTAAAACACTTAATTTAACTTGTCTTTAGGCTGCAAGCTATTTGCTTCTATAAGAAGTCAAATTTTTTAAATAGAAAAACTAGACAGAGATGAGTTTCTAGAGAAGATTTTTTTGTTGTAGCTGCCAACCAAAAATAAGTATTATAGCTGCCAAGTAATTTTACGTCAAAACTTTTTGACAAAAGACTGCTGTTTTACAAAATTATTTTTTTCACAAATAAATGGCTGATTTCCTATTATAATTATGATTTTTCAAAGCCTACAACACAAAATGTTTTGATGGGATACGGTTCCATGGTATATTGAGAGAACGGTAATTCCGCTGCCTTTTTATCATGTTCTCCTCTATCCGTTCAGTTACCCAGCTACATTACAGCAACTGGATATCATACCCATGATGCATCATTTCTCACCATACTAGAGACCATGCTGCCTTGTGGGAGATGTAGTCTGAGCAACGATATTGGTCTTAAGAGGAAGAAGAGAGTATAAATACCACAGCAGTATTTTCAAATTAAACTGTTTGGGGTTTATGCTTAAATATTTTGTTTTTTGACTTTTTCTCAAGAAGGCCACAGGAGTGGGGTATTTATTTTTATCCCACCTCAATCATTACAAAGCCTTTTGCTTGGTTATGGATATGCAATACATTGAAAGGGTGTGAAAACCTACAATTAGTGTCCGTGTCCATCCCACTGATTTGTCACTATTACAAAAAAAAATAGAAGAGCAGGTTCTAATGTGGCATTGTCAGACTATGGAATGGGTATTCATTAATATAGAGGTTCCTAGAGTGTGGTCTGCATGGAAATGGATAGTCTTATCATGCTGGCTTCTCCTTGCTTCCAGCTACTACCCAGTATTCAAAGAAGCTAAAAATTCACTACACACTCTTCTACAGTACTTTCCCTGTAATTAATGGTTGTAGTTATCCCAGAAATGTTCCAGCAGATAGTTCATGTTGTCACGACAGAGAATGGTGGTCCACATCTTATCATTGGTACTTCATGAAGTATAGGACCATATGTGTTTGTCATTTTAACATAAGATGGAATGAAAATCAGACATTTATGTTCAATAGATGTAACTTTGAAACATTATATAAAACACAGATCAGCATTATATTTTATTTTTTGTAATATGAACTGTAATATTACACTACAGTTGTGGCCAATCTCAATGGTGGCAGATGACAGAACAAGGAGCAATGGTCTCAAGTTGCAGCAAGGGAAGTTGAGGTTAGATATGAGGAAAAACCTTCTCACTAGGAGGGTAGTAAAACACTGGAACGGGTTGCTCAGAGTGGTTGTGGAATCTCCATCTTTGAAGGTTTTTAAGACCCAGCTAGATAAAGCTTTGTCTGGCATAATCTAGTTGGGGCTGGTTCTGCTTTGAGCAGGGGGTTGGACTAGATGACCTGCTGAGGCCCCTTCCAAACCTAATTTTCTATGAATCAATGGTTAGATCTGTAAATTGACTAATAGAAATTAAATCCCAGATAGTATTATTGGAGGATACCTTTGATTCAGTTTATTGAAGTGATAAAGCACCTGGGTGCAGAGGATTTCCCATTCCCATTAGACCTCAAAGATATAACAGAAGGTGCAAATTTGCTATTGTGCCTCTTGCCTTTAGTGCCCCGCTATACAGACTTTCTATCCCCTGCAAAATATTGGTTTAACTATGGGAACACAAAATCTGATTAACGATATTTTACATAATCATATCTAAAAACCATCCACATAACTATATAGTCTTCAGTAATTCAGGCCTCATATAAGCCATTTTCAGCAAAAGACTGAGTGGAGGATGGAGTCGCACACACTGGAGGCATGGTAGGATCGAATAATTAGGTTCCAAGCAGTTGAGAAGACTCAAAGTTCTGTTTACATAAAGACAATGATAAGAGGCTCTAAAATGTTCATTGCTAGGATACTGTAGCCGGTTTTCCTTTAAGAGAAATATTGGGGTCTAATACTGTGAGGTCTAATAGCAGTGCGCATCGCAGTAGATGTAATCATATTTCATCCAAATACAATCCAAGTTTGTAATGTAAACTAGAGGTAGATGCATTTCTGCATTTATCCATTTCACAAAACTTCACATTATATGCTGCTCACTGACTCTATTTCTGCATATTTTATCATCTCTAAAAAATATTCAGTCACAAAGCTAGGCCAGAAAGGTGCTAGTCCAGAATATTAATGAAGGTGCAATAATGCAATTAACACGATGACAGTCACTCAGTCATTTGACTATATGTAAATGAAAATATTGATCTAAAAATTCAGTTTAGTTTAGTGAATCAGCATATCTGCTAGTAATTTAGTTGAAAAATATTTCCAGAGTAACCACAAAAATGTATAAAGGGAACTGATGAAAAACTGGCAATTGATTTTCCAACTGAACATGTTTGGTCTCCTAGGCTGGTAGGCCAGGGATTCTCCAAGTGCAGCCCATGGGCCACTTGTGAAACATTACTTGGGCTACAAAGCAACATTACAATAGTGGCTGTCCTCAACATACCCAGTTGACTGGCAAACCTTAGCAGCACCCCTCTGATTCATTGTTAAGGATCACTTATGTCCTTTGTAATGGGCTTAGGAAGATGGCAGGGAATGTGCCAGATACTGACATGCCAAAAACCCTAAGAGATGCTCAGTTATGTGAGCTAGCCCAACATGTTATATCAGCAATAAAAGTCAGCTGTATAACTTCCACTCAAGTTTGTATTAAGCTGGATTCTCCTTACTATAACACATAATGCCTTACATATACAAAGTTACATCTATTGAACATAAAGATATTGCACTACAGATTCATTTTGTTATACACATTCCAGATGATGTTTCACCCATTAAGCCCTCCTCCATGAACAAAATTCCTAATCTATGGAACCCCTAGGCTAGGAGAAGTCAACAGAGACCATTTGCGAGATACTAAGGGAGTCTACTGAATTCCCACAAAAGGTGGATTGAAGTAAGATTTTGAAGACATTTAGAAATAATTCTGCATACACTGTCTTGCTGTATTAAGAAAAAGCGGAACAAAAGTTGATGGCAGACAAAATTACTAGACCCCACACTGACATCAGTCAGGGTTCTCAAAGTAACCATTACAATCAGCTGATACTGATCCTATCATGTACTAGACACTTTGTAATAGTTATATGTTACATAAAGCCAAAAATTAAAATCTCTCTTACTGGCACTCCTGTGACTCACTCCTTTAATACACGGTGATTAAAAATATATATCTAATGTGGCTACCTTAGCTAGGTCTAGAAGGAAAAGCTAGCAGAAAGTGTAACTAGGACACTTGCAATTTATTTTGAAAATAAACTATATTAAAAAAGAATCAAAATTAATTCCTATATACTTCTAGTTTGTGAGCAATTCCTTGCAGCCAGGGTTTGAGCTAATTTCCTAGTCCCCTCCCCTTAGCCCAAAATGTTTTAGTAAATCAGACAAGACACATACCACATAAGTCACTTTCTAGCTATACCTCTTCCTCAATAATAAAAAGTGACATTGTCCCAAATAAAGTTTTCAGCTCTGTAAGTGAAGACAAGATAATCACATCCCAATTGACTTTCTAGTGAAGCCTGCATTAAGATACTTCCAGTAACTTAGTTGATGAACTTACAAAAAACTGTTGACCAAACCAGTGTGAGTATACTATAAACACATTCAACTGAAGATTAGCTAGCAAGAGTAAAGTCTATTAAAAAAAAAAATTAACCTTTAATTTTCACTAGTAGAAGCCAAAGAGTGGACCCAAAATTATGTTCCTCTCAGGAATGTTTCTTTTTATTCAGGTTTCAATCTATCACATTTGTAGGAAGTATCATTCATTCATCTCAACTAAGTTACTGAAAAATTCCACAGGTTCTCTGCATAACTGTCCCCATGTGATCCCAGTTCTTACTTGCTGAATATATCAAACCCAATTCCTGTTGAGATTGCAACTGTAGAACCAACAGCCTGTAATCCATAAATTCCACTAAAAAAATCCTTCTGTGACTTCTTAAATTTTACTTCCTTTCTGTGAAACTTATTTTGTAAAATACCTACTATAGAGTTCGATCTCAGTGCTCCTCATGCTCTGTGCAACCAGCAACCACCTTATGGAAGTTGGATGCAAATGTAAAAAAACTTTTTCCAAGAAATCCATTGAGAATCCCTGAGAAGCTATGAAATCAATCCTACTTTTTCCTTTTAGGAGGACAGCACTCAAGATGTTCTTCATGGTTTTTCATTTCATTTTTATTATCTGAGCAAATGGCAAAGAACTCCTATTTTTTTCTGTAATATGGGGTCGTATCGTCAGGATCTCAGCTCCAGCATTCATCAACTGAAAATGAAGTTCCAGAATCAACAGCATTAAAAGGGAAAGCATTTCCTCCTCTATGGGTGATTGAAGCTATAACCAGCTGAGCTCTCACATCTGACCAACTATTTTGCATAATGTTGGTGCTGAGCCTTTATTTTTCCATTTTAATTTTCTTCTGTCTTCACCTGAAACATCTAGTAGTGAACCTTCAAAATATGAATTTGGAGGTATGTATTTACAGGAATCGGGCTGAATTTATTTATTTAAATTGTTTATTAAGTGCAACAGTAAAAAGTAAAGTTATTAATATTAAAGAACGTCATAACTTTCTTAGTAAGTTCAAATGTGTACCTTTCAGTTGTTTTTATAGCCTAATAACAATTTTGAGTTGTCTAAGATGAATGGGGTGGCTCATGAATGAACTGGGACTTAAACTGTTATTAAGCTACAATACAGTCATGATGGTACCAACTGTATCTTACCTGTGTAATCAGTGTAAGTGATGTTCTATTTTTCCACTTTGTATTTCATTCAATAGCACATCTGATTTTTAGAGCCTATATCAGTTTTCAAACCAGGTAACTTCTGCTCAGTGGTTGAATAAATTGGTACAGAAGGAATTGTTTTGATAGGAAGTGGTCACATACCAAAAGCCAACAGGATTCAGAAGTAACATATAGCTAAATAGGAGACAGAATTCTCTTCAGTTTACTCTCCGCCATTGTGAATCCTGTATCAATTAAAATCCAGCACCATAAACTAATGTAGCAAATGAATATGACATAAAATAGAGACAGGCTGATGGTCTTTTGTTTATTTTTAAAAATGTTTTATTTGTAATCATTTTACAAAAGAGAAAAATAAAACAGTAGCCACTTGCATCTGTATAGCCTGCTTCCTGTCATGTGACTGGTTTACATTATTTGTGACCTCAGGTTATGTCATGTAACTGAGTCTAGACAATAAAGATCATTAAATTGTTCTCTAAATAGTACCCCACTGTATCACAAGATTTATTACAATTGTGAAATACCATAAACTGAATTTGAGAGAGCTGGATAGTTTTATGATAAATAAGCGTTGTAATTATTTATACTAAGAACAAAAAGAGATCAAGGTGGCATTAGAGGTAGGCTGACCACATGGAAATCCCAGACATTTGGGACATTATCTAGGAAATCTGGGACACTGCCCCCCCCCCCCCCCTTTTCCCCTCCAGGTCCTATCTGTACAATCTATAGCCCTCATTATGTACCGCCCAGTCGTGGCATGGATCCCACCAGGTTTCCCCATGCTCTCACAAGTTGGGGGACAGGGGAGAGAAGAGGGCTACGGTGTGCCCTGCCTACCCAGCTGTGAGGTACTCCATGCTGCTTCGACTCCCAGCCGGACTGTGCCCTATGCCCTTGCATTTTCAGATGCCGATTATCATTTTGAACAGCCAGCTGGGACCAACCTCTGAAATCCAGGACTGTCCCAGCTAAAATGGGTGGGACAGTCACCCAAATTGGAAATCAGGAAATATTTTGTTCTGCTGCACCAATCTGCAGGATTTGGCCAAGAGTATTATGAAAGTTTAAGCTTCTTTTGGAGGCATTGCATATTTGCCACTGTTTGAAGTTGAACATCAATTTGAATAATTGATCCAAACTCACCTAGCCAGTTGTCTTCCTATGTGAATATTACATAAGGTGGCATCCTCCTGTATTCTCAAAATTCTCAGCTTCAGCTTCTCAAAATCTAGAAAGCCAATTACCATGAATATATGACTCACTGCAATACAATTTGTATAAGGAGAACCTGCATATCAGCAATGCAACACAGAATAAATAGAAAGCAGGATTGTTTCCAGCTGTATGTAGAATCATGGAGTGCAGCTAGAGAATAAAAGGAGTTCAGGGGTTGGAGTCTGAATCGAGTGTAACCAGGAGCCTTGACAGGTTGGTGTGAACTGGTAGAGCAGAGCTACATGGGAGTATGAGGTTTGTGGGAAGGTGCCACCTAGGTGGCTGCAGTGCTGCCTATCCCAATTTCTTTTTTGTAGCAGTGCTTAAGTAGAGAAAGGGAATACATGGGATAACCTCAGATTTTGTGCATCTATGGCTGAATGATGGGATTCTCATCATGAATGAATTGTGTAAAATATATTTCCAGAAAACTTTAAAATGTTTCATATTGTGGTATAGATGTTGTGTTCAGAAAACTTAATACTAAGAACATTAAATTAAATATTATGTGGCTTATACTGTAGATAAAGCAATCTGCAAAATAAGAAACATAGAAACAGATTGCATTATTTATGTTTTCCTTCTTTAATAAAGGAGGAATGGATGATGTGGGGGGGGGTCACACAATGTGGCCAGTTTCTGTACAAATTACCTTAAAAAGCAACACTTCTGATTTGAAATAACTCTTCCATTCCAGACCTGTCTCCATCTGACCTACTGTTTTACCAGCATTTCTTTTGAGCAGAGATCAGAAATGTTGTTGAACTGTGGGTTGATGTGACCAAGCAGAATCTAGGCTGAACCCAGCACCATTTCATGTCAGACCCAACTGAAGGTTTGAATCCAAGGCTTCAACAGTAAGAGAGAAGTGGCCTGGTCCTCTTCACCCCTAAGTCTGCTGTATTTTCTCTTACTCTGAGAAAGAGTTAACTTTCACAGTTTCTAAAACAATATTCTATTTCTTTCAAGTCATTACCCATGTTTCAATGATCAGTTGAGAACAGTGGTTCTCAAGTTTTTTCTAAACTGAGAGCCTAGCTCATGAAATAAAATATGAGGACTTATCTTTCCCATAAAGAAAGGAAGAATAGACTTGCTTGCAACTCCAGTCTGAGAAGCCAGGACTTGGGTACAAAACATACCACATGTGAGTTTCTCCAGGTCTTCTTGGACCTGAAAGTCTTCCAGGGCTGCCTATGGAATAGTGATGCTCCACTTCAGGATGTCCATGTCTTCTACCTATCCTTACCTCCAGTCAACAGATAACTTTCCCATAAAGTTTTAACAGAGAAAGATTAAAGAACTTAATTAATTCAGTTTGAATCCATTCCATTGAATTAGGATGGACAATTCACTATTTTGAAACAATATATTTTCTTGTAATAGGTCTCTTAGCTGCAAAGAAATACCAGGATTCACAAAGTGAAAACTAGCTGTATAATACCATTAATTGGCAATATTTCATCTATTAGCATTCTGCTCTATTCCAGCATTATAATAATTTGTTTTGGATACGAAAGAGCAATAGCATGATGTAGATAAATTGGAAATGTTACATAGTAATCCTGTCAGAAATCTTAGAGAAACGTATGTTTTGTGTCTTCATCAGAACCTCATTTAAAACAAACAGATTCGTTAAAAAAATGTTTTGAGAAATTTTAAAGAACAGCATAAAGTGAAAGACATTAGCCAAAATTTAGTTTTTCTACATTAAAAATCAGGACTGATAAGAGCCATCTTAAATCAAATAATTTATTCAGTAATTACATGTAAACACTTTAAATTTACTAGCAAATACAATGTTTGCTGTTCTTTTAAATAGATAATTCAAAAATAAGAATCTATTATTAATGACAACAGGTTGACTAGCAATATTCATTCTATTGTACAATAAGGAACTTGTTTTCTAACAAACTTAACATATTGATTTTTCTTGGTTGCTTTTCTTTTTTTTTTTCTTCTTTTTGTTTTGTTTTCCTTAAAGCACAAAGGACAATTTTGACATCATATTAGAATGCTGTTCAAGCTGACTTTGGTCTGTCAGCAAAGGCTAGACAAGTGATCTCCCACCCTGGAATTTTAATAGCTGATTTGCAAAGCTGGATGGCAGGAGCTTCATGAATCTCTTTAAAAAAATAAATGCTTTTCTTGTCATAAAATGAAAAATATATTCAAACAGTGAAGAACTTCTTCTCTGAATGTGTAGAAGCAGTATGATTTCATTGTTTGCATTCTAGTTATCAATATACAATACAAATTCATATACATATCTCCACAGAGTTCCTTAAAAGTGGCCTATCAACTAAAGAAAATAAGGGCTCTGAAATTTAATGCACAAATACACTAAAAACAAAAGAATAATAGCTGCTTACATAGTCAAATGAAAAATAAACATCTTTATTTTCTGCCTAATTTATTTCAGATTTCAAATAAATTTAAATAATTCTGTACAAAGTATACTGTTACAGTATATATTTGCAAATTAACTGAAATGCCTAAATATAACAACACTACAATAAGCAGTATAGATTGGCACATCTCTAATAAAGATTAACTTGTAAAACTCAAAAAATAACAACTCCCACAAAAAAAATTGAGATATTCTTGCTGTTTTCGGAAAAGTTGTGTTGCAAACCTACTACCAATTCATTCTCTCTGGCCGCTGAAAAAAATACCTTAACTTCTGATTAGTCTGCAGAGCAAACAAACATGTTAAAGGTAAACTGTTAAGCAGAATGAACATGTTAAAGCTAAACCATTAATGGGACACAATCAGATTAAAAGTAATTTAAAAAAAAAACCAATACATTTATTAGGAGACTCTTAGCTTTATCAAACA
Source organism: Crocodylus porosus (assembly GCF_001723895.1). Classification (NCBI taxonomy): domain Eukaryota; kingdom Metazoa; phylum Chordata; order Crocodylia; family Crocodylidae; genus Crocodylus; species Crocodylus porosus. Next base: position 1,797,569 of record NW_017728914.1, on the reverse strand, counting down.
ACATTTTAGAAATCTCAATTACTTTTATTGTCAGCGCTGAGATGAAGAAAATGAAAATTTGGGACCTGATCCTTTTACCAGAGAAGCCAATAGAAACTTTGCGGTACATTTCAAAAGGAAGAGGACCAGGCCTTCAGCATGGAGAACTTAAAAATAATGTTACTCCCTGCACACAGTCAATTTCTAGCTTCTTTCTGGCTTTTATGCACTCCTATTGGGCTGCCATCTTTGAGATGCAAACTCCAACCAGAATCTTTAGAGACCAAACAAACAAACAAAAAATTGTTTTCATTACAACTGTAAAAGGCTTTAAAAAAAGAAAAGTGTTTCTAATGATCTTGACTTTTTCAAAAACCTCAGATTGATCTGACAGTGTCCCTTTATTCCAGATGAAAACAAATTATGATTTAGATACTGCAGTAATTCTTGTTCACTGCAATCAGGCTTATAAAAGCCTGTTATAGTTCAGTTTTTAAGTTTCAAATGACATGGGTCTAACTGCTGTTTAGCTACATGAGTTTTTGAAGTTCTGTCATTTTAATATTCCATTACATTATTTTTAAGATTGAAACTGGAATATACGCTTTAAAAAGGAAAATATTTTTTTCTATTCTTTGATTTCCCACAGATATATTAAATCAATATTTTATTTTTTTTACTTAAGTTAATCTTACATTAGAACATAATACAATACTGACTGCAACAAAAACCATGGAAGTGCAGCGCACTTAATAAATCTGAACTCACATAGATTAACCTTTGTTAAATATCTGTAAGTTAATAAAATATTGACAGTATTATAAAATTACAATATTTACAGTAAGAAAAAAATCTAGAGTAGTATATACCCTTAACAGGAGCTTTTCTCCAATTTGGGATTGCAAGGGAATTATGAATATATGAAAGATCCATAATAAAGTTGCTTTGCAATATAAATTTTCCATTAAAGCTAAAGAGGTTAATTTAACACTGACTTATAAAAAAATAAGTGACTTCACAAGGTGGGGTGATGCTGTTGAGTACCAATCTGGTAACATGAGTCTTCCTCAAGCCGTCTGCAGGTAATGTACAGCGAGTCTCAATTGCTCAGATTAAAGTTGTTGCACTACTGAACTGCCAGCAATCAGAACCACACAGGCTGTAAAAGGGGAGGAAAGGTACTTTTCAGCTTAGAAAAAGTGTACAACTGGAAGACTCCAGTCACTGTGGACTTCAACTAAGACTGCAAAAGTTTTTAGTTATAGCAAAATCACAAAAATAAAGATTACAATCTTATCTTTCATATTAAGATAATCTTGTAGATTGTGCTTCTTAAAGGGACATAAATTAACAATCATATAGAAAATAGTCTTCCTTAAATTGCTGGCAATGCTCTAAGGGATTAAAACTGAAATAAATGCTTAAATTCCTGATTTTCCCCTCCTCTTTTACTCTTTGCATTTCACTTGCTTTGGAGAGTAAAAGTTTGGCTGGACCTGTTTATTCAGCTTCGTTTTCTTTTCCTAGTCAGCTTCTCTATTTCTTGCAAACACTCTAAAGGGATGTTTAAATACTCTCAAGTTCTATTTTGATTATGAAACAGAATTTCATAAAATATGTATCCATTCAAATTATTTAAAAAAAAAAAATCACACAGAAAATCTGAATTTGACGGTTCTAAACTATCCAACCATGTCCTTTAAAATTTTTTGAGTTCTCTCTCAATTTCAAAAGTAAATTTTTGTGATAAATTTAAAAAATGGTCAGGCTCAAATTCAGTTTTTTCTTTTACCCAATTCTTGCAAAATACAAAAATCACTTTCTGGGATATGCTTTCATATAAATAATTTCCATGCCATGGATGAAAATATTTTAACAGAATTATGTACAATACTGTAAAATATAAGTCTTCCATTTTTATATATTTTAGGGTGAGTTCAATCAGCTCCTGCCACCTTGTAGATGTAAATGCCTCTTGTCTTAAAGGAGATTTTCGAAAAGAGTTTAAATTCTTAAGAATAATAGTTTGGAAACTCACATCTACATTACCAAATGATGTTTTCTAGGTCCCATAGATCCCTTTTCCAATAGTGCAGAGCAAGAAAACTAGGAAGAAAACGTTGTATCTTTCATTTACCTGACAGATCACATAATTTGTATTAAATGGGGGAGGATAGAGAGGAAATGACGACTGACCTTATAAACAAAGGTATGTTTAGGGCTTCTGGTTTCAGGAATAAACCGATATTTACTGGTAAAAGTCTGCCAAAAAACAAAAACAGAAACATAGGATTACTGGTAAATATTGGTTTATATGGAGAAGAAGAAAAAATGTCAGTGTATTCCCAATTTCCACTGGATAAACTTCTGTGGTTCTAACAAATTTTAAATTAGGGAAGGATGGAAGAAATATGCCCATAAGCAGGACAGATTGGGACTGAACTGCTCCACTATCCTCCTACCCCACATTCAACTGACCTTTTGGCAAATAAATGCCCCAAACCAGAAGCCTTATGTTAAAAGGAAAGAAAGATTTTTAAAACTTCTGTCTTTCTTCCTGAAATTCCCCCCAACCCCTCCTCCTTTCCATGGTAGTTAATTTAGCATTCCTGAAAGGCGTTTGAGTGACAACTTGGGATACTGAAGTTCTCTGCAGGATTACTAGAAAAATTTGTTTGTACATAGTATGGTATCACATCATCATCATAACTGCGTGAACATCCGCCTCTAGAATACTGATTTTTATTTGACCAAATGAGATACCATAAAATATACAATACTGAGTTTTTCTTTTAAATAACATATTTTCTTGTAAGTGGCATAAACCCATTCATTTTATTTACATGCTTATTTATTTCCAAAAAATAGAGAGTTGGTCCACATTGGACAAGAGAAATCAAGAAGCCATACAGTAGAAGAGTTAAAAGTTCAACATCTAACCAAGGTACAATGAAGTTCCAGTATTCTGTAGCCAATTTGAAACCACAGAAACATATACATGAACCACACAAACATTTTTTACATTTAGCTTTATATTAGCAAGAATATTTGCAAACATGAGTCAAGATGGCTAGAAAATATAACAGAACTGTATGTCATGGCTTAAAATAATAAAAAAAGACCAGCTTTTAATTAACCTACATACAAAACAGAAAACAAAACTACATAATTTTGGGGCCAAAAAATCTCAATGCATTTTTATTGGGAAACAATATTTAGGATAAAAGTTTGACATCTTGAATACCAAACACATTTAACTTCCTAAACACAAACTTAACAGCTACGGTAAACTAGCTCACTAAGTATGTGAATGGCATTACAAATAGAGAATTCTTTATTTATTGTACCTTTTAAGATACAAGAATGAATGTGGCTGAAATACAAAATACCATGGAACTGCAGAAGGGATTACACTCCGCCAGTGCATCCACTTAGAAATTGGCCATTTTTATTACTGTAACTAGCTGATAGGGTCTTAATATTAACACATACATGGGAGAATAAGAGCCACACCTATGACTAGACACTTTGGACCTTAACATTTCAAGACCAAGAATTTCTTACACCCTCACATATGTGACTATTACAGGATTGCGCCCATTGCAAGGACTATTATATGCAGCAAAGTAAAGGCAAAAAGAGCTCTGTGCAGGAGAAGAGCAAGTCTGCAGGGAAGAATCTTCTTCCAAAATCATATTCCAGAGCACCTGCATTGCTAACACAACACTTTTATTTGGTTGGTGTACAAGTGATCCTGGTAGCTTCCCAAACCTGCTCCCATACTCGTTATGCCCCTTATATTCACTGACTAGCCATGCTTCCAGCATGCCCTGTTTTCCTCCCTAGGCACAGCACTGAGCTACAGAGAGCTGCTGCATGATGCTGCTGCAGCATGTGGTGTTTCCCCTGCACAGACATCCTACTGTTTGGCCTTCTAGCCCAGCAGAGTGCAGTTTGGGCTTAAAGATCACCTGAACAAGAAATAAACAAACCCAAAACGCAAATATACATATATATATACCCTTTTTATCTCTTTATAATGTCTGCAAACAGCGGTATGTTTAGTGGGGGAGAGGGGTATTTAAATTAATGTTTGGTTGGAGATTTTTTCAGCTGTTTTTCACATGAGCAATTTAGGCCCCATCTATCTTTTTGGGAAGATTATGTGAGAATATGGCCAGAACCTAAAGAGATTTATTGTGTATAGATGCCTTGGAAGTGAAATCTGATTGAGGAATAGTTTTTTTATTCGGCCTACTTACAACTTCTTTTCAGATTGTTAACACTTATCTTAGATACCTGATCAACATTATGGGGGACAAAAACAACCCTTAAAGATGCAACATCTATGACCCTTAAATCTAGATTTCTAAGTATTTGTATGTGCTCTAAGGTGGCACAGTGTCACCAAAGTATTTGAAAACAGATTTAAAAAAACAAAAAACCCAACTTCTTGTCACTTCATCTTAGCCTTCATTTTGTGGAGTGGGAGCTGAGTGACCTCCCACTCCACATACTGTATTTCCTTGCATACAACATGCCCCCTCAATAAAACAAGTAACTTGTTTTTGAAAGGCATGAAAGTCATGGCTGACTGTGACAGAGTAAGCTCTCCTGGAAATACAGTGTGGAGGACATTCCAGTTGCCCACTGCCTCACCCAGTCTGTTTCCTGAGATGCCATACTTCCTAGAGGACTTGCCAGGGGTGACTTATCTTATGTCATTCAGACCCTTGCAAAGGCAGACCCTTGCAAAGGCAGTGGCAAGACTGTTCATTCCTTTACTGTTAGCAGTCCTTTATATAAGTTTCTGTAAATAAAGTGTTTCCACATCATATGCCTCATCACAATATTGCCAGTAGCTTGCTGCCTTACCAGGCCCTAGTTAACAATACTCATCCAAGAGGACAGCTGTGAGAAGGTTAACACAGGACTGTGCCCTCTTAAGTTTGCTGAACCAAATGCAAGCACAGCCATCTTGGCAGCTGCATAGCATGCAGAATCCCCGGGCCTGCTTCTTTTCCAGAAAAGAAAATAGCTTCCCCACTTAAGACACAGCCCAATTTGGGGGAGCTGATTTTGGGGAAAAGGTGCATGCTGTATGAGAGAAAATACAGTATCTGGGCCCTTCTAGGAATACCCATAGCAACTAAAACAGGGAAGACAAGACTGGACATTCCTGATATTTGTACTGTGAAAACCAGGAAGAAACTGCCCCCCCC
>NW_017728914.1:1774468-1792357 GCF_001723895.1 Crocodylus porosus | reverse complement strand
CCAGTGCATCCACTTAGAAATTGGCCATTTTTATTACTGTAACTAGCTGATAGGGTCTTAATATTAACACATACATGGGAGAATAAGAGCCACACCTATGACTAGACACTTTGGACCTTAACATTTCAAGACCAAGAATTTCTTACACCCTCACATATGTGACTATTACAGGATTGCGCCCATTGCAAGGACTATTATATGCAGCAAAGTAAAGGCAAAAAGAGCTCTGTGCAGGAGAAGAGCAAGTCTGCAGGGAAGAATCTTCTTCCAAAATCATATTCCAGAGCACCTGCATTGCTAACACAACACTTTTATTTGGTTGGTGTACAAGTGATCCTGGTAGCTTCCCAAACCTGCTCCCATACTCGTTATGCCCCTTATATTCACTGACTAGCCATGCTTCCAGCATGCCCTGTTTTCCTCCCTAGGCACAGCACTGAGCTACAGAGAGCTGCTGCATGATGCTGCTGCAGCATGTGGTGTTTCCCCTGCACAGACATCCTACTGTTTGGCCTTCTAGCCCAGCAGAGTGCAGTTTGGGCTTAAAGATCACCTGAACAAGAAATAAACAAACCCAAAACGCAAATATACATATATATATACCCTTTTTATCTCTTTATAATGTCTGCAAACAGCGGTATGTTTAGTGGGGGAGAGGGGTATTTAAATTAATGTTTGGTTGGAGATTTTTTCAGCTGTTTTTCACATGAGCAATTTAGGCCCCATCTATCTTTTTGGGAAGATTATGTGAGAATATGGCCAGAACCTAAAGAGATTTATTGTGTATAGATGCCTTGGAAGTGAAATCTGATTGAGGAATAGTTTTTTTATTCGGCCTACTTACAACTTCTTTTCAGATTGTTAACACTTATCTTAGATACCTGATCAACATTATGGGGGACAAAAACAACCCTTAAAGATGCAACATCTATGACCCTTAAATCTAGATTTCTAAGTATTTGTATGTGCTCTAAGGTGGCACAGTGTCACCAAAGTATTTGAAAACAGATTTAAAAAAACAAAAAACCCAACTTCTTGTCACTTCATCTTAGCCTTCATTTTGTGGAGTGGGAGCTGAGTGACCTCCCACTCCACATACTGTATTTCCTTGCATACAACATGCCCCCTCAATAAAACAAGTAACTTGTTTTTGAAAGGCATGAAAGTCATGGCTGACTGTGACAGAGTAAGCTCTCCTGGAAATACAGTGTGGAGGACATTCCAGTTGCCCACTGCCTCACCCAGTCTGTTTCCTGAGATGCCATACTTCCTAGAGGACTTGCCAGGGGTGACTTATCTTATGTCATTCAGACCCTTGCAAAGGCAGACCCTTGCAAAGGCAGTGGCAAGACTGTTCATTCCTTTACTGTTAGCAGTCCTTTATATAAGTTTCTGTAAATAAAGTGTTTCCACATCATATGCCTCATCACAATATTGCCAGTAGCTTGCTGCCTTACCAGGCCCTAGTTAACAATACTCATCCAAGAGGACAGCTGTGAGAAGGTTAACACAGGACTGTGCCCTCTTAAGTTTGCTGAACCAAATGCAAGCACAGCCATCTTGGCAGCTGCATAGCATGCAGAATCCCCGGGCCTGCTTCTTTTCCAGAAAAGAAAATAGCTTCCCCACTTAAGACACAGCCCAATTTGGGGGAGCTGATTTTGGGGAAAAGGTGCATGCTGTATGAGAGAAAATACAGTATCTGGGCCCTTCTAGGAATACCCATAGCAACTAAAACAGGGAAGACAAGACTGGACATTCCTGATATTTGTACTGTGAAAACCAGGAAGAAACTGCCCCCCCCCATATATGCATATCATAAAGCAGCATAAAAGGGTATAAACTCATTTTTCTTTCTTCAAGTCACCTTTCAGCCAGCCAGACAGGTGCACACACACACACCTAGTCCAAAGAAATCAGAAACACAGCACTCGTTTGCAGAACCCCAGCAACATCTATCTATATTCCGTAACTAGAATAATTTAAAGGAAGACATACAACACATTTGAAAAAATTCTTAGTATAAATTAATACAAGTTTTAGAACAATCCTTAAAAATATCCTTGTAGTTTTACAATTTGGTGTACTTCCTTTAAAAATATAAATTAGTGTTATCCTGATCAATAGAAGAACGCTTTTTTTCTGATTTGTCTGTAGAAACTTTCCATCGAACTTCAAATATAAGCTATTGCAAAAAGATGAAAAGTAAACTTTAAAAATAAATTTTCCCTGTGCAGTTTCTGTGCATGAAACTATCAAGGGGCAAATGTATAGGGTCAGATCCCAAATTACTGAACAGCAAACATGGTAGATTATTGCATTTTTCTGTAAGAAATAGTTGTCATGCAAACATAATATATGGGGTCTACATGAAGCAACTTTACAGCCAGATTACATAATTTAACTAAAATGCTGAGTATTACACTGAATTTAATATTTCTGGAAAAATGTAAATCAAAAATTTGAGTCCTATAATGGCAACTGCCAACTCATGAAGAAAGCATTGGAATGTCCCAGAGACCTATTAAACTATACTATTTACAATCAATAAAAGCTTTACTCTAAACATTTAATGGACCTGAACCTTGTAACAGAGCTTGCTTGGGACTTTAGAATTTGGAGTAACCTTTTAATAACCAAAAAACCCAGGACCTTGGGATAAAACTTTGGAAAGTTCCAAAATACGAGTTTTATATCAGAGGATCTATTATTACAGAATGCCTCATAATAAGAATGGAGTGTACTTGGTGCCTAACAACGAAAAACTGAAGAACAAAGTGAATAGAAAAAAATATTATGAATAGGGAAGTTATTGTGCCAGATCGGGCTAGTAGTCCACCCAGTCCAGTGTCCTATATTCCATCTGACCATGGGCCCTAGCAGATTCTGTAGAGGGAGGCAAAATAATTTTAATAGTAGCATATTTTGGCTATTGTTTTCTATCCCATTCTTTTAGATACCTTCAGTTGTTTTTATTGACCACGGCTGGATATTGGAGAGAGGCTGATCTTTCTGAATGATTATTTTAAATTAAAACTCATCAAGCTCTGGCACCAGCACATGGCAGAAGCTGGAACTGTCACTACCATGTCAGAGCTGCCTCTGTCACCATGTGCTTTGGTCTGGAACCACGTCATGCCCTGTGCTGGATCCAGCCTGCAAAGAGTCCTGCAGTCCAGATATCACCCAGGCTGTGAAGGGAGTTTGACATCCCTGATCTAACAGATTAGAGAAGCACAATTTTTTTTTACAGAAGCCAGGCTGATTTAATGTCTACCATATTCAGTTAGGTGTTCTACCACTTCAGATAATCTCCCTGGTAATAAAGTAAGGGATCACCAGTATGTAATTCACAAAATAATTCTTCTTTTTTTTTGTTAAATAAATACAGTATTTGTTAGCCTCTAGTCCTCAAGATCACCACTTTTAATGAGAAGTTGTTTTTGTTAGTAACTCAGCTCCTTTGTTCTCATGTTCCTTCAGAATTCCTAGGTGTAAAAACCTCTGGTTTTGGTGACAGCTTTGACATATTAGTTTGTTCCACTACCTCCTCTTTAGATACTTCAGCCTGCCTTTAAGAGTAGCCCATCTTTATTACCCAAAAAGAATAGATCAAGGATAGGTACCTCTCAAACATCCTCTGTGCTGAATACTGAAGCTGAGAAATCACTTGAAGAAGAGGACATTACAGAAAAATTACATACTCCTTTTAAATTATGGTAGTCCAATGAACTCTGACTTTCTCCAGGCTCTCCAACCTTATATGCTTAAACATTATTTTGCTCTGAGGTCTTTAGCTCTTCAAAATCCATCTTAACCCTTTTAATTTCCACTTACATGTTACCTGCCATATTTCATGCTTCTTTGTATCCACTTCACTGTGGTTGGGCTTCCATTTTTTGAAAGATAGTCCCTTCTCATGTAACTTTCCATTTTACTGCACTGATTTATGGTCTGACTTTCATTTAAGAACTCTGAATGTCTGATATTTATGAGCTTTTAGGATACTTATCTATGTATCACCTTGCTTATTAAGGATTTTGAAGTTTCTCATTGTCACTCTTGACTTTAGGGTCACCTGACTAGTGCTCTTGTTTTCATGAAGTTCTTCCCAAAGTTTAAACCATTAGGCTGATTTTGGGTATGACTCTTCCCTTCCAAAGATGCTGAACATGTAAATAGTCTGGTCACTACTTCTTACCAACTCAACCATCCATACTTCTTGAACAATTCCTTTGTATTACACAAGCTCTTAAATAAGCTGTTACAAGAAGCAAACATTTGAGGTGTCAAGAAACTACTTTTTCAAACCACTGAAATCTGGTCATTTTATATGTTAATGGCTGAAGTCACCTCTTCTTACAGTTTTATGAATGTTCAGCTGCCTCTTATCTCCTTCAACACTAGTACAAATCACTAGGTCTTTTTATGATCTGGAAGACAGAAACAACTCTACGACCTACCTGTGTTATGACTTGGGATTTATATCCATGCAGATTCTATTGTATGAGCCTCACCAGTCCAATTTCCTTTTATACTCTATGGAAATTGTTTTAGATGTAGTACTACTCCACTACCTCTACGACCTATTCTGTCCTTCTTGTATGGCTTATAATAAGGTAATACAGTATCCCATTGATTTTTATCATTCCATCGTGTTTCAATAATGCCTATTATGTCAAGGTCCCCTTACACAACCTGGCATTCTAGTTCATCTATTTTTGTTTTAAGCTTCTCACACTGGTATAAAGACATTTATAGTTTTTATTTTGGCTGGGTGCCTATTTCTTATTTAACTCCTTGGTCTGAGATCCTGTTCCTTTTCTAGAATATACTGTTGCGTTCACAACCCGCTGGTGCTCCACTTCCACTCCTTTTACTAGATACTGAGATCCCTATTAGTGGCATCTCCAGTAAATGTTTTAGTCCAACCCAATTGCTCTCCAGCACCTGTCAGTTTACCCCCAACCCTTCATTTAAATAATCCTCCCAAAACCTTATCAACATTCTGTGCCACCAGTCTGGTTCTACTTTGGTTGGAGCAGAACTCAGTCTATTCCTATATAAGCTGCTCCTATCTAAAAAGTTCCTTGGTGCTCAGTTTAATTAGTTCCCCTACTCTTTACATCATCTTCCCAACAACACACATTAAACACCCTAAAGCTCCTCTTTCCATCTTGCTTGCTCTGCATGTAGTTCAGTATGTAGTTAAGAAAAAGGTACCATGCATTCTGAAATAAAGCCCTCTACTTAGCCATGTATTTAGTATCCTGGACATCTCTATACCTTTGGTACCAATATGTAGCAACCAAAAGCTGCTTGCAGTCTTTTACTATAGGTCTATTTATATGTTTCATAAGATCTGTCTGTTACTTTTGCACCTATCAGCAATTAACAAGTGAGTCTTGTAGCAACCACATGCACAGTAGCAGTTAGGAACATAGTCAATCATTAAAGACATAGCTATCTCAGTCTCTTGACAGCTCACTACAATATCCCTATCTTCTGAAGTGGCTTTCTGAATGAAAAAGAATGATCATTCTTTTCTACCATAAGGTAAAATTTCCAATTAAGGTTTGGTTGCTCCATTTCCTCATTTTCCAATAATGAGAGAAACTTTCTCAGTTTGGAGGGCAGAGGGAGCCAGTCCTGTGGTGAGCCCAGTCTAGAGCCTCCTACTGGCATATGCTCTTTTTGTACATAATTCCATTTCTTTCTTTCCCAGTTCAGCAGCTTTGGCCTCAGGGTTCTGTACTTGGGCTTTGAGGACTACTGGCTGCTTGCACTGTGTACACAGACATGTACAAGTGTCACAGTAAGCAATCATACTTTAAAGTAAGCTAGGAAGCTTCCAGATGATCTGTTTGCCTTCTACTTCCATAACTGAACTATGTTTTTATTGTGTGACTAGACATGAAATTTTACCTCTTGAGTTACAAATAAAAGTTTGTTTTAAGTTATTTAGTTGGATTTGTTTTACTTCAGTGCACTGACCAAGGAGTTTTATTCAACATATAAAAGTTGAGAGAAATTAATTTTCCAGGACTTTTATTGGTTAATGCAGAATGGAAGCCCAATATTTTTTCTTGCCAAAAAAAAAAAAATCCTGTTAATGTAGCCTGATTGAAACTGAAACTACATATGTGGACTACAAGAAAAATGACCATAACATGTGAATTTTAATTATTTAACTCAGAAATATTGTAGAAAACAGCTCCTAGGCAGTGTAGCACACTACCATGCAACACTGTTAGAGAGCACTAAAAGACTTCTACAGATCCCATATCAAGTTGTTCTTTACAGTTTTGCCTTAGTCCCAATGACACCATCATTTCTAGAGGCAAATTATTCCATAAAATATTCCTCTGAAGAAAGGATATTATTTATGAGTTATGAAATTGTACTGATAAGAATACTGGGTCATCTAGTCTACCTCTGGTGCTACCAATGCAGATTTTTAAAGAAACTGTATCTACCCATTTAAAACAAGACAACTTGATAAACCAGTGTTAAGTTATAAATTCTTCTCCCCAGCAATGTATTGGGAGTTGTAAGTGCCACCTTTTATAAATCCCCAATTCACACCTTAAATTCAATCTCTTAAAAGCTTTAGGGGATATTTTTCAAATTGCACAGAAATCAGAAGCCTGGCTCTGTGGGACTAATACAGAAAGAAGATTCTATAGAGAACCACTAGTCTGAAAAAAATTCTCTCCTTGCCTTCAGTTCCCTTCCATGTCAATTTGGGCACTTTTTTATTTCAGATCCCATACCTTATATAAGGAAGGCAGCCAAGGTTGATCAGGCCTCAAACTGTAGGAGACTATGGCATCATGCTTTAGTACTTCTTTCTGGAAGTACTAAAGCACAGCGCAGTATGGGCAGTTACTGGGAATAATGGTTACTAGGAATAATGGCCATAACTAGGAATAATGGTCACAAGTTCACTGAGAGTAGGTTCAGGCTAGACATCAGGAGGCACTACTTCACAGTCAGGGCAACTAGGATCTGGAACCAACTTCCAAGGGAAGTGGTGCTGGCTCCTACCCTGAGGGTCTTCAAAAGGAGGCTAGACAATCACCTTGCCGGGGTCATTTGACCCCAGCATCCTTTCCTGCCCATGGCAAGGGATTGGACTTGATATGGTCGGAAGGGACCTGAGCATATCATCAACTATGAAACTATGCCGTGTGCACGGTGCATGTTTAGATTTTACCACTATGTCACCATAGCAACACACTATACTGGGGGAGTGCTCCACTACAGCAACATAGCTGCCGATCATGTGGAGACCCATGTGATCACTATGTCGCTGTAGCACACTGCTATGTCGCCATAGGGTGACATGTATACACGCCCTATATAGAATAAAAGGCCCCATCTTCCATTGTGTTCAGAAACTAAATGGAAACCAAGGCAGATTGTTAAAAACAAGTAGGTCATGCTCTTTGGGGAAGCACTACAGGAATCCACTCTTGTGATATAAACTCTAGCAAGGTCTTGTAGCCCAAGAAATTACCATTTATGCATAATTGTGATAAGACACCTTGTCCGCATGGAATCTAAAAAAGATAAACTCGCACCTCTCGTACATCTGGAGTAGAGCCCCCATGAAGAAGACATCTAACAGAACCAGGATTTTTTACCTATGCACAATTTAAAAATTAGAATTCTTGTCTACTCTTGGTGCCCTATCATCCACACTGTCATGAATGAAAGAGTGATCCTCTGACAATTCTCTAAACTTTATTTCAGCCAATAAAAGTTACCCAGGTCTTAGATGCAGTACTACCCGTATTACTAGTCTACCTTCAGGCTAAAGTCTCAGTTAAGCACTGGTAAATTACTACACTGTGCCATGTTCAACTCGATAAAAATATAAAACTAGGTTTCATTTCCATAGTTGGGACATCATAGCTCCAATTTCCTTACAAACCATATTGAATGGTCACAGGTGCATCAATTAAGACAGACAGCAGAACAGAATAATGTGGAAACCTCAAGACATCTAAGCAATTAGCCAATACTGATACAAGATCGCTCAGAAAGAGACATATTCAGGATAGCCTCTCATATGCTACCGCAAAGGTTTGCAAACAAAACATCACTTCATGGTTAAGCTAACTAACAGATCAAAATGAATCAGCAAAGACACATGATTATTTATCACATCAGAAGGACAGCAAACAGTGCAACCCAAAGTACTGCCTCACCACTGATTTCAGGACTAAACCCAAATTGATTCGTTCCAGGATGACCTAGGAAGTCCAGTTAATCTAAGCAGTCTTGCCAGTCTTCTTAATAAAACAGAAAACTCTAAGGAAGACAATGCATTAAAGTTTGCCAGTGTCAAAAATGTCATTTTAAAGCAATGCTCCAAATCATTTACATGAAACTGGCACCTTGACATTCCTAAAGGAAACACTGAGTTCCTATAGCCACCTTTATAGTTTTCCAGGAGTTTCCACTAGCCAAAAGGGAAGTCTTTTTATTAGACTGCCAGGTGCAGCCCAAAGCTCCTTCCTCACCAAAAGCAAGCACACCTCTCTCCACCTCCTGCCTGGCTTTAGAATAAGATTAAAAAAAAAAAAGCGAAGTAAAGCCCACTCAGTCAGATTCAGAATAAGACCGTGAAACCAGCTCTTTCATTAACTCCCCTCTCACTTCATTGGTTGCGAGTCCTCAGTATACTACTCGTGTCCTTTGAGAAAAATGCCAAGAAAGAGATTTAGGAGCCACTCTTACCCATAGTCCAGGACAGATAATAAACCAATTGGCCATTAACAGAACAGTCAACTGCACAACCAGTAATCTAATCTTTGTTATTCCCCAACTAGGCTGTGCAAACTCCCCGTTTTTGTCCAAAAGGGTAACTCCTCCTCCCTGGTAAGAGACAGGCATCTCCACCTCTAACATAAAGGATAAAGTTTGGACATGCACAATAGACAACAGTAGGACACCTGCACCTTAAGCTATTAACCTAAACTCTATACAAAATGGATAACATGGGCTGGAATTTATACAGATAGATACTACCTACCACAGTCTGGAGGTGGTCATCATGAATTCTCAAGTCATCCAAAGACAGATTTGTCTATATGGGCATTGAAATCAACCCAATTCAAGTAGAATACAAGTCATTAGTGCAGACTGTCCTCCATACTAAACTTCTTAGGACCAAATTCTCCTCTCAGTTATGCTGGTACCCCCATATTGGCCTTAGAGATACAAACAAATGAGAATATAACCATTATTGATCCAATTGACTCTTATTGCTGGTCAAACTTTGCCATGAGGTTGGCAAATGATCTAGCTTGATTTTCTCTTGCAGTTACATTTCCCTGACATACAACTTATATTTTCTAGTTAAAATCTGTCTCAATTTCTTGTTAAAACAACATTCACAACAACCTTAAACACCATATTTTGTGTTTTTTGTTATTATACCTTAAGTATAATACACAGCAACTGTTAACTGTTTTTAAAGATACAGACTTTATGGTCTCATTCTTTCAAGGCTTAATGCTGCCTTTAGGTTCCATTTACTTATGAATTTAAGGTTGCTGAGATTATACCTTTTTCCAAGGCACAAGGACAGCATTGCCTTTTTTGAAGCCTCTCTGTATTCCATCCCACTTTCCTTACTACTAGGCATGTACTGGGTAACCATTGTCAAATGCCCATTCAACTGAGTGGACTCCATGGAGCTTGGGGTGCTCTTAAGGCCAGTCTCTCAGCACAAATGAACTGGAGGTTGAAAGAACAACGTTCATCTTTGATCCATGAGAAAATTCAGTTATCTGGGGAACCACACACTGTCTGACAAGTATACTTAAGAACAGCCCTTAAGATGTCCACCGTTACAATTCTTCCTCCTTTCCCTCACCCAAAGGACTCCCCCTCACTCCTTCTTGCAGTAACATTTGTGGGAAATGTTTGAGTAGAGCTTGGCTATATCCTTGCTCCTTGGTGAGAGAACTAATAGTGCCCTAATAGGATGTACATGGGCTAATAAGGCAATTGATTAAATCAGGGGCTGGCAATGTTTTTGGCTGGAGTGCCAAAAACACCCTCAACCTCAATTTGCAAGATGTTGGCATGCCAGAGGTGGATGGTGATGGAGCCGTGAGGGGCCTGATCCCTGTTGTGGCAGCGCAGCCCCTGCCTCTTCCCCACCATCTACCCTGAGGTGTGCGTGCCAAGCAAAATGCCTTTGGATGCCATGTTCTGGCACCTGTGCCAGCATGCCTACCCCTGGATTAAATATTTAACTGATGGCAAATTTACTGCTTAATAATCTAATTATAAGGTGCTTGAAAAGTCATATCATTCTTTTATAATATATAACCTCCAAATCCATGTACTGTTGCTGAATTATTTTCTTTCCACATTGATGTTTTATCCATAGTGGACCAAGACTGTCATTTCCGGAGGTAAAAGTACAGATGTTCTTTCTAAGGAGACACAGTTTTCCTTTGGCTTTCTCCAAGACTAAATCCCAGAGTACAGCCTTTCCTAGTGGGAATAGTACGTCTCTCTGACTGCTTTGCCCTTCCTTTTTCATGACCATATCTTGCCTGGTCAAAGTCTCTTTTCCTTGGCCAGTTTGTTTAGAGCAATTAATTTTCTTATTTTCATTTTTTTTTGTTTAATACATTGTCCCAGAGATCTGGAAATGAGTACTTCAGAACACAAATTCCTGCTTTACTCTTTCCTTCTCATATATGTCTGGTTGTAATTTAAAATGTTTTGAATATACAGTAAAATATGGATAGATCAACTGATCCAATGACAAACCAAGTCCTGAGGTTTGAGAATTTGGTACCTGCCACCTGTAGGTTAACTACAGTTATTACACTTCACATGATATACCACAACTCAATGCATGGCCCTGGTAATCATCACATGCTACCTTTCATAAAACTATGAAATACATTTCAAATCAATATACGTCAACTCTGCTATGCACTTGTGGATCTAAGCCTCAGCACTTCCAATAACTGAAATACTTCAGAAGGACAAAAAAAGTAGACAAAAATAAACTGACAGAGTAAACAAAAAGCATGAACAAGTCGATTTAAGAAGAACACCACAGAATATTTTAGGTCCAAAGTTAAGTTTTGTCTAAAAATATTAACTATTGTTATGAAATGTTTACATTCTTCAAACTTAGCTTCTATGATTTTTTTTAAATTATGCCATTTCCCTGCAACTCACAGAAAGCATTTTGCCCAGTACCAGAGAAACAGTTAACATGAAACTTATAAACCAAGACGAGGCTAGTCAGAATAAAAGGACCAACAAATGGGACAGATTTTTTTCTGTCTCAAGGTATCTTTCAGTGTTACAAGCAACATACAAGTTTGCTATAACTAATAGATCAAAGAAGGAAAAAAAAATCTTACTAGCTTGCTTACTTGATCTTATCAAAATGCTGGTTTGACAGCACTGTGAGCATTGTTTCACTGAAACGCTCCCTAAACTTGACAAAAAGTCTGTTACCTAATCATCAGTATAATTCATAGCTAAATAAGCGGAAAGTAATTAAATACTTAGAAAATGTAATTGTAAAAAAACAAAAACAGACAGATAACTCAGGAGAATAGGACCTGAAACTACTAAAGTCCTTTTCAAATAGTCTATAAGGCAACATTGACAGTGACTCTTCAAACATCCAAGCATAGCTAAAGACAGCCAGCAATTTAAAAGTAAAGTTAGAATAAATGTAAATATTTTAAAATTTGAAAGTGTTCATAATATGGAATTTTAAAACAATGATTAAAAAAAATCTTGACAGTGTCCTTTCAAACAAACTCTCCAGAATTAACTTTAGCACAACCCTATCTTTCCAAACTCTACCATGATTTAGGAGCAGTAGGTTTTTGGAGAAGTCAGTTATAAAAGGTAATTTTCTATGAACTGAGTTGTTCAGAGAATGAACATCTATTGCTGCTAGTTATACTCTTTTGAATTTGTTTCACTTACATTTCTTCTCAATATATAAACCTGTTTTAGCATTCTTGTACATTAATGTCAGGATTTCCACCTCTAGCTCCCACAACTTTAGAAATAATAGGAACAGTCAATCAGATTTGGTATATGCCCTGAAATGGGAAATGAACAGTCTGGACAGAGTGGGGATCCAAGTTTTCTGGATCCACAGAGGCCTTAATCCAAAATTCTAAGAATTTTTTGCTCAAAAAGCTTAAGTTGTTTAGTTTAGGGTGAAAAAATGGGAAAGACCTTTGAAGAAGAGACATAATAACATGGAGAGGTACAAAAATATAACATGGTTCACTACCTTGTAAAGCTTTAGAGAAACCCTAAATGGGTTGAGGGGTTTTTTTTGCCCACCCCTTTAATTCCAAGGTTGGGAGGGATCCAAAAGGTGAGTTTAAGAGTATAGAGGTAATAAACCATCATGTAGGTAGAAGCCTAAAGCAAAGATGTGTTTGTCAAGGACTTCAGGTTTTCATGAAGCATTATTGAAAAAGTGTGTGTATTACATTGAGTAAAACGCATATCTACCAAATCTTCAATGACTAACAATAAAAGCTACTTGGATATGAAAAAAAAAATCACTTCAGTTGGCAATATCATTGCTCATCCTTTTCCTCCCTCTTTCCATCCCCCTTTTCCCAAATTCAGTTTGCTTTTTTTTTTTTCCTTGGGAGACATACAGCACCACTGCATTAGAACGTACAAGAAATGAAAACAGTGAGTACAACTGATATAGATCCATTGACATTTTATTACAAATGTACTTGATCACTTGGCTTCAATAAAGTTTAAATCAATACCCTATTTTCTGTATGCCAGTACAAAGCAAAATCTATTTTACAAATTAAATACCTAAAAAATTTGACAAAATATTAAAGTTTGATGGAAAAACAGTTATAAAAGTTTAAATCCCCCTTTAAGAAGGTAAGAGGTAACATCCCCTCCCGATCCCACAGTCCTGTTATACAATATTAATAAGTCATTTTTAGAATAGGTAGGTAATGTTATATTTTGCTGTTAGCATACACGTCAAACTAATAGCTTTATCTGTATATACTCCAGTTAGTGCATGAATGCCATCTGATTGTAATATAATCCACTATCTTTAACTGAACCCTAATTTACATTTAAGAGCTTGCATAGTTTGAAAGGGTTAAAAGTTACACTACAGCTAATCATAAAAAGGTGGTTACAGTGCTATTTTAAAGGCAACAAAGTAATTGCTCCCAAAGTTATCAGTCTGCTGTAAGCAGGGGTTAAAATTACCAGCAGCTTTCTGCCTTGCCTGATATGATTATTATGTTTTGCCACCTGAAGTGGACAGCCTTTCTACTCTTTACAGTTGTAAAGTTCTATTTTGTACTACTTCTCAAAGAATGCTACACTGAGTAAATTTCAACCCCTGCAGAGAATACACAAAAAAGTGACACTGTCAAGTATTTTTTTTTAATAAATAGTCAATTTTTAAAAGTCTCCATCGTGTACAATGCCCTCTTCCATCACTCCTATACTGGATTTTCCTATTTGGCAAATAGCTAAATTCCCCCCCTCCCTCCCAATACATACACTTTCTATAATGTAAAAGTCATCTTAGCTTTATTTGTAAACTTCCTCATAATCATAGGCATTCATATTGATTTCGGCACGGTTCTGGTTTGTCAGTTAACTTTTGCTCCCCCTGTGGCTGGATGGCTGCCTCTTGCAGCATCCTCATAAGCAGAACAATAAATAAGAGGCATGAATCAACAGTGGCTAATTTTTACTTTTTATTTTAATTTCTCAAAGACAGAGCAATTTTATTTTAAACAAAAAGCTGATTTAGAATTTAGTGGACATTCTCTGTTAGAATATAACCACTTTAAAGGGAGGTCATATTTTAATTGTAAATTACTTGACAGTGTCCCTTTAAATTCAAAATAGAAGAATGTCAGTATTGCAATGAATTTCAAGTTTTCTTGCACTTAGTCATATAAAGTAGTTATCATGCTCTTGGACCTATTCTACAAGACATTTAAAAGCATATCGTCAAGGAAAAATATAAGGCATACTTCTCAGAAATTAGATTTCTTGGCACATTTGAGCATACTGTCTTTTTAGAACAACACATATGGTCAAATATACCTTTATTCTTCTAACATTAAACAGGGTTTTCCCAACCATAGTTTGCTTTAAATACTGAGATATACAGCCTTGGTAAAGTACCGAGCATGGGGGGGGGGGAGCAAAATGCCAAAAAACCAAAAAACAAACCCAAAACACTTTACAGTTATTGAATCTTTCATCATTAGAATATATAGAATGTGGATTTAAAAAGAAAAATACAACCAAAAAACCCCCCCAAAAAAAACAACACCTGACCACAAGATCTCAGACACTGTTCACAAAATTCTGCTAAAATGGTTAAGCTGCAATGGTATGAATGGAACTGCACAACCCATGCACATATTGACCCAATCAGACCCAAAGAGGATCTGATTTGTACAGGTAAAGATTTCCCTTTAGGTCTGTTCCCAGGGCCAAAACTGACTATATATTTAACAATTCTTGCAATAACTCAAAGGTTAGGAAGGACACTTTGCTGTGTTTTCATTGACTCACACTATGTATTGCTGATAACGTAAAACATTTTAAACTATGAGCAGTGTGTGTCAATCTGCAGAATAACAACTTTTAAACCTGTAATAAACAGTAGAACCAAGACATAAATCAAGTAGCAAAAACCAAAGCAATTAACTCTCCTAACTACTCTAGCAGCATGGAGAATGCAGTCCTTTCCACATCACAGTTAAAGTACAACTGAAACTGCTCATCAAGCCCTCCAATTAAAAAAGCAGGTTATTAGACAATGTTTACATGCATTTGAGAACCATTTCAAAAGTCACATTATGCACTATGAAAGCTTATTTTTACTATTTGGAAATAGGAAAGTGCACCATTAAGAAGAGATTTAATGATTTCCAGTGATTGTTAAAGAAACAGAAATCCCTAACTACTGTCATCACCAATTTACCTTCCTGTGAATATCAACAGCAAGCTTCTTTAAAGTGAAATGCATGGTACAATGGAAATAGCTTGTTTTGACACTTGCAGTGCATCTCCCAAAACAGGAAATTATATTTTATGATGACAAACAGCAGAAAACAAAATTCCTTTAAAAAAACTTTTTTCACCCTCCTAAGCCCAATCCTAATCAATCAATAAGAAGCACAGATAATTTCCTCTTCCTACAGCAGTTAGGACTACATGGTTAAGTTTGCCATGAATTTTAAGAAAAACGATTGCATCCCAAAAACTCGAGTGGAACAAGATTCTCATTTCTCTTAAATGCTTTCTAAAGAAGTCCAACCAAAAAAAATTACTGTTTAAGGCATCTTTTATAACATTTCCTCTTCAATCATAATGATGATAGTCATGCAGCAGTTTAATGATAAAAATATATTAATATTTTACTATACAGCAGCAGAAGTTAGTCAACTAAAAGCACACAAATGTTTTTAAAAGATAACCTGCAAAATTCTATTATAACAAATCATTTCAATTTGGAGAACACATTTGACAAATTAGTGTTCTGATAAATTCTGCATTTTCACATCCTACACTTTTAATGCAACTCACAAGTACATACTTTTGATAGAAGGCTTGTACACTTGGGGTCACAACTACATTTATAATGTATGTAGCCAGTAATAACTAGCACCACAGCTACATGGAAATCCTTTACATACACCACTTGGCTTTCACTTTTACATGAAACTCAAAATCCATGGCTCAGTAGGATTACTCTATCATTGCGTTGCACTGATTTCTATAACAGGCCTACATAAGTTAATAGCACTGGCACAAATCAAAGTATAGGATCAGACCTCTGACAAGTTTAGGAGATAGTGCTAGTGCCAGTGACCACACAAAAGACTCACTACCTGTTGTCCAAAAACAGGTTTACTGGAAATTGCTGCACGTTAGGTAAGTACTTTAAGTACACATAATAAAAAAAATATATTATGAACAATACAAGTACGTCTCATATACACAATAATGACAATACGCCTACTTAGTTGTAAACCAAACAGGTGCAGAAAAATATTATGGGAGGAGATTCTTTACTTTTTTCCTTTTTTTTTTCCTCTTTAAACTATTTGAATAACTTTGGTTCAAACATAAAAATCACAAGTTAGCAAATTTCATTTAAATGCCTTTTTTAATAATTTTTCTTCATGTTCACAGAAGTTTCACTGACCATTTTATATGTTTAAGGTCCAGATGCAATGCATATTGTATAAAAGAGAGCACTTATTGTTTACCTTGCATGAATTAAACCTACGTACCTTTTAACTCTACAAACTTCTGCATAACATTTAGACAAAGCTCAGACACACAGCATGCCTAGCCCTCATATATATACACATCTCTAATCACAGGTATATAGGGTGTCAAATATACTATAATAACCTCCATGTAAGGTTTGAAATTTGGTAACAAAATGAGAAGAAAAAACTAAAAATATTATTTTACGTGTTCTAAAATATCTCTTTTTTGTGCTAAAGTCAAATGTTAGCTCAACATGAAAAGGACTTTTTTTTATATAATTCAGCAATATTATAATCTTGACCATTTTTGCAAACACTTTTAATAATAATAGCTTAAACGTGTACAAAAGTTCTTGGTTAATTAGGGAAATAAACACTCAGTTCTTTATATTTTAATCAAGTAGGAAACACAGTTCATATATAATGTTATTACTTTTTTTGTTTTGTTTTTTTGTTTTGTTTGTTTTAGCAGCTGCTTACTGTTTTATATGGTGGGTAAAGTGGAGGAACATCCAGCGATGGGTGGCAAGTCGGAGAAGTTGCTCAGCTGTCAGTTTGTGGAGGTTGGTTGGTGGGTGGTGCTCCCTTGGAGTTATTAACAGGTACTTTTTTTTTGTTGTTTTGTTGTTTTTTTTTCTCTCTCTTTTTTTTGTATTATTTCTCTCTCTGGTTCTGTGTCTCGGTTTCTCTTTATTACAGTATAAGTCTCTGTGTGTGTCTCTGTGCAGCAGGCAGGGAGGCAGCAGGGAGGCGAGTCGGGATCAATCCTCCTCGGGCTCGTCGGCCTGCAGCAGGGCTCCGGGGGGCCCGGCGGCGGCGGCGGCGCTGCTCTCCGTCTCCTGCTGCTGCTCTGCCCCGGCGCCCCCGGAGGCGGCGGCGGCGGCGCGCTTGTCCCGCTGCTTCTCCTGGATCTTCTTCATCTCGTCCGAGTACTTGCAGAAGGTGTGGCCGAACTTGGCCCACACCTTGTAGGGGACGGTGATGGAGTTGCGGTAGGTGGGCTTCACCTCGCTCACCCGCATGAACACGCCGTACTTGTTGGAGCCCACGTCGAAGAAGAACCGCTTGTTGTCCACAGTCAAGGAGGTGCCCTCGGGCAGCTCGGCGGGCTCCTCCTCCACGCCGTAGTCGTCGATGAGCTTGGCCAGGGCGTCGCGGAACTCGATGAGCCCCTGCGCGGGTAGCGCGATGGTCTGGCCCTGCGTGGAGCCCAGGCCGGGGCCCCG
This sequence comes from Crocodylus porosus, assembly GCF_001723895.1. NCBI lineage: Eukaryota > Metazoa > Chordata > Crocodylia > Crocodylidae > Crocodylus > Crocodylus porosus. The sequence goes on along the minus strand of NW_017728914.1, from coordinate 1,774,824 downwards.
GTTGACGGTCTGGCGGATGCGGAGGAAGCGGCCGCGCTGGTTCTCCTTCAGATCCATGTAGTACTTGCGGTTCTCCCGCACCAGGAACTCGCTCTTGAGCGCCCGGCGCGGCTCGTCGGCGGCCTGCGCCAGCTCCGGGGGCTGGCTGGGGCCCAGCTGCGCGTAGTGCTCGATGAAGTCGCCCAGGTAGTCTCGGAACTCCACGGCCACCGACATGGACAGGGTGAGGCGGCTCTTGTTGCCGCCGGCGCCCACCTCGGCGATCTTGAGGAAGCGGCCCTTGGCGTTCTGCTTCACGTCCAGGTAGAAGCGCTTGTTCTGGATGTCCACCCGCTTGGAGGCCAGCTCCTGGGTCT
>NW_017728914.1:1769048-1774138 GCF_001723895.1 Crocodylus porosus | reverse complement strand
CGCTGCAGTGCACGGACCGGGCCGGGCGGAGGAGGCCTGCGTCACTGCCGGGTGCTAGTCCCGCTCCGGCCCCGGCCTGGCCCGGGCGGCGCCGCCAGTCACCTGAGCAAGCATCTCCCGCCAGCTGCGGGACAGACACGCCGGGCTGTTCCTGGCATGACGGTGTCTCCGGCCCCGGGCAGGACGAGCCCGCCGAGGACGGGAGAGGCAGGGCCCTGCCTGGGGGTCGCTGCCTACCCCCTGTCCGGCTGTAGCCGGAGGGTGACACCGGCCACCGACCCAGTGACTTCGCCGGTGCAGGAGGCACCTCGCTCCTTCCCGCCCGCACATCGGTCCGCCCTCACCTTTAGTTACAAGCTGCAGATGATCCAGGCATCGCAACACAGCCCGAAACACCAGCTCCTCTGGCCCGGTCACAGCAGGCAGCGAGGCCCAGCTCGGGCCCTACTGCCTCTTTCCAGGTCTCAACCTTTGCTGTATCTGAAGGCCAGGCACAGCCGAGATCCCTCCCGCCTCCTCCCCGTGGGCTCCTGTGCTCTCACCCCTCTGGATCGGTTCCTAGAGGCCGGCTGACATGTCCTCTCCCTGGTTGAGGTTTTAAGGGAAATGACTAAGTCTCATGCCCCTTTCCTCCAGTCCTTGCCATGATAAATCGGAGGGGAGGAAACGGCTAGCGGCAAAAATTCACCGGGTAAAAATGCCAGGAACGTCCTGGGGCGCGGGGCTCGGGCGGCTCCGCCTGGGCCGGCCCCGGGGCAGCCACTCAGTCCCCTGAGCCACCGGGAGGCGGGAGCGCCCCGCAGGGCTCGTCTGGGGCAGCGGGGAGCTGCGCCCGTGAAAGGCCGGCAGGGAGACGCAGCCGCCCTGCCTGCCCCAGGCCCGGCACCTGGGGACACCTGGGCTGCGTGCGGGGGAAGAGAGGCGGGACATGAGGGCCTTGGGCAGGTTTCCCTCGAGGCAAGGAATTTAGGGAAGGGAAGAGGGAGCTTTCCCTGGCCGGGCTTAGGGCAGGAGCGGGCAGGTGCCCGCCGCTTCCTGCTCGGGCGGGAGCGGGTCGGAGGCAGGGCAGGGCTGGGGCTTCCCTCCCCAGCAGGAGCCTTGTGTCCTGATCCTCAGCACAGAGCCCTCGGCAGCCCGCATACCTCGCCCGGCCTGGGCGTGGGGACCCGGTCCTGCCTGCAGCCCGAACAGCGCCTGGGACCAGGCGGCACCGGGCCGGGCCCTCGGAGCCGCGGAGCTCGCCTCAGGGACCCGACTGGGCTGCGTCCCCACATCACCGGACCCCCACCCCGTGGAGGGACGAGTCGTTTTCCCCGCTCCCCAGAGCCCAGCCCGAGGCTCCGTGCCAGGCTGCGGGGGCTGCCTGGACAGGAAGGGCTCTTTCCGCCCTTCGCCAGCCCCTGGCCCTCTGGGGCTCGCCTTGTCCCGTCTACCTGGTGCCTCCCAACCGCTGGGGCCAAGGAGCCTGGCTGCCGGTCGGGGGCTCTCAGCTGAGCTACAGCCTTGTCCCCCGCTTGCCCCTCGGCGGGCAGCGCCGCTCCGCCCCGCCCCGCCAGTCCAGTGCCCGGCGCCGGGGGCGCACAGTGCAGGGCGGTGCACTGCCTGGCAGCCGGGACAGGCACAGGGAAGAGGCGCTGGGACCCCGGCCGGCTGCCCTGCTCTCCGCCGTCCCACCCGCCAGCCCTTTGCAACCCCCCTGACCGCGGAAGCCCGGTTCCCCGGAACCAAGAGGCTCTGCCCCGCCCGGCACCGGCTTCCCAGCGCCTCTGCCTGAGGCGGGGGCGCCTCTCGCTCCGCACACGCCTGGAGAGACCCCGGCCAGGCTTCCCTGGGGGCACCCAGCCGGTGCCCCCGAGCCTCAGCTCCTAAACTGCCTCACGAAAAGTACTCGCCGGCAAGAAATGAAGCCAGGAGCAGGAGCCCCGCTCCCCCGGCCACGCACCCTGGGACGCGCCCGGAAAGCGAGCCCTGGAGGCAAGATCAAAAGCGACCCCGGGCTGCATTTCCGATCAGGGGACAAGCGATCCGGACAGCTGAGGGATAAGCCCCTTCTCCAGGCAGAAACCGAAGTTAAGTAGCGACCGGAGACCTTAACACCCACCGCCTCCACGGCGCGGGGAGCAGCAGCAGCAGCCCGTAGGGGACACCGGAGTTTCGCCTCCCTGTGCAGCCGCCCTGTATCCAACTCGGACTGGAAATCTAGACTCATCGTGGTCTCTTTGTCCCCTTTACGGGTCCACTACCAGACAACACACATGCCAACGTCAATATTTATGTGCCTCCTAAACGTACAACATCAGAGGAGAGGTTCATTTGCAAAGCGATCTGAGGGGACAACGGAGGGTTTCAAACCCTGCTGTTCGGAGGGGAGACAAGGGCGGGAAGGGCGCACGCGGCGTCGATTCAGTTTAAAGCGTTTCGACTGACCTGGAGGAAATGTGTCCTGTTAAGGGCTGCCGCTGGCAAAACCAGACGGTATGAAACGCTGCTCTGAAGTTATAGCAGCCAAAATGCCTATGAGCAGCGTCTGAAAACCACAGTGTTTGTTTTTTATTTGTTATGAACCCACTTTTAATTCAAAACGTTTAAATGCTGAACTGGAATCTAGCAATCAATGAAAACTTCTCTCTTCGGATAAACACAAGAAGATTTAACCCCCTCCCCGTACTAATCTTGTCATTTGAAAGTATTTTTGCTTCCACCTTTTTCTGCTTCCAAGTCTAAACCTGAGGAACAAGACACAGCGATTCTGAACCACCAGTACAGCTGGACGAGAGCTTAGTAACTGGGGTCTGGATTTTTGTGAATTGGTTCATTTGAATCCCAGAGTAACATTTTCAAAGATTTTGCTCCTAGGTTTCCGATCATGACAATTTATAGAGATAGTTTTCATAGCTGCTGATCGAGTTTTTGCAACGAAAAAGTTTTAATTTAAACTTCAAAGAGAGGCAGCATCATTTTTAAAGAATAGGATCGAAAATTGTAACACTTAAGTACAAAAGATCCCATCTAGATGAACACTGCTAGACACAAGCACTCGGCAAAACAAAAATCAATTTGAGATGCTTCCAAATAAGCTACCGAATAGGAAAAATAACTAATAGAGATGACCACATGAAGAGAAAACGAAAGATTGGAAGTATATCCAAATAAAATACTGAGACCATGATTTTTAACAGAAAAGGGATCATTGGTAGGAGTTTTCCTTAAAACGTTTTATGATTCGTGAAAACATTTAATATTTGTTTTTTATCAACAGATTTCGTTTAATTAACCCGATTAAAACGAACTTCTAAGTAGCTGCCGTTAATTGTTGTGAAGTTCCCCCAACTGGGTGCAGCGAATTTCTTCTAAAGACCGCTTGTGTTGCGGGGAAGTGGGGGCCCTTCCTCAAATGCACAGAACGAACAAAAATGTACAAAATAATTCTCTTTGAGGGTGAAAATGAATGACGTCTTCATGGCAACATAACTAGCCCATCTAACTTGACTCCAATCAATCCAAGAGCAATCTGCTACTTTCCAATGTCTAACTGTGATATTGAAGAAAAATAAAACCCAGAATTGTTTTTATTAACTCTAGGGTCTTCTGATCTTTCTCAGTGGGACTACTGTAATGGGGAAACTTGGCATTCCCCTTCTGCAGATTTAAAAACGAGAGACTTCAGCTTTTATTATTTGCTGCTTTAACCTAAAATATGTTCATTCATATTTCAACTACTTCAAGTGTAAGGATCACATTGTTTTTAACTCTGAAAAGGCAAAGGGAGTAAACTGTGAAAGAATATGCTGGCTGAAACTTGATGGTTTCTCATGTAATTGCTTTACTGCAGATTAATAAATTGTAATAGAAACAGAACACCCGAGAGTCCCACTGAGATCAGCTACAGTCAAATATATATATTTATATATATAGAAATGGAGACAGGCTAGGCTGAATTCCTCTCATCTAGCATTCCTGCAGTGTGCCTTGAATGGGATGGGAGTGAAATCTTTACTAAACTTTAACACCAAACCTTGGATCCCAAAAAACAGCTGCTATAAGAAATGGGGCTTTTTATCTTTAAATGCCCCCCACCCCCACCAGACACAAGAGAGACAAATTCTGTTTTTCAGCATGACATGGTATAGGACTGAACCAGAATCTGGAGCACGATAGACACAGTTACATTCTCCACACACTACTTCAGATCAGTTCTGCTCATTCATTCCCAGGTGAAACTTAGAATAACCAGCAACTCTTTTTCTGACACCCGAAATCAACACATCAGTTCCCATGCACTGTAAAGAGAGCTGAACATGCCAGGGGTTGTGGAAGAAGGGGGGCAAGAAAAAGAACCCGCCACTGACTGCAGCCTTGGGCAGAGGATACAACACTGGCCCACTGAGCCTGCAAGCTCGGCGATTTGGGGAGAGCAGGTCCTCACACAAAACCACGCGCTTCTGGCTGCCCCAGGAGAAAAAAAATCAGCAGGTACTTCAAATTCTGACAGTGAAGCGCAGGAACCAGGTGATTTCTAGAAGCCAAACTCGGGAGAAGGCAAGGGAGAGCCCCTCTCCAACAGGACGGCTCACAACAGACAGGCAGGCTCGCCAAGCCCCCATCAATCAAACAAGGTCCTTAACCATCCTACTGCCACGGGAGGAAAACATGCAAGAGATTAAAGGAAAACATAGCAAGTCATTTGCTTACATCGCAACCCCGAAAGCAGAGGAAGAAACACAGCCGGCTTGGGCTTTAGACAGCTCCACTCCAGCCCAACCCACCTCTCCGGGTTATGGGCTCCTCTCCTTTTCTACTTCTTAGCCCAGCAGCCTAAACGCCGCCCGCTCTCTGAGGAAGGGGTGTCACGGTAAAGAGCAGGCTGGCACGTACGTGTCAAGTCTCCCTCCCTCCCCCCAGGTTACGTGTGTTTGGCTGGGGAGGGCAGAGGAGAACAGGTCGGCGGTTGCCCGAGTCGGACACAACACGCACTGCAGCCAGGGGCCGCGGGCGCTCCCCGAGGGCCCGGGGCCGGTGGGCAGCGGCGCCCAGATGCAACTCGGCGCCCAGGAGTGCCCGGGGCTCGCGGGGGGCTTACCCGGCGCCGC
>NW_017728914.1:1757828-1768743 GCF_001723895.1 Crocodylus porosus | reverse complement strand
CCTCCCGCCTCGCCGGCAGGGGGCCGCCACCATGGGCCTGCCCGCGCGGGGTGGGCCCCGGCCTGAGCCCGGGCGGCGCCGGTGGCTTCACGCAGGGGGCGGGGGGGTGCACACGGGTACCCGCGGGGTCTTCCCCATTGTCAGGAGCGCGGGGCAAAGGGGTTCATTCATCCTCTCGGGGCTTCATTCGACTTCCTGGCCCCTTCCACTGCGTTCACTGGGAAACTGCCTCCAGCCTTTACAAGGCCAGGCCCCTACCAATAATATGGTGGAAACTTCCACATGCACCCTCTTTCACACACTCCCCTTCAGACTTACTCTGCTTGTGAGGTGATTTTGTGATTGCCAGCCTTACAGAGACGGCTCTGGGATCTAGAAACTGTTCTGTGCAGCCCCTGACAGTACCTGCACTAATACATGGGGAGAGCAGTAATCAGCCCTGCTTGTCAGGCAAAAGGCAGGACAGGGTTATGCCGCTGTGCAGGAGTTAGTCTCTAGGGTGCAGCCCTGCCCTGCCTTCTGTCTGGTAACAAAGACTGTGCAGGTGGCACCTAGCCAGTAACTATATTGATAATGCACAAGATAGAACAGAACCCTGCTTGTTTCACATAGCAGTATCAGCAATGCCAGTCGCTGAAACAAACTTCTGCTGGAAAAACAAGTGGGTAGGACATAACATGCAGCAGGAACAGGGACATTGAATGCTATGGTATCGTTTTTATGTGGTGTAGAGAGGGACCATCTCCTCAGTGGTCAAAAAGGAAAAACCTAGGAGCAGGTAAGAAGATGCTGCTTTTAGCTGTAAAATGGCTTCCTTAGAGCTGTAGCTGTTTGGTTCTGTCACATTGAAAGGGCTAACTGCAGAAAGGCATATTGGGAAAAAAGTTCCTATGATGGTAGAATACTGCACTGGGAATTATTATTAGAGGTCACAATGCTGGTGATGAAAGACATGGTTTGTCTTATTTTGTCATAGTTTCTCTGTTTATTACCAAAAGGGTTATGTCACGGTTAGACCTTCAGGAGCATAAGTTACTATGGCAGCAGGAGAAAGGGAAAAACCCTAGTTCGAGGATGCAGTTGTGTACCTTTGAGAAGCAGCTCAACCTTAAGAAGGGAGACATTCATTTTTGGTCATCTAATTAATTGGCCAGGTAGATATCTGGTGGAGAGTGATGGAGAAGACCACATGTTCTGGATCTGGTGCTGTCATTTCTGGTTAGCATTGCAGTCTAGCAGTAGATTTTATTCTGGATGGTAAAGCTGCAAAGCTTTAATTTCCCAACACACTGTGGCCTAAGGAGCTTATGACAGGCTTTTCTTCTCTTTTCTGTTTCCAGGTGACTTGTTCATTATTTATTGGGGAGATTTATTTTGTACAGATATTACTTCCCTCTTTCCTCTTCAGTGAAGATTCTTGCTTTCATCTAGTAGTTATTAATGTGGGAGGAGACCAAGTCAAACTATAAAGACAAGTTTGATACTAAGTGAGGAATTGTTTTTAGCCTAGAATCAGGGCAGGCTCAAGATGGAGATGCTACTCACTGTTCTGAGATACTTAGCTCAGAAAAAAAATTAAAACATTGTCTTGAGTGAAGCCCCTATCTGTCTGCAGACAGTGCCATCTGTGATCTCGTTCCAGCATGCTGAATGCTGTTTTGGTTGGAATATAGCAATGTAATTAATTTGTCAAAAGGAACATGTTAGTTTGGCTCATGCAAGATGAAGGTCATGAAAACACCTGGGAAATAGTTTGCACTCTGTGAAGTGGCCTTTACATTATATGAATTTACCCAGGGCAAGTGAATTGCCATTTTATTTACTGGTATTAGGAAAAAATTCAATCACTAAATCCCTGGACTCTTCAGATAATTTTGTTTATGGGGGAACTGTTGACCTATGTGGTTATTAGGACAAATCCTTTATTACTAGTGATTATTTAGTGTTACAGTCAGCAAAGAATGGGATCCAGTTTTTCTTAGTACGGGGGTGATACATGTTACTTGACATGAGCTGTCACTTGTCAGCTATCAGCAAACCTGTCAGAATTGGCATCTATATAAGTTTGCCGAAGTTAAAGGAATGTCTTGAATTCTCTAGACTTCAAATGCCATTTATATGCTCTGAAAGGCAGACTCTTTATTTCTAAAGGCTATTCAGAAAAGTTTGCTGTATTGATCAGTTACCAAAACCCACCTTCTTTTTAGGAGCTGTAGCCACAGCAGCAGGCCTTGAAGGCCTTCATTTATGGTTTGATCAGGGGTTGCAGTCACTTCATGGAGCGTCCATCTCTGCCATTCTGTGGTAAGGGAAGTATAAGTGACTCAAGCCATTCAGAGAGATCCAGGATAAGGAAAAGCTTTTGGCCTTGCTGGGTACATCTACATGAGACGTTTTACTATGCATTAGATTAATCTGATGTGCAGTAAAGTGTCACTGTCTACACATGCACAGCAATTACTGTGCAGTAGATTAATTGAAATCACCATATGCTAGTACCAACAGATACAGGTACTAGAAAATGGCACTTTAAACTACTGGACTGAGGTAGGTAAAGCAGCAGGGGGCCACAACAGCTGCCTGGCTAAGCCCTGAGTTTAGGGTGGGGGGAAGCTGTTCCTGGCTCCAGGCAGCTCCCATCTCTGTGGAGCTTGGGATTGTAGCCCAGCTCAGTAGCTCTGGCTTGGGGCGATGCTCTGTGCCCATGTGGCAGCAGCACTTTGATCTCTCCCCTTGCTTCGCTTGCAGGTGGTGGAGGAGCCTAGGATGATCTTCCTGGATCAGTCCATCATCAAGAAAGGTAAGGAAGCACCCGCACACCTGGTGGCTTTGCAGGTGCTCTGCTCAAGTTTCTGGGGCTGGCTCTCAGCAAGCCCTGCCCTCTGAGCCTTGTTTTTTCTGCCTCCCAAGGCACTTGGCCAGAGGGAGGGCAGCAACGAGCTGGGATCTCCCAGCTCATGCCTCAGCTCTTGCCCAGTGCTTGGGGGTGGTCTTCCCTGGTCCCAGTGCTGCTCAGATCCCATTTTCCCCCAGCTGAGTGCTTTGGGAAGCAGAATGACAGGACTTGCTCACCAAGAGCCAGCCCCAGAAACAGAAACAGGGTCTGAGGCTGCCGAGTGGGCAGGTGCCTCCTTACCTTTCTTGATGACGGATTGATCCAGCAAGTTCATCCTGGGCTCCTCCACCACCTGCAAGCAAAGTGAGAGGAGAGATCAGAGCACTGCTGCCGCTTGGACGTGGGGCATCACCCCAAGCTAGTGCCACCAAGCTGGGCTGCAATCCTGAGCTCCCCATGGCTGGGAGGGAGCTGTCCCCGGAGCCAGGACAGTTCTCCCCATCCCCCAAGGCATGGGGCCAGCCCCAATCTCTTTGCAGCTGGGAGGGAGCTACCCCTTGAGCCGGAGCTCCTCCTGGCTGCTGCAGGGGGCCAAAGCGGGGGCAAGAACAGCCCTGGGCTAGGCTGCTCCTTTTGGGCTCAGTTTGCTCCTGACACGGGCGCATGTGTAGATGTGTGCCCTAACGCGTCTGAATTTCTGTGCAGAAAATTTGGGCACATTAATTGCATGTGTGGATGTGGTCACTTCAGTGAAATGCTTCAGTGAAAATGGCTCCTAGACAAGTAGCAAAAGAAGGGTAGAAAAACTGCAGTGGTATGTTATTCCTTTGACTATAGGATACATCTTTTAAAACCAAATATTTCTTCTGAAATGGCCTGTGTCTTAAATTTGGGCTAAGAAATAAAAAAGCTCTTAAAGCTCCATAGAAGTTTTTTCTTCAATTGAAAGTTAGAAAATTTGAGTGCCTCTTAAAATCAAGGGAGTCCTATATTCAAAGAAACATGGTAGACAGTTCCAGAGGCTGGTACACAGGGTGCACTGTTTTTTTTTAATTACTGGTGCAAATCCAGTAAAAGGCGGAAGGTAAACTGCTAATGTCCTACATGAAACAAAGTGGTGCATCAGTTTCTTATGAATGATTCTAGAGTGAAAATAGTCCTTCCTAAAGGTGGTCAGGATTGAGGGACATCTGACAAGCATTATGGAGGACGCTTGCATATCCACATAACCCATTTGGTAGCTGGAGGAGATTTCAATGTTAATGTTAAGCCAGCACTTAAATTCACTCACTCTGCTTTAAAAAAAAAAAAAAGAGGAATTAACTGTGAGGACTAGCTATAGAGGTCTTATTGTTCATTATAGATCATTTTCTCATTTTAATAAATGTCAGGGTACAACCCAATTCAAGCAGGAAATCTCTAAGCAGGTTTTGATAAATATTTACTGGTGATAATACATGAAAAATAAAATCCTGGTCCCAGAGAAGTCCGTGGCAAAGCAGTAGTTGACTTTAGTGGGGATGGGATTCAACCCTTAATGCTTCTATTGATGACACTGTTCAACACTGGTCCACAGCCTAGCTTGCTTTTTATCTTAAAACATGAGCAAGCTTTATGAGTTTTGCAATAAACGTATCCATTTTGATGCAGTTTAGGACTTAATAGATATTATTCCCTTAATATTTTAGTATTAAGTAGCTATGGGTGCTTGTACACATAACGGGGTTTAATCCTCACTAAATTAAATAGGTTCATTAAAATTGACATGGTTTGTTTTAAATTGGTATGTCATTGTTTACAAGTGGCAGTTTTTAAATCAAATTAAACTAAGTGTACAATTCATAGTAAATTACAGCAGGGGGAGCTGTATAACAATCCACCCCACTGATTTCTTGGTACTCAATTACAGCAGGGGGTGCCAGCAAACCAGTAATCCCCTCACTCCCAAACTCCCCCCCCCCCCCCCCAAACATAGCTGTCCACAGGGAGCTCCACACCAAGCCGTGGTTGCCTGCATGGTCATACCCCCATCCCCATGGCCCTGGCATGGGTACTGCCCCTGTGCCTTGTTGCCTGTGTCTCCCCAAGGGGCTCGGTTACTGATGGCAGCACCATCTCTGTCACCCCATAATCTACCCCTGGTTCCATCAGAGAATTAAGAACCTCTTGGGCACCTAAAGGGGGAGTCCTGGAGTGCTTTCGTTTGCCCTTCAGAGCATATACTGCCTGCCCACTCACAGGACTCCCAAGGTCCAAACAGTCCCAAAGACTGCCCAGGCCCAAAGTGAGAGGCATCAAGTTAATTTTTTTTTCTGTCAGCATGCAGGAGTTTACCCCCCACCCAAGCCAGCCTACATTTTTTTAGCAGATTTACCAGTTCTACCAGTTTTTCCCACCCACCTTGTGGGTCCCTCTGCCAGCTTCTGTAGTCATGAAACTACAGGGCTGCCTTCAGCAGCCTCGTCCCCTGGGCAGCATGGGTGGGGGGAACCAGGGGTGTTGGGCAGGGCTAGGTGTTGTTGTGTACCTTCTATTCATAAAGCGGCAGCCCTGTAGTTTCATGATGGGGTTCTCAGAACCCCACTAGTCACTTCTGTGGTCAGAGATTTAATAGGGTTCTAGGGAGGGCATTCAAGCCATAGACAACTGAAAGGTTCTTGGGGTGACCTGGCCAAGGGAAGTCCTGCCCCCCAACCGACCCTGTAGTTGTTTGCAAAAGGTGGCATAGCAAACAGACAGGGTCCTGAACTATTGGAAATTTTGTAACCAGACACTGAGGTTCACCTGGGTCACAGCTGGGTCAAGGCAGGGGGGAGGCTGTGTCTGAACCCACAGACACTCGGTTCTTTCTTGTAGCGCCTGCAGGCACAAGTTGTGTTTTTTTGGGCGTTTTATTTGGAGGTTGCTTATTTTGGGCCTTTTTGTGATAGGGTAGGCAAAATGGTGGATCTGGCCAGCAGCCAGACTCCATTTCCCATTAGCCTCTGCCCACATGGCTCCGGCCGGTTTCTGTGGAGACCCCAGCAGCAGCAGTGCTGTGATAGTGTGGGCCTGGAGTTTGGCAGGGTATGAGGCAGCATGCAAAACTGCTCTGCAGCTGGGCTGGCATCTTGTGGCAGTGACAGCGTGGTCCATAGTTGGGGTATAGCCATGACCTGAAGCCAGCGGGGGTGGTGCTAAGAGGGAGCTTGGGCGGGGGGGAGGGGTGGCTACAGCTACCCCAAAATTCCCTGTAGTCCCTCTGCTCCCTGCCATCGCTGGTGGATCTTGCCACTCCCAGGGCTGTGGCATGGTTGTGTTCCCCACCCCGCCCCGGTACCCGGCAGCTACAGGCTACTGCATGGCACACACCTGGGCTGGCCTATCTGCCGGTTTCATCCACACCAAGCCAGGGGCCCCTGGCCCCGGGCCTAGCTGGCACATTTATTATTTCGCTTATGAAAAAAACACACCACATCCAGAAGGAACTTTACAAACCTATTTAAAAATACAATTAAAAAAATACAGCCTTTATTTATTTTTTAAAAATAAATAAAAACACCAAATATAAATAAACTGAATACAACCAACAGCAATAAAAGAGCACAGCGGCAGGTGACATCATCTTCCATGTCTTATTGTTCTGCAGGGGGAGAAAGAAGACAGTTTTTGCCCCGTACTCCCAAAATCAGGAAGGTTCCTTGCCTCCCCCTACAGGCTACAAAATCCCCTGTGGGAGATTTCTTCAGGCATTGTCTGTCAATACCTATATATCTCCCACGCAGCAGCATAGCCCAGGGGAGGGGTGTGGGACGATGCCTCTGCTGTACGTGGGTTTTCTGGAAGGCACTTATAAAAAAGACACAAGTTACCCCAAAATATTAACATATTAAGATGTGTCAAGGCAGTCAAGGGTGGATTAAGATTCATTGGGGCCCTGGGCCCAGGCCCCCCACCATGGCCTGGGTCCCCCTCTACTTGCACCCTGTTCTGCAGCTGGGAGCAGAGCTGCGATCTGTAGCCTGCATGCCCCAGGCCATGCTGTCAACATTGCAAGATCCCAGCCTGGCTGTGGAGCAGTTCTATGTCCTGCCAGCAGGGGGAGCACTAAGGGGGAGTCTTCCTAGCCCCCCCCCCAAACTCCCCATAGCCCCTTCATCCCTGCTGCTGCCGGCAGTTCAGGCTGCTTTCAGGGTTCCGGTGAGGTCATGTGCCCCTACTTGGTACCCAGCAGCCACAGGCTGCCATGTGTTTCGTCCTCACAGGCCGAGGCACAGCTGGCCCATGCATTAATCTGCCTCTGTGTGTGTGTGTGTGGGGGCGGGGGGCAATCTTTTCCGACATGAAGGGAAATTTTGGGACCCATTAGCTAGTCTTGCCACGGTGGGGACTTATTATATACTAGCTCTCGGTACAGTCAGACCCATGGGTGCTCCTGGACTTTTAACAAGTAACCCCCTGCCAACCCGCAGACTCCTGCATGGTCAAAGACCATGCCCCCCCAGCAGAGCCCTGGTATGGGTGCCACCCTGGATCATGCTGTCCCACCCTGGTTCACCAAAGGGTGCCCTTATTGGCAACTGCACCATCACCCTATAATCCAACCTTGGTTCCTGCACGGAATTAACAAGCCCTTTGTTGGCTAACATGATCACCTTGGAGCGCTTTCGTTAACTCTTCACAGCACATGGTCCACCCAGGTCCAGGCAGGCTAGGTTAGGGGACTTGATCTGGGCCGGGTATCAGCCCCGCACTGGGCTGTGGCTCCAGAGCTATGCCTGGCAGCCTGACAATGACACCCCACTTCTCCTACCAGAGAGCGTCTCCCCGCCTTCCTCCCATGCCCTGCTTTAGTCCCAGTGGTGGGCAGCTATTCATACTTCAAGTGACCATGAGAAGCCACAGCTGCCTGCAGGGAGACGCTTACCCCGCCCCCCCGGTCACCACATCCTCCTCCCTGCCACTACAGACAGTATACTTAAGAGATGGACAGAAGTTTTATGTTGCAATGAAATTTTATTTTTATTCAAGGAAACACTCAGCGGTAGGTATCAGGAACATATCCATTGACCTAAAGAGAACCAACTCCATTGGCAACGGCCATAATGTGTGCAGCCAGGCAAGCCCGCACAATGGCCACCTGAACAGTGTCTCCATGCTGATGGTGTGGGATGCTGTGCACTGCCCACCCACGTCTCTGCCCACTGTGAAAGACCCCCCTCCAAGCCTCCTTACTTTTTGGGTTACCTGGTCCTAGACTCTTCCCTCACTCATGTGTCTATCAATCCAGTTGCTAGTCAACTACCTGGTTGCCTAGGGAATTCCATAGGGATGGGGGAGCTCTTTTTCTTTTTTTAATAGTTTCCCACCTTTGCAGGTCATGTGACTAGTTTTCTCTTGTGGTCAGTCATGTGTCATTGTGAAGCACTGGTCATCAGCCAGTGGGACTGCGTCCAATGGGAACTTACTGATGAGGTCAGAAGGGCTATTAAGTGGTTCCCTCCAGGAAGAAGGTGGGAGGACATTTTTAAAGACACCCACTGAGCATCATGGACTTCTGTAGCCCTCTCTCATACTTAGGATCCAGAAGTGAGAAACTTAACTAGGAAGTTAGATTAATGTACTCTAGTCACATATCAAAGGGCTACCGAGCCTCTCTGTATGCTCGGAGTTAGTCTTTTGCTACTCCTGAGACTTGTACCCCTCCCCATGCCTACCCTCACTAACCAATACAGCTGTCCATTATAACCAGCTGTGGTGTACATGCTCGAGAGGGATTGGGCAGGCTTTTTTGCTCCCTTGGCTCAGCTGACCAAGGGAGGCTACTTTTTAGGCCTCAGGCTAATAGAAGCACTCCAAGATCCCAAGGTCTAGGGCATGTGTATCCCAGGCAGCACAGGGCCCAGACAGAGACCTGAGCCTGGGTGGTGGCAGTGCTACCCCAGGCTTGCAGGTGTGCTTCAGGAAGGGGGTTGGTCAGACGTTGGTGCCCCTGTGGAGGCACCTGAAGCCTGGTTTTTGGATGAGGTGCAGTGAGACAGGTGGCTCAGTGCAGGAGCATCCCCTACTGACTTACCACATCCACTACCTCCTGCGCCGCCTCAGCCCAATACTCACTGAAAACCTTTCACCTGGTTTTGCAAATATTGTAGAGCACCCAAGCTGCCACTATGAAAGCTGTTATGTTTTCTGGCTCCAACTCAAGCCTGTAGTTCAGTGACCTCCACCATGCTTTGAGGCAGCCAATGGTGCATTCAACAGCCATCCTGCATTTGCTTAGATGATAGTTGAATGCTATCTTTTACAGGTCAGTAATGTGTCCTCCATATGGCTTCATAAGCCAGGGCCAGAGGGGGTAAGCTGCGTCTGTTATGACAAGCAGGGAGCAACACCACGGATCACTGTATTGGAGACTCTGGGCACTTATTATACTTTATCTATCAGGCAGCAGCAATTTCTGAACACCCGCATCCACAGCTTCATCACAGATCCATCACTGAGGCAAATCCCTTCCTGTCTGTGAATGACTGACTCACCTGCAATGGGGATAACACAGAGGCGTATGTGCTGTCCAGTGCACCTGGGCAGTTAGGGAACCCCATAGCCTTGAACCCTTCAATAACTTCCAAGGGGTTATCGAGGCAAATAAAGTTGTTCTCTGCAATGTCCTGCAGCAGTTGGCATATCTTGTGAACTGCCAGCCTGGCTGTGCAGGGAGCCACAGCAAACTGGTTCCCGATGTAGTGGAGGCTGGTGGGGGTGGCCAGTTTCATGATGCCCATGGCCACTGTCTTGCCCAGTGCAATGGGCTAATGCATGACAGTCTTCTGCTTCACAATTTGTGGCCCCAGCATCAAGGCTATGTGCTTAAATGTCTCCCTGGTCAGAACATCTCCAGCCACTGTTGAACATCCCTAGTTGACATTACGATTCACTCCCACCAGTCAGAGCTGCTTGTGTGGGCCCAGACCCTGTAATCATTGCTTCTTAGGTTGATCCACAGAGCTGTCATATTCAGGTTGCACGGCTGCTTCTCGGTTCTCCCAATCCTCTGCATAGGCAATTGTCTGGTACAGCAAGCTGTGATTAGGTTCTGCCGTGTCTTCACAACTTAGTAGAAGGTTCAGCATACTCTGAGTTGTGATCAGTAGCTGCATCCCTACAGTATCGATTGCATCCAAGGTCACCACCAGGGCATCCAACTTCATTTGGTCCTCCTCACTTACTTGGTCAGGGTTCATTGAAGCCATGATGTTTAGCACACAGAATCACCAAGGTTCACTAGGGTGGTTGATTGAACGCATAGGGCTGTTGCATACAATCTATTAGCATTATAAATGCCCTACTATTTGCATTTCAATTCTTAAACAGCTTAGGAGGCCGTGTGCTTGGCATAGGCACAGCAGCGATTTTGCCTGTAGCGAGTGGGGGCAGGTTATGTCTCGCCTGTTCACCATGAACTTGTGGGGTTTAGGATGACCCCAGGCAACTATCATATGCCCTGGGGTGCAGATACTGGCATTTACTAGACCAATGAGTAGCCACACTCAAAGAAGTATCAATCTGATTGTCTTCTATGATGAGATGACTGGCTCTGTGGATGCAGGGAGACCAGTGGATGTGGTGTACCTTGATTTTAGCAAGGCTTTTAATATGGTCTTCCACAACATCCTTGTAGGCAAGCTAAGGAAGTATGGTCTGGATGAATGCCTTGTAAGGTGGACAGAAAACTGGTTGGAGCATCAGGCTCAGAGAGGAGTAATCAATGGCTCAATGTCTAGTTGGGAGCTAGTATCGAGTGGAGTACCCCAAGGGTTGGTTCTGGGGCTGGTTTTGTTCAATGTCTTCATCAACAACCTGGAAGAGGGCATAGGGTGCACCCTCAGCAAGTTTGCATATGACACCAAATGGGGGGGGAGTATGCTGGAGGGTAGGGCTAGGATTCAGAGTGACCTAGACAAATTGGAGGATTGGGCCAGACGGAATCTCATATTTGACAAGGACAAGTGCAAATTCTGCACTTAGGATGGAAAATCCCATGTATCAGTATAGGCTGGGGACTGACTGGCTGGGCAGCAGCTCTGCAGAAAAGGACCTGGG
>NW_017728914.1:1756151-1757710 GCF_001723895.1 Crocodylus porosus | reverse complement strand
TGATTCCCCTCTGTTCAGCATTGGTGAAGCCACATCTGGAGTACTGTGTTCCGTTTTGAGCCTCCCACTGCAGAAAGGATGTGGACAAATTGGAGACAGTCCAGCGTAGGGCAACAAAAATGGTGAGAGGACTTGGGGACATAGGAAGAAAGACTGAGGGAACTGGGCTCATTTAGTCTAGGGAAGAGGAGACTGAGAGGGGACTTAATAGCAGCCTTCAATTAGCTGAAGGGGGGCTTGAAAGAAGATGGAGCTAGATTGTTCTCAGTGGTGGCATATGACAGAACAAGGAGCAACAGTCTCAAGTTGCAGCAAGGAAGTGTAGGTTAGATATTAGGAAGAATTTTGTCACTAGGAGAGTAGTAAAACACTGGAACAGGTTACCTAGAGAGGTGGTGGAAGCGTCATCCTTGGAGATTTTCAAAACCTGTCTAGACAAAGCTTTGGCTGGGATGATCTAGTGGGGTTGGTTCTGCTTTGAGCAGGGGGGTGGACTAGGTGGTCTCCTGAGGTCCCTTCCAACCCTAACTTTTTATGATTTTATGATTCTAAGTATCACCCCATAAATGTACTCCATCCCGGAATAAGCCAAAGTTGAAATGTGGGTGTGTGGGGGCCAGTGCTATGTTTCAATAGTTCCCATTAGCAAATCAACACCTATGTCAGGGACCGAGGCACTAGAACCATCAAGTCCTCTTGCAGTCACTATGGTCCAAAATCGACCCACATCCAGTTCTGGAATAGATCATCATTAACACCCCTGCTACATTTCTATTGCTGAGCACACCAGGTTTGTCTCACCCAGCCTCCTCCCAAAATCCCCTGAAATTCATCAGTGGCTCATTGGTAAAAAGTGGGGTACTTAGGCAAATGCTGCATGGACAAACTCCAAATTTTCCTTCCCTTTATACTAAATAGAACCCCAGAACAGTTGAGTGCTTGATAGGTGACACAGTGGGGGAAGGGGATGTGTGCACGAAGGAAAAGCTGCCAGCCAAAGACACTTGGGTGCGAGCCATTATGATCTATCCTTCTGTACAATGGGGGACAATTTGGGCAAGGCTATGTATATCCCTGGTGCTTTGTTCAAAAAGGTCACTTGAACAGATTCCCCTGACTGCTGGTACTAACACACAGTTTACACCTACATAGGTATCCATACATGGCATTTCATAAAAAGGTTCTTTAAACATGTGTCTATGTAACAGCTCTAAAACTGTGCCAGAAAGCATTTTGTGACTCTGGTGGCAGGATAGATAGCCCTCTCTTGACTCCTTTTGGGCACAAAAAAATTCTCAGTGTTGACACTGAAGAACAAGTATGCAGGTTATGGAGCACGAGCCAGATACATCTATAAACCATGGCCCCAACTGGAGTGGGGAAAAACTTAAAAGACTTGATCGATATTTGGTTGGAGGAAAAGATCACTGAGCAGCTGGAAAGTAGATGAAATAAACCAGTGTATACAGCAATTGCCAAGGAAATGAAGGTGCGCGGGCACACCTGGGACTTGACACAGTGCTGGGGATGTGTGTCCGAACCGCAGACACTAGCTCGCA
>NW_017728914.1:1752368-1754304 GCF_001723895.1 Crocodylus porosus | reverse complement strand
CCAGTGCAAAATATTCCTCCTTGCCAGAGGCTGGGCTATGATGCTTGCCAGGTGCCAGTGACCAAAGGCAAATGGCAGGGCATGGGCGGGAATGAGGCCACCCATGTTGCCTGCAACCACACCATACCGCTCCACATGTCCATGGCCAGAGAGACCCCTGTTTTGTGCCACCCCTTAATCACCCCCTGGTTTCTGCAAAGATTTGATAATGACTTGGATGCCTAACGTGGGCACCTGGTAGTGCTTTCATTTGCCCTTAACAGCAAATGGGGCCCTGGTGATCCCGTGCCTGCCACATACGTGCCTGGCCAGGGTACCAATTTATGCCATGCTCCCTCTGGCTCCTGACATTTATTTTCACCCCACTGTGGCTCCCACATTTATTTTCATCACCCCTGTCTCCCAACATTTATTTTCATACCTCCACCCCCAAAGCCAATCTGATCTGAAATTTTAACAGGTTTTGCAGTTTTAAAAAGTTTAACAAACCCCTCTATGGGTGCCTCTGTCAACTGCTGTTTGCTTTGCAAATGAAGAGAACAAAGCCAGGGAGCCCTGTGTGAGTATGTGATAATAGCCCACACTGAAGAAGAAAGTGCCTGACCATCAAGGTTATACAAGTCCCTCCCTTTGGCCAGAACACATGTGGAGCCTGAAGTCAGGCACATAGAAATGTTGATTTATATATTTAAACATCATTGACATATTAAGCATGTGACCTTTAGGTGTTCAGGACCCTGAGCTGGACTCTCCCCAGTGTACAGATGTTGGTTCTGACAAGCCAAGAGACAGAAGCCTTTCGTGAAACTTTGCACCATTTCACAGATAAGATGCTCTGCACCAAGTGCTATCAGCTGCCTTTCCTCAGATTGGGGCCTGGCTGTGCATGGGGGGGTAGGTCGATAAGTCAACTAGTCAGACCCAGCAGCCAGGAAGCTGCTGAATTAACAACCTCCCTTCCTCGCTTCCCAGCTTGATCTGCTGTGGCCAACATCCCAGTGGGTGATGGCTGCAGGTAACTGCTGCTGCTGCTCCAAACCATTCCCCCCAACACCCCTCATCTACCCATGCAGGACAACCACCCTGCTTCGGTGCTGCATAGCTGTTGGCATCTGGGCTCAGGTTGCATGGAGTTGCAGGACAACTGTTGCAAGGGTCTTGTCGTGCAGCCACCATTCCCTCTGGGGGCCTCTCCAAGGAGGTGCCCCAAGGACAGTCACCCCCAGTGATGCCATTGTGTCCAGAGTGTGCCACTGCTGCGTGTGCCCTGGGCGGTGCGTGATGAGCTGCTTGTGCAGGCTGAAGGTTGCCCAAGCCTCTATGCCTTGCTGCTGCTGATCCTGCTGGTGCCCCATGCACACCTGCACTCCTGGTTCGAGACCCTTAGCTATGACAGCATGGGGGACAAGCCTGGCCTGCCACACAGCCTCCGCCAGTGCCTGGATGGACACCTGTCACAGCGCTACATGACCTTGACCCCCGATACCAAACATGACTTTGCTGCAGGAGTTAAAGCCTTCCTCAGAGTGTAAGAGGCACAGCTGGTCCCACCCAGTTCTGGGGAAAGGAAACAGGATGATAAATAAAGTTGTGAATCTTGTCATACCTGTGTTTGTGCTGTGCTAGTAGGAACAAGGGGACAGGGTGGTGCAGTCATACCATCCTAGTCTTAATCCTAATCCTAATCTTACTCTGATCTTCATTTAGTGCTGTCATACCCAGTAAGGAAATAACTGACCCAATATTCAGAATGTGGGTGGCTACACTCAACATTCCCACAGGCTCACAGAATCCATTTGTCAGGTTTTCTGTAAAACCACCGCATGAATATGTGGGATTGGGGTGGTAGAAAATTCAGTCATAGCACACCAAAAAGGGATGTTTTAGTGGAGGGTAGAAGGGAGCAGTGGTTCCTCAAGACCACTGCTTTCATGCA
>NW_017728914.1:1750534-1751548 GCF_001723895.1 Crocodylus porosus | reverse complement strand
CCAAAAATTGCAAAAACCTGTACTGAGCAAATATACTCATAAGAAACAAAGTTGTCAGCATGGCACCAGCATGTCTGTTGTACAAACTTTGTTCACCAACATGAGAGTTGGAGGGTGGTGAACTTTACTTGACCAGGTCAGGGACAGCTGCCTGGGTATGGGTATCCCTTCTTGATCCGAGATGGCTAATGCTGAGGAGAGAATAGACCAGGGAGAGAAGAGAGCAAATCAGGGCACTTGGTCCTATGCAGAGACTAAGAGCCTGGTGTGGGTCCTGGGGGACCCTGAGGTGTTAACCCAGTTTGGCAACACCCCGCGTGTGAATTTGCAAATATACCTGGATGTGGTCAGGAGACTTGCCAAGTGTGGACACAACAAGACAGCGGCCCAGTGCAGGGTGAAGACCAAGGTTATGAGGGCTGCTTTCTGACGTGAAGTAGCAAGAGCTCAGTGGCAGGGCACCCCCACGTATAACGTGCTGCATTATTGGTACCTCCATCCACTAATGTAAGTACTCGAATGCCAAGCAATGAGACGATCAGAGGTCTCTGAGCCATCCTCCCCTCCTGAGATGTTGCTGAACACAGGTATGACTTGTGCTGCCTCAAGCAAGGAAGACAGTGGTAGGGCACTAGTATTGACCCTTGAAGAGTCCTCTGAAGAGGAGAGACCAGGGTCACTGTCCTCCACAACCATTATGTGAAGCCCTGGGGAACCTTTAAGTCAGGGGTGGGCAAAATACAGCCCACCAGGTCAGTTTATCAAGCCTGTGGGACCCCTAAAAAAATTAGAAAATTAATTATTATCTTCCCATGACTGCCTGTCAAAGATGACAAGGCACCAGTGGCAGCGGGATCCAGAAGAAGTTGGTGGCAGGCAGCAGCAGCAAGGCCTGGAAACCCTGGGGCTGTTCCCTGCCTTCCTCTACCAGATAGAGAAACTCAGATAAGAATGGGTGCAGGTTGGAAGTGAGGATCACTGGTGCAGCAGGAGCCAGCCTGGCCCAGCCAGTTT
>NW_017728914.1:1748294-1750259 GCF_001723895.1 Crocodylus porosus | reverse complement strand
GAGTGGCAGTGGACAGGAGCGTGGGGTCTCAGGGCCAGGCTGGTAGCAGGAGGAGCCAGCTGAGAACTATGGGGGCTGGGCTGGCTTCTGCTGCATCCTGTGGTCCCAGCATTGCAGCCAGGAACTGTGGTTAGCTGGCTCCAAGCAGTTCCCAGCTGCAATGCCAGGACCCATGCAGCATGGCACAGAGCTGGTGGGCCCACCCAGTGGCACTCAGTTCCCTTGGTTCCCATGCCATTGGGCCAGGACGGGATGTGCCAAGCTAGCTCTATGTGGGTCCCAGCATTGCAGCAGAGATCTGCATGGCATGGCATGGAGCTGGCCAGGCACCTCCTGGCACCATGCATTTCCCAGCAGTGTGGCACTGAGCCAACCCAGACTGGCTCATCCCCTCCAGGCACCATGTGGTTCTTGGCTGCAACACCAGGATCCATGCAGCGCAGCATGGAACCTGCCTGATCAGCCCTGCAGCATGCAATTCCTGGCTGTAACACCAGGACCCACACAGAGCCAGCCCAGCCTGATGGCACACTAGTTCCACGAGCCATGGGAGTCCTACACCATCAGGCTGGGCCAGCTCATGGGGTTCCTGGGACTCTAGCTGGGAGCTGCACATGGAGGCACAGAGCCAGAATCCTGAGAGCCCCACCTTGCAGAAGTGAACCACATGGTGCCCTCCTCTACACCCGACATCCACATCCACACATATGGACACACACACATAGCCCCCAACAAACCACATACCCACTCACCCACACCCCACAAACCCTCCACACACACATACACCAACGCACCCAAAAAAACCCATACACACCCATACTCCTCACACCCTTTCACATGTCCTCTAGCACTCCCCAGCATACAAGAATAAGACTTCAGTTTGAGCTATTATACAATCACCTATATTTACACAACAAAACACACACAAATCATGACAAAACTATTTTTGAAATTAAATATATTACTGCAATTGTGTGATTTTTGGTGTACAATTTAGGTTTTTTTCAGTTGGAAGATGGTAACCTCCCCTCCCAAAAGGAGTACTTTTGGGGCAAGGGGAGGGACATCCAGGGGTAAAAGTCAGGGGTTGGGGGCAGGACTTCCAGCCCCAAGATGGTGACCAGGGGGCAGGGTACCTGATAAGGGGCAGGGCTACCCTTGCGGCCCTCGGTAACTCACCAAAACTCATTAAGTGGCTCTCCAGCCAAAATAATTTCCTGCCTCTGCTTTAAGTTAACCGTTATCTGAACTGACACCTGTGATTAGGCTGGGCTGAAATGGGGGATGGCATTTGGTTGGAGTCAGACACTGCTTTAAAGATTTGGCGAGTTAGGCAGTGCAGCGGGGTGCAAGCCCTTCTTGGTCATTTTTGCCCAACAGCTTTTTATCTGCTTGCCTGATTCGCTGAGCATAAAGCTTTCAAAAAAGTCTCAATTCCCTGCATTCCTTGATTTTCAGATCCACTTGTTATGCTGCCGCCAAAAATTGCAAACCAGATAGGAAGCCTGTTAACAATGCCCAGAGAGATAGGATCATCAGCGCCATCAGTACCTGCGCAGTGTGGTTGCGCAAGATTGCATGACATCATGTCTGTGGCTGAGTGTCATCTGGGCAATGCAGCAGGAGGCATTCCTGGGAATAGAAGGGCAGTCCAGCTCAGAAACGTAGAAAACAGTATTACTTATCTGCAGTGAAAATTGTTGATTATTGATTATCACTTGTTTGTCATTTTAAACATTGTAATGTTTGCCAATTGTTATTGCTTGTTATAAAACTTGTTGTAATAAAAGTTGTTGTTATGAAAATCATTGATTATTTCTTGTGGTTTTAAAAGTTGAAGAGTATTGCTTGTTGATTACCGTTACCTTCTAAATGCTGTGACATTTGGTAATTTATGTAAATTATGCTCAATACATCAGTAATGGTTAGCTATGTAAATACATTTTTCCATTTTCTTTTCTTTCA